>NC_062985.1:4891240-5220407 GCF_023078275.1 Leguminivora glycinivorella | reverse complement strand
TCATCATTCATGCAAGTTAAAATGAATGTTAATAGAGTGGTTCACCGTTGTATCAACATCTAATTACCTAGCAACCAATTGTTTGTAATAACCGTCTCTGATTGGCCGATAACGCGACAGATAAAAAAAAAATGTGATTCAGATGCAGGAAAATTTGCCAGGTATCGCAAATTAGTATAGAAATTGTATGAAGTTCTATTTTTGAAATTATTACAGTTAACTAAACCGCCAACTAAAGTCACTATAATGAGCTTATTATAATTGAGTCGGAACTACCAAGAGTATCCAACACTGAAAAGTTAGCACTTATAGTTTAGTCTGTGGTGTCCTAATTGACAGATTATAGTCGACAAGTAGAAAAATATCTTTTACGAAATGTATTAAGTATATTTCTCATCAGCTGTATTACACCGTAACACAACAAAACCTACGTCCTACAATAAACCGTATTAAAAAACTTTCCGCTGATAATTCAATAAAAACTCGTTACATTTTCAGGGTAAAGTCACAGTTACATGGAATCTGCGGTCTTTGTGAGAGAATCCCCTGTAATTTTGCAGCTTTTCTAGGGCTGCCACACACCAAAATAATCTTTTTCTACTCCAGCACTCAAATCTGCCAATTAGATTATTGTCAGCGGTATCCAAATTAAGTTCATTTGAGTAACGATAAGAAAGTCTATTTGTCTATAGGTTCATATGATTACTGCTTAGCAGTAATCATATGAATATAGGAGTTCTGTTATTTTTTTTTTAAAACACAACTTCCAATTTATCAGGTATGTTTTCATTTGTAACTTTTAATAAATAATATGATGTTAAGGTTCATAATTTAAATCAAGATGAAAAAATAAACTGAAATGCGTTTTACATATTAGATATTGCAAAACAAAGGTAAAAATCATAAGTTTATCAAATAATTTTACATTCGACATTTAAATATTCTTGAACGCAACCACATTTTTCGTAATTGAAAACCGGCTTATTTTCTATTTCTCTTGTCTATGGCATGCCGCATGTTTGACATTTGTAAACTTTTGACGAAACTTTTTGAACTAGTATTTTAGTGTTGTGTAGTTTATTTTAATTCGACGTTATTGTGCAAAAACTTAAGTAATTATAAGTGATTCTGGTGAACTATGTACTTCCGAAGAAATCAAGGCTATGGCGATCAAAGTGACTGACAATTCGTTACCTGAAAAGTCGGGTAAGGAGCACCAACAATGTTATGATTGTTTTGAAATGGAAATTGCAAAAAAATGTTTCAACTTTCTCTGAAACCGCGTTGTTGGCATATTTTGAAGAATTGTGCAACAAGTTCTCGCCATCAACATTGTGGACAGAATATAATAGTTAAGATCCACACAAATATTCCCATTCATTATATGAAGTAGGTAAGCAACCCATTTTATTATTCTCAAATAGGTATTTATTTGGCTGTCGTAGAAAAAGTATAGTATACAATCGTAACATTATGAAGGCTATAAAAGTCTCGTACCTTACTTAGGCCACTCGGCAAGCCTCGTGACCTAACCGCGGTACTCAACTTTTATAGCCTTCATAACGTTACCGTTATATAATATACTATTAAGTCCCACGTTCGCGAGATTCCTGGAAATTGTTTTGAATTTGGAACGTTGCTGTGTAGAATAAAAGGGGTGGTAATGGATTTTTAATACATGTTTTGTGTGAGGCGGTTTAGGGAGGGGTTTACTCGTCGGATTGAGGGCAGATGACAGCCCTAAAGTGGGCATAAACGGAGGGAAAGCGGCAAATCTCCGCCGCACCGCAATTCGTCCGCTCCACGTAGACCATTTCGCTCCCGAGCAATTGTGTCTGGTTTTTATGATTCGATGCTATTGTTCGTTAGAATTTTTCAAAACCCTGGTACGGAGCCAAATGTAGGATTTAGGAATATAAAACGCGTTAACACTTGGCGATTTAAATGTTAATCACTGGGGCGTTAATGTGGCGATGTTTTCTGCATTTGGTAAAGCGACTTTTAATGTTGTGTTACGGCTAAATTGGTCTAATTTGGTACACGACGCTGTACAAAGAGGTATAATTGCTTAGTGTTTAGGCAAAAAATATTAGGGTAGGTCACAGAGAACACGAAAATGAGTTGTACCAGTTGTGCTAAGCAAAACTGTCATCTGACAATTTGTTGCTTTCATTGCAAAAACAATCCGCCTACGTATTGTAAGCTTAGCTAATTACTTAGATAGGTACTTACTCTATTTGTCTTTCTGTTAAATATTTATGTTCAAACTGAAATATGAATAAACCCACTTTGTGACGATATCTGTTTATTAACTGAATGTGGTTATTGCTATAAAATCAGAACACATAATTATTTTTTTAAAACCTTGCATGGTACGACGATATTTCTATTATTTTGTACTAAATTTACCCACATTACTAGAAGTATTTAATTCAAACAAAGACCATCTGAACCCTCCTTGGAACTTGTACACTCCCTTCTGCTGTGTACTTAAAACAGCAAAAGGGGGTGTACAAGTTTCTAATGGGTTGGCAACGCGCACGTGACACTCCTTAAATTGCAGGCGCCCATGTTACGGTGACCGCTTTCCATCAGGCGGGCCGTATGCTTGTTTGCCACCGATGTAGTATAAAATCTATCTTTATTTCAGATGAAAATGAAGGTGTAACATAAATAACTCATGAATAATGCAAAAACTGCATAAATATCCAATGTAAAATGACAATTTTTGAAATAACAGCTATGTCATCGCATATTTATTACTGTTAATCTCGCTGGGAAATTTACGACTATATTTACGTAAGCCTAAGGCACGCCATTCATCCATAAAGTTCGGATACATGAAGCTTATAAAAACGTTGGATGTTGGAAGAGAAACAAAAATGTAAGGTCCGAATAAATATTGTTCGGTTAGATAAAATTTTAGGAAGATGTCTTAATATTATGTGTATTAGAACTTAATGACAAAAAAATGAACTTATAAATAAAATAATATACCTCTAATATAAACTAAAAACAATAAAACTAAAGTTAAACCTATAAATAAAGCAAAGTAACAAACTACATAATTATGAACACACCTACTACAAAAATAGCGACTTATGTTAATAATATTAAAATTTTATCCAAACATACCTGATTTTGAATATTATTCGACGTTCTACAACAATACTAGACATTAGTAAAATCAAAATAAAGATGGAAAGTATTTTTGGACAAAATAACAAGGTTTATTTTGACAAAATAAAATCAGACTCAAACGCAACATAAAATATTTCTACAAAAAACGTTGCCGTTAAAAATGTTACGTCCAAAATGTGACAGAAGACAGAAGCGAAGATGTGCGCTCTCATTATCATTTCGAGGATTTTACGTCAACGAATAATTCTCTCGCTTCCATGCAACCTCCAGAGTTCTTACGCGCTCCTTGAACCGAACATGTTCAGTCGTAAACCGCGATGACGAGGCTGATAAATTTATTTTACGGAACGCTTCTTTTACGGATAGTGCGCACAATTTATTTGCATCGGTTCGACAGGGTTGGTGGAATAAAATCAGTGGGAATTGTCGCGAGGGTTCGAGAAATCAAATCTTTGTTTGCAAAGGAGAATATGGATAAAGATTTGGGGCTGGCCGTGAACCTCTAGATTTTTTGTTCAACGTGTTGTCACCCTGTCACACTGAAGTATATACACGGTGTAACATGAGGAAACCGAAAAAATTTAACCACGCATTACTGAGGGCAAAATAAAGATAAAATGTTAAGAGGTAGCGAAAATGCTAAAATGGAAAGGAGCCCCCCTTTCAACTTGGCAATTTTTGTTGAATGTACAAGTGTTATTAATTAGATTTATCAAAAAAAAAGTCCATTAAGAACAACTCAGTCAAAAGATATTTCAAAAAAATCTTTAAAATCGAGGTTCCGCTCTCGACTCTTTCCTCCTTCAAAACTTAATCAATCGGAACGAAATTTGAGAATCTGAATAACAATGAAATAATCTATGTTGGACCATTTAGCTTTTTTGGTTAATTGTTACCAATCTTGAGTATCACACCTTTTTTTGCGCCAGAATGAAAAAGGCCGCTTTTGGAAATTTTTGATTGGCTCTAGAGTCTTTAAAAAGCAGAATATCAAAAAAGTCAAAACGGTCCGACACAGATAAAAATAATAACAAACTGTGTTGAAAAAATCATTGCTCTATCTTCAAAAACCAGGAAGGAAATAGTCGAGAGCGTTTGTATGGAGAATTGACCCTACCGTATCGTCTTAAGTATATGACGTCCAGTAAATTCCGCAGCAAATTCTTTTCTGTAATTTTTTTTAGTTTTTTTGTATGTATTTTCTCATAAAAAGTAAATGTTATTCATAAAATTGTCCCTTAAAATAACAAATTACAATGTTTTTACTGAAAAAAAATATTTTTATGGTTTAACGAGACGCAGCAAGACGAACAAATGTGTCGTAACCTGTCTATTCAGGTTCGTCCCTGCACTTTGACATGACACTTGCTGGATTTGTCCGCCCCACACAAAAATATCTAATTTTGATGGGTTGTAATACTTTTTCCACCAAAATTGCATAAATTTTGGTAATGAACAAATTGAGAGCAGTAACGTTTTTGTTTCTCTTTGAAGTGTATTTATTACATGTTAAAAGTTTATTATTTTAAGTAGAAAATAATATAAAAATGAACAATAGGCTTTATTTTTGATTTTATTTTTTATTTTTGTGGGTAGACCAATTTTGGTGGCGACCGTATCACTGAAATCGTAATATCTCTAAAATTACTAATTATAATGAAAGGCTATTGCTATATAACATTGGTAATAATTAGTTATGTAAAATCAATACATAATTTCAACTACAATTACAAAACTAAAAAAATCCACCAAAATTAGGAAAATTTCGAGTACGTTGAAATTCACCCAGCGGCATCATCGCCATCAAAACAGCGTTTTGTTCTGAGAATATTTTTTTATGCTTATAACTCTGAAAGGAGGTGAAATCCAGAAAAGTTTATATGACATTTTTTTTTTTTTTTTTTTTTTATTTATTTAAGGTCGCTTTTTAACAACAAGGTCATTAGCGACCACAAGAGAATTACATTTTTTTATATACATCAATTAATTTTATAAATCTAAGTACATTCAGATTCTTATCATTCAAACAGTCCTTTAAGGTTGTAGGCAATTTACATTTTTCTCTTTCTTCCTTATATGCTAAACACTCGATTAAAATATGCTTAATAGTTAACTCCAAACCGCATTTATTACATTTACTCTTTTCATTCTTAGTAATAAGGTAGCAATGGGTTAAGTTTGTGTGTCCTATTCTTAGTCTAGTGTCAATAATGGCCGTAGAAGTCTCTCGAGCTGCCAACAGATGGCGCGACGTTTGCACCAACGGACGAAGCAACGTCACAGGCTATCAACATGGCGCCTACCTAGTTTCCATAATGGCCGCAAGAGGGCGCTCGTGAGTCACAACAATGGCGTCAGCATTCCCGCCAAAACGGACCAATCAGCGGTGTTCGTACCAATCGCACCATGATTCCTGCAGCGTGATTGGCCGAGGCAACTGTGGTCACATTATTGGAGGGAAGTGCCTGTTCCAGCCGTTGCGAAAATTCATTCCAACGCGTTCATTCCGGGCTGAACTTTTGTAGATTAAAGAAGTGCGAAGTGTTGGTGTAAAATTAGTGCTAAAAGATAAGTACTAGATTTAGTCCTTATTGTAATTGCTATGTCGTTGTTAGATTTTGCTATGTGTTGATTTTGCTTTAGTATCTAACGGCTTTTAGTTGCTATCTTTGTCGTACAGTTAAATAACGGTCGTTTTCATAATTGGCATTAAATATAGCGTTTTGTTTTTAACGGTTAAGCTATTGTGATAGCAATTGCGTTTATAACTTGTGTAGTGAATTTACGCTGTTTAATAAAGATATTTCGAAGTTACAAGTTACTACTTCAACTCGATTAAGGTCTTCATCTAGTTTCGTGGTTTAGATTGTTTAAAATCCGGTTTATTAATTGTACTACCTTTCTAGCATCACAATTAATACTAGAGTACCTAGGTGTCTTGATTTTATGACCTACCTTATTATTATTTAAGAATGCTAGACTATAATTCACGATAATGGTTTATTGTTGCTTCCTTAACTGTGATTGTTAAATGATTTATTTAATAAACGTGCATTTGGTTATTAATCGGTGTTAATAAAAAATTATACCTGGCCTAATGGTTTTCCTTATTTTAAATCAACATCAGTAAAATACCCTAATTAAATTCATTCTCAGTTTTATAGCAGTAGTTAGCAGATATATTGGTTTTGCGGTTAGTAAATGAGTAGGCGTAGGGAGGGTCAAGTAAATGACTCGATCAGGTATTGGATTATGACATCTTTACTAACAATTGTTTAACATTTTCAGAAGTGGGATGGATTCGCGTAGTAGAAGCAGGTCCCGGAGTCCGGTGCGATGGGACAACACGCGACTGGAACGCCGAGATCGGAGCAGCAGTACCCGGAGGCGCAGTCGTGAACGTGCACCGAGGCGCTGGGCTCCCTGGCGGCCGCGAGAATCTGTGGATCGCGAGTCGCCTGCTGCGTTGGATGAACCTGGTAGGATCAATCCAAATTATTATGGGGTAATGGTGAAACCTGACATCATCCCGGAGTTTGATCCTGAAAAGTCGGAGCTGCCAGCGCAACAATGGCTCAACAAAATCGAACAACTGGGCGCAATTCACGGTTGGTCTGATAGCGTTAAGAGTTATTATATGCAGTCACGCCTGTCGGGTCTAGCTAAACTATGGCATAATGCCTTGCGCAGTTACGAAATGACGTGGCTTGAGTGGAAGGAACGGATTCTTGAGGCCTTCCCTCAAAACCTGGATTATGCTGAGGCTCTTAAGGAAATGATTAATAGAAAGAAACTATACAGCGAGACAATGACCCATTACTTTTATTCTAAATGCAACATGTTAACTAAATGTGAGATCACTGGTGATAAGGCTGTTTCTTGTTTGATAGAAGGGTTACCATTTCACTTAAAAACCTCAGCTAGAGCAGGTAACTACAGAACTCCTGGCGAGTTGTACTCTCAGTTCTTGTGTATGAATGACGAGAAAAAGGTACCTCCAAGCAAGCACTTTTCAGCGCGCAGTAGAGACTTTAACTCTTCTGGTACATCAAAGGAAGTCGCTGCAGGAGACCAGAAGGCTGCATCATCATCATCAGCAAACAAGACATCCGTCACCTGTTTCTTATGCAAGGAATCAGGTCATGTCGTGCGGTCCTGTCCGAAGAATCCCAACGCTGTTAGATGCGATGTCTGCGGGAAGACGAACCATAAAACGGAGCAGTGTTTCCGGAAGACTTCGGTGAACCTTGTTGACTCTCAGGTAAATGATTGCTATTATAAAAACATCAGTTTAAATGGTGCCGAGGTAAGAGCCTATTTAGACTCGGGAGCCAGGCGGAATTTGATAACAATGGAGTGCGCTCGTAAACTCAATCTTGATTTAAAACCGTGTAATATGTACATAAGTGGGCTTCACGGGCCATCAGTTAACTGTTGTGGTAAGGTATCTGTAGAGTTTATTATTGACGGGATTAAAGTTACATCGGAAGCACTGGTGGTCAACATTCCCTTGAAAGGAGCCGATGTCTTTGTAGGTCAGCCAATCCTCAATAATGCATCGTACAGGTTAGTTATTCAAGGATCAACGGTTACCTTCGAGAAGAGCATGGAGCCTACCAACGAGGAGGTAGTTCACATCAGTTCAATCCAAGCAGATGCAGAAGTTTCTAAGGTGAGATTAGTTTGTTCTTCAGATACTGTTGTTTCCGCTAATACGGCTCAATTTGTGGAGACTGATAGTGACGATGTTCTGCAAGATGCGACCGTATTGTTTGTTGATGCTCGTTCTTGTAGTTTTAATGACATTGAGTACAGCATTCCCTCTTCTCTTTACTGTTCTCCAGTAAATTCTGTCTTGGTCATTAATCAAAGTACTCATCCATTGACTTTTAAAAAGGGGCAGTTGTTAGTTAGGGGGTATGTAGTAGAAGAAACATCTGTGTCTGATAATCAAAGGTCAAATTCAGCGACAGATACGGTAATGAAAGTAGATGTTAGTAAAATTAAATGCGGGGTTCAGGATCCATCGGTTTTAAATAAATTGGGACAAATTTTGCAAGAATTTTCTGATTGTTTTTCAGAAGACACGCGTGAATTAGGAGTTACCGATAAGGTAGAATTAAACATAGAGTTAAATTCCGATAAGCCAGTATGCTACCGGCCTTATAGGTTATCTTATTCTGAAAAAGCCGTAATGCGGGAAAAGATTGAGGATATGTTATCTAATGGAATCATTAGGGAATCCGCCTCTAACTACGCGAGCCCAATTATCCTGGTACGTAAGAAAAACGGGGACTTTCGTCTTTGTGTTGATTTCAGGAAACTTAACAGCATTACAGTGAAGGACAAATATCCCTTGCCGATTATAGAAGAGCATATTGAAAAGTTAGGAGGTAAAAAGTACTTTACAAGTCTAGATCTGTCTCAAGGGTTTTATCAGATTCCTGTAGCTAAAGACTCTATTCATAAAACGGGGTTCGTAACGCCTGAAGGGCACTACGAGTTTCTTCGCATGCCTTTTGGGCTTGCAAATTCGCCTGCCGTTTTCCAGCGATTGATGGATCGTATCTTTTCATCTTTGCGCCATGAAAAAGTTTTGCCTTATATTGACGATGTATTACTTCCTACAAATTCCATAGAAGAAGGACTCGATCTTTTGAAAGTAGTACTTCAAATAATTAAAGATGCAGGATTGACGTTAAATCTAGAGAAATGTTTCTTTTTGCAAACAAAAATTGACTACTTGGGCTATGAAATTTGCGAGGAAGGTATAAGACCAGGCAGCAAGAAAATCGAGGCAGTTCTGGAATATAAGGAACCAGCTAACATTCATGAGCTGCGAATGTTTCTAGGTCTCACCAGCTACTTCAGAAAGTTCGTCCAAAACTATGCAGGTATTGCTTATGATTTATACAGGTTGCTGCAGAAAAATGTTAGCTGGGAGTGGGGCTCACAACAGCAAAAAGCTTTCCAGGAGTTGAAAAAGGTACTAACAACTCGTCCTCTTCTCTCTCTCTTTCGCCGCGATGGTGACATCGAGGTCCACACAGATGCCAGTAGCAGAGGTTTAGCGGGTATACTCTTCCAAAAGCAAGACGGTAATTTAAAACCCATATCCTACTTTAGCCGAAAAACGAGCAAAGAAGAATCGATGTATCATTCTTACGAGCTGGAGACATTGGCGGTCGTGGAATCATTAAGAAGATTTCGGATCTACTTGGCAGGTAACCACTTTAAAGTCATCACAGATTGCTCTGCGGTGCGGTACACCTTCCAGAAAAAGGATTTAACACCTAGGATAGCACGATGGTGGCTACTCATTCAGGAATATGACATGGAAGTAGAACATAAACCTGGTAAGTCTCATAGTCACGTAGACGCCCTTAGCAGGAGTCCAGTCGAGCCTCCAGAAGTGATTGATATCAATATTATTGATGTTTTTGATTGGATTGTCTGTCTTCAAAATCAGGATGAAAAGATTCGTATAATCAAAACTAAACTAGAATCAGGACAGGCGGAGCCTGATATTAAAAATAATTATAAGTTAAAAGAAGAGCGGTTGTATAGAGTAATTGCAGGTGATAAAGAAAGATTAGTTGTACCTAAGTACGGTAGGTGGAATGTAATGCGCAAATTTCATGACAGTATTGGACATCCCGGGTTAAAACGCTGCGAACAGATCATCAAGGATACATTTTGGTTCCCTAGTATGACTAGATTCATACGTAAGTATGTAAACTCATGTTTAGATTGCCTGTACAAGAGGAGTCAGTATGGGCGAGCTGAAGGCGAGCTTCACCCGATTGAGAAGATTGCGGAGCCATTGCACACAGTGCACATAGATCACCTGGGACCGTTCTGCAAGAGCCGTGCAGGTAACTCTTATTTATTGATGATTGTAGATTCCTTCACCAAGTTCACTTGGGCTGTTCCTGTGAAAACTACGAGGGCTCGTGAGGTAATAAGTTCTCTAAGTAATATATTTTGTTCGTTTGGATACCCGAAACGAATAATATCAGACAGCGGTTCCTGTTTTAAGAGCAAGAGTTTCAAACAATTCTGCCTGGACAACTTTATCAAACACATCGTTAATGCAGTAGCGTGCCCTCGCGCTAACGGACAGGTCGAAAGGTATAACCGTACATTATTAGATTCTTTAAATACCAGCGTGGACAACGAGAGAGACTGGGATACGAAGCTGCCTGATGTAACTTGGGGTATGAACAATCTTCAGAGTTCGTCTACTGGATTTACTCCTTTTAAATTAATGTTTAGCGCGAGCCGCAGTAGATATCAAGCAATAGCGGGCAATTCTTTTGACGACGAACAGACTGCACAGCAAACTCGGAGCACCGCGTCAGGTAATCTAAAAAGAACGGCAGAAGTCATGCAGAAATATTTCAATGCGAAGCGGAAACGACCAACGAAGTACAAGGTAAATGATTTAGTACTATGGAAAGGTGCGGCCGACAGAAACATCAACGTGAGGCGAAAACTGAAAGAGAAATTTAGTGGACCATATAAAATTATAAAAGTGGCTGGCAATGACAGGTATGTAATTACTTCACTGAAAGGCGTAAAAGGCTATAAGCGATTTGAAGCTTTAGTATCCTCGGACTCGATAAAGAAGTTTCAAAAGGATACTGATGCTCCAGAAAGCAGTTCTGATGACAGTCAGGTAGACAGTACAGAGGAATTAATTGATTTGCTGGAAGGATAAATTAACATTGGTTATCTCTATTGGTCATGAACTGAAATATCGTTGATGTATCTAAAACAGGAGTAATTAAATGAAAGGATAATGTGGCTATTTGAATAAATTATTTGTGGTAATTAAATGAAAGGAAAATATGGCTATTATATTGGGTAAATTTCTGGATGAAATGGTTTATTATTGGATTTGTCATGGTTTATATTGGAAATGTTATATTTTAATGGATATATAAACGGTTTGAGTATAAATGGATATATAATTGGTTGTCAATGACAAATTGTTGGAAAATTAAATGGGATGAAAGATGAAATTAAAATTGCATTTAACACACATCTGTTGGTTGTAAAAATCAGATAATCCTTGTTCCTTTTCTTTCTTTGCAGAGTCGCAAAGTCGTCAGGATGGACGAGTGTCAATAATGGCCGTAGAAGTCTCTCGAGCTGCCAACAGATGGCGCGACGTTTGCACCAACGGACGAAGCAACGTCACAGGCTATCAACATGGCGCCTACCTAGTTTCCATAATGGCCGCAAGAGGGCGCTCGTGAGTCACAACAATGGCGTCAGCATTCCCGCCAAAACGGACCAATCAGCGGTGTTCGTACCAATCGCACCATGATTCCTGCAGCGTGATTGGCCGAGGCAACTGTGGTCACATTATTGGAGGGAAGTGCCTGTTCCAGCCGTTGCGAAAATTCATTCCAACGCGTTCATTCCGGGCTGAACTTTTGTAGATTAAAGAAGTGCGAAGTGTTGGTGTAAAATTAGTGCTAAAAGATAAGTACTAGATTTAGTCCTTATTGTAATTGCTATGTCGTTGTTAGATTTTGCTATGTGTTGATTTTGCTTTAGTATCTAACGGCTTTTAGTTGCTATCTTTGTCGTACAGTTAAATAACGGTCGTTTTCATAATTGGCATTAAATATAGCGTTTTGTTTTTAACGGTTAAGCTATTGTGATAGCAATTGCGTTTATAACTTGTGTAGTGAATTTACGCTGTTTAATAAAGATATTTCGAAGTTACAAGTTACTACTTCAACTCGATTAAGGTCTTCATCTAGTTTCGTGGTTTAGATTGTTTAAAATCCGGTTTATTAATTGTACTACCTTTCTAGCATCACAATTAATACTAGAGTACCTAGGTGTCTTGATTTTATGACCTACCTTATTATTATTTAAGAATGCTAGACTATAATTCACGATAATGGTTTATTGTTGCTTCCTTAACTGTGATTGTTAAATGATTTATTTAATAAACGTGCATTTGGTTATTAATCGGTGTTAATAAAAAATTATACCTGGCCTAATGGTTTTCCTTATTTTAAATCAACATCAGTAAAATACCCTAATTAAATTCATTCTCAGTTTTATAGCAGTAGTTAGCAGATATATTGGTTTTGCGGTTAGTAAATGAGTAGGCGTAGGGAGGGTCAAGTAAATGACTCGATCAGGTATTGGATTATGACATCTTTACTAACAATTGTTTAACACTAGTGATAGCTATCTGATCTCTTCTACACGTAAAGGGTATTGGTGGAGTTTCAAAAATAGAATCTCTAATATTTGACAAATCATTGAAATTACCATTTTTCCAAGAATTATTCCAAAATATTTTGACAATTGATTTGATTTGTTTTTTAAATTCCGGGTAGCTGGATTTAATGGAGCAATCTATCTGAAGATTTTCAGTAGCTTTTTTAGCCTCTGTATCCGCTTTTTCGTTACCGATAATCCCTTGATGTCCTGGAATCCAGACTAATTCAAAATTAAAATGTTTTTCTAATAGATTAATAATTTTTTGTTTAATATGCATGACAAGCGGATGGGAGTTCTTGGGGTTCCGCAAGCCCATCAAGCATGATTTAGAATCAGTGTAAATCACATGTTTCTTTTCGTTAGAATCCCTTTCAATTAACTCTAATGCTTTAAAGATTGCTATAGCTTCACATGTAAAAACTGAGCTGGAATCATCAAGTCTATAATTGTAGTGTTTGTTACCAGATACAACTGCACATCCAGATTTGCCATTGCATACCGAGCCATCTGTGTAATACGTTTTACAATCTTCAAAACTATCATTGAGTTCATTAAATAGACTTTTATATATGTAATTTGTCGTTTCACTCCTTACTCTTCCAATATGATAAGGAATAGGCTGTTAAAATTATTCCGTTTCCTCATGATACACCGTGTATTTAAAAGTATAGCGGTGACTTATCATAGAAAAGCTATAAAGTCAACTAAATTGTTATGCGAAAATTTTTGAAAATTTAACTTCATCAAAAAGTGATAAAAAATGTATAATTATTGAAGCATGACAGCCGATTTAAAAAACGACGGTTAAAATAAATCGTTTATTAAATTCTAGACATAATCGAACATCGATCTACGATCTACATAAAAATTTAATGTAAAATAAAAACTAACGAGATTGATTTTGAATGCAAAATGTTGCTAATGTTCGTATTTATGAGAAAGTATTTTAATCATTGAAATGAATATGAATTGAGTCGTTGTCATAATTTATACGTTTGCGAATGTTAAAGATGACACAACGAATAAAATTTATTTATAAATAACTTTCAATACCATATAAATATCTTGTAAAGGTATGTACCTATATGTGTATTTCTAGGAATACTTCATGAAATTGATCAAGAGATTTGAATCAGCTCTTTAAACGATTACGAGTATTAAATTATTACCTACACGGAAAAAAATATTTTAACAATACTACCAGAACGTTTAGTAAAATAGATTTATCGTAACTGATACTACAATCTCGTAATAAAAACAACTGTATTGTTACGTTTACTATATTTTGAATTCAATAGAACTAAGCAAACATTAATATGCACTAAACAGTTCTGTTTGAATTACATATACGAGAACTCTAGTTTTATTTACAACTAATAGAATAAAGGTTACGATAATTCTATTAACAAGAAACTTCTTGTAATGCCAAAAAAATTTAAATTATCTTTACAATCTTAATCTTAGCGGTTACTATCACAGTATACTTCCTGTAACTTTTTTATACGTTACCATTACTTTGTAGTTCTCGTAAAGAAATAAAAAGAATATTCTTTTAATGTAAACTCAATGAAGAGTTATATTTAAAAATATTAAGTTTGTATAAATAGAGTTGACAGCGATGCGCACATAGCATCGCTGTCAACTCTATTATTTGTATCGTAGCGAATGCCATCGCAGTATAGTTGATATGACTGTTTTGTAAGTTGGTATTACTTTGCAGCTCTTGTAAATAATGACAATAATATTCTCGTAATGTATACTGGTGAACAAATAGTTCTGTTGAAAAAGTATTTAGTTAGTATAAATATGTGTTTCGTTTTTGTAACGAAACGCCATGTTTAAGTACCATTGTATATCTTAGTGAATGCTATAGCAGTATACCTAGTTGATTTTACTTTGCGCCTCTTGTAAAAAATAACAATGATATTCTCGTAATATACACCGAAAAATAATTGTTATAACAAAAATATTGTTCGCATAAATAAATGTTTTGCTTGTGTAACGAAACGCAATGTCAAAATTGTCAAAGCGCTCGCGGCGTGGTCGGCGGCCATTTACGTGTCATGAGAGATCACGCGTGGACGCGGATCGCAATAGGTTATATTATTTATCGATAAACTTACTCACTACGTATTATCCATTCGTTTGGTAGTTTCCATTTTAGGAAATGGATGAAGAGGTGCAAAAACTCTTGCAAGGATGGGAGATGGCAAAGTTGGCAAAAGCAGGTGAGTCATGTACCGTACATGTAGAATTTAGTAGATAATTAGAATGGTGAGTAAAAAGGCATTTAATGTTGTATTCATTTTACATTGCATACAAATTCATACGACATTACGTGGGCAAAATCTAAATACTGAACTAATAAGGACTGTCCACGATAAAAAGTGGTCATACATAACATGATAAATCTTTCTTCCTGAATGCACATTTTGAAGCAATATTATATTTTGATAAATCTATATACATAAAACTATATAATAATTAAAGCTATTCCTTATAATGCTTTAGTGTGTCTGAGGTTTCGCCGAATGTATACCATCAAGCATTTCATTTCTTGTACAGCGTTTTTTAACAAACTTCACACGCTTCCTGGCACAATTTTATAAATACTTATATTTTTATAAGCTGTTTACACACATGAGAATGACATCTTAGCAAACAAAAAAATACTTTTTGAAACTCATTTCGACTTTTGGGAGTCAGGAAGACTTTCTACTCCAAGCACTGACAGTTGTTTTTGTACGGAGAGCCAAAGAGTGTCAAAAAGTCGAATTCAGCTAAGTTAGAAAGTCTCAGTACTTTCTTAATCTGATTACAATCAGAAAAATGATTACTATCGTAAAATCAGTATGTAATAGGGTATATTTTGGGTATTATAATTAAACATTAAAAAAATATTTTTGTCATTAAAACTGTTGTACTTAAAGACTGCAAGAAGACACTGTACAAAAAAATATTGTTATCATGAGATACATACTGCTAAAATTCATAGGCCACCTAAAGTTTATAATTTGTTTGTATTTTTATAATGTAGTTTGATATCTACAAATTATTTGACAAACATGCTGCTTATAAATTCTCATTGTATCAAAAGATTTACCATGTTATATATGACCACTTTTTATCGTGGACAGTCTTTATATATATCTGAAGTGGACGTAGAATATTACTTATTGTAAAATTTATTCATAGAAATTTTAATGTCTTTTTCAGATGATTTACAATGGTTGCAAGTTTCCTGTGACCCATGCCATACTGTGGAACAAAAGTGGAAAAATTCTGCAAAATATAAATTTTGGACGAAATAAAGGACGGTTCTATTAACACTGACGAATATATGAACAAAGTCTTGAACTAAGGATCGTTGAAATATATTTTTTAACAAATTATATAATTATTTTATTTACTTTCAGATTCACCAATTTTCACCGCTCATAGCATCCATTCCATATGCTGGGTGACCCAGGTTTCTGGATCCCAGTTTCAACTCTAGGCTTCTGTCTCTTGGAACTGGTCCTAACAACCTGCATTTTTATCGGTAGGTACCTATGAATTTGTGTGTGCACTGTATAGACAACTAACATTTCTTGTAAATGTAAGAAAAGGTTTGTTGTCTATACAAGGTGGTACAGTGGGATTAAAGGCTGAGCCACGCCAGATACGTGTACGTAGACGTGCGCGTAGCGTACGCGGTGTAAATGACGAATCCTCATTAGAGATTACACCGCTTGAGTGACGTGTTACCCGTGTGTGTCTAGCGATGTATCATCTCTTTTGAAGATTCGTACTTTACAGCGCGCACGCCACGCACACGTCTACGTACACGTATCAGGCATGGCTCAGCCTTTAATCCTACTGAACCACCTTGTATAGACAACAAACCTTTTTTTACATTTACAAGAAATGTTAGTTGTCTATACAGTGCACAGACAAATTCATAGGTACCGATAAAAATATAACACGTTAAGGCAATTGTATATTTATTAGAGAGTACCATAAATGCAGTTGCTGTAACTAACTTTCTTGTTCTATCAACCATTTAATGAAGTTTACATAAATGAAGATAATGTAATATATATCAGATGACTTGTATTCTTAACGATACCTATTATTGGCCTAACTAAAGTTTTATAACCTTTACAAGAATTTCTTGTGGAGTTTACATTATTTTGTTTATTTAGACACTCCATTTGTTATAAATACTGAATAATCTAGTAATACACACAATTTGACTGTGTGACCCTTACAATATTATTATTTTATGATACGTAATGTATATATTACCTTTACAAGAATATATTGTCAAGTTCACATTTCATTTATTAAGCTCTGCAAGAAAATATTATTTATTTGTACGGTCCACGTGTTATGATTACTAAATATTCTAGTAATACACGCTATTTTAATGTGTAGCAATTACAAGATAACTAGTTCACTAAGCTCAACGCATTTAAACAGACTAGTTTAGTTATTTATACTATGTGAACAATTGTCCCAGAATTTACTAGATTTTCTCGTTCAGATTACACTATTTAGGTATCATGGACGAGACTTTTTTCTCCGTGTACGATAATGTCTGTTTTCCATGAAAATATTATTAAACGTTTATTTCGGTATAACCTAGGAGTCACTTATAACCGAATAACCGGGTGCCGTAGCCGAATGGCATTTCTGCGATGCGAAACGAAAACGAAACGCCGCAAAAGGTAGTCTGGCTCTGTTGTCACGCCAATACGCAAGAGCTATAGAGATCTACGATCGTTTCGTTTCGTGAGTGTTTCGTGAGCGTTTGTGGCTACGACCTACGTACCCTGGCCTCGTAGCCGAATGGCATTTCTGCGACGCGAAACGCAACCGAAACGCCGCAGAAATGTAGCCTGGTTCTGTCGCGCCAATACGCAACAGCGATAGAGATACTTATAGCTCAGCAATTCCCGAATAGTTTGTACTTTTGGATCACGTCTCCGATTTTGATAAAAATTGGTAGGCTGATAGAGTCCGTGATGCTGAACAAGATCCAGAAGGTTTCCCAAAATGTCCTATGTAGTTTGTATGAAACCTTCCTTTTTTGTTACCAGATTTTTATACATTTTCGGTAACAAAAAAGGAAAGTTTCATACAATCAACCTAGGACATTTTGGGAAACCTAGTGGATCTTGCTCAGCATCATGGACTCTATCAGACTACCAATTTTTATCCAATTCGGAGACGTGATCCAAATGTACAAACTTAACGGGAATTGCTGAGCTACGAAAGAGATATTATCGTTAGCGTTTTTGTATTCGGCTACGCTCACTGTGAAGAACCCTCTACTCGAGCGCTTTCGAGGAAAGTGCCTCTATCGTCTTCTGTGAAAAAACAGGCCGAGGTAATGGTCACATTATAATGTATTTTTATGAGAAGCAATGAGCAGGTGGATTGTCTGATGGTAGCGGTCACCAACGCCCGCGGGCACCCGAATGGGACACCAGCAACACCAGATGAGTTTTAGTGCGTTGAAACCCTTTACAAACAGTGCAAGGGTTATCAGGACAAATATTCCACGTATTTCTGCAATCAATTTAAGTAGGTAATACAATTTTTAGTTACGTTTTACATTCATACATTGACAGATCCAGCCACCTAGCGAGACTCTCTTAAGATGTTGGTCGAGATTCTTCGCTATGAGACCGTTCGCTGAAACGACTATCGGAACAATGATCGTAGAATCAACATTCCACATGGCGGTTATCTCGTGTGAAGTCTATCTTACTGGACTTGTCCTTCTCGGATTAAGTATAGGATATTAATATTATAATTATCATGTCATCATGTCGTTTGTGAAAGTTCAAATTGGCCTGCCGGCCTACCCAAAGTGACAATCCTTGACGCTACTTGGCAATCAATCGCAGTCTGGCTCTGTCACGTCACCACAGAAGGATAGAGAGAGCGTTGTGACGGTGCCTAAGTACTGATTAGGTACCTGATAGGTACCTCCTAGCTATAGAATTTTATGTGCCTACAACCAAAAAGCTCTGCTCAACATTTCCAGTTTTTACTAAAGCGCGCAATGAAGAATGTCTTATAAAGAATACCTTACAAAAGCAAGTACAAAACGCTAACATTTAAGTAGAAAGAATGTGAAATTGTGAATAATACGCAGTAAATTAGAAAAGGGAAAACTGTTCTCGTAGTCTTTCATTTTTTCATACCCATTAGAACACGGTAAATGTTCTGGAAGGGATTTTTTTAAGAAATTACATTATATTTATTTTGATCAGCCATTTTCTTCGAGTTTTCCCGCATTTGTTAAGAGTAAACCTTTATTTCCTTGTTTATGTAGGGAGCGACTATTATGGGGGTTATAACTTAGTCTGATGATTCTTTGGAATATCTCTGCCTCTTTGAAGTAATGGAGAGGATGTGAGGTACAGTAATGGAATGTAGAACAGCAATTCCCGTCAACTTTGTACAATGCCACGTCAGCAAATTTTAATTGATCCTATTTTGTTACCAACATTTAGTAATATAATTCGACTTTCGTAAGATATATACAGGATAATTGTTATAATTAAGAAAATATAGATACTAGAGAACCTTGTAACTAAACCTCCGCTCACCTTACTTATTTACTTACTTGACTAACCAACAGTATAGATAGATAGATATACGTTTATTTGTATATCTATCTATCTATACTGTTGGTTAGTCAAGTAAGTAAATAAGTAAGGTATAGTATAGTTAACCCCCCTTTAAATATACCCCAAAAATTTGGCCTTGTGATCGTCTAGCGTGAATAAGTAGAACCCTTCGATGTGAACCGCGATAACCTAGATCCTTTAATGAGTATCAGCTGTATTTTTGACTAATTTTTAAAATTTTATTTATTTATATTTTAAAGAAGAATAAAGGTTATTGTAGCATAATAATATAGTGTTATAGAAGAGTATTTTATCAGATTTAGGCCTAGAAAGTTATGAGTGAGAAAATTAATGACGTGATGAAGGAATTTTAGAATAAAAGTTAGTGAGTGAAACATACATGCAATAAATATTAAAAAATATTTTGGTAATCATCGGCTACGCCTTATTAGTGGATTCAAGTTGCAGGACTGCCTTGCGTTGCCGTCTGAATCCCCTAACCTGATCAAACCACTTTATCAGGATCCTAAGCAAGTAAGCCTGAAGGGCTATCTATCTACGAACTAACCCCTTTTTGTTTTGTTTCTTTTTCCCTAGCTAAACCCCCTTTTCCCCAATACTGCTAATAGACCATAACTTCTCGATCCTTCTAATGTATCATCAAGGCTCCGAGTAGTTGCTACCACTGAGAACGAAGTAAGTAAGTCTAGTAACTCCTTGAAGCTTTTGACTTGTCATCAGTGGACGGCGCTCGCATGCCACTGGGCCCTATAACAAACCTATGCTTTTTATTCCAAAGAATAGTTTGTTTCCCTACCCAACTTGATAGAATTTACCTTGAAAAACTAGTTAGCAACACTCACTGGCTCGATGCTACATGAAGAATCAGAAATTGCTACCACAATTATTAATTTCACTCAAATAAATTAAGTAATAAGAGATTTTATAAATTACCAGTTTTACCACATATTTTAAGATAGTAAACACCACATTTAAAGTCCATTTAAACCATATAAATAGTAGTAGTTAAATTATTTCTCCACAATACACGTTGACCAATTAAATTCCAAGACCAATCATAAAAGAACTCTACTTTTATAGAAATAGTGTGTGACTCTACCCTATTCCTATCGTTTTCCCTATTCTAGCATATCTGAAACACAGACCGTCACTTACCATAGATCTTGTGTTCAAAATATGCACAAGTGTATCCCTACCATAAGCTGTACAGTTCAGCCAGCGAAGCTGAGATAGGCAACCTATAGGCTTGTGTTCTTATCCCCCCCTCTGCTCTTGCCCGCAGGCTAGGGTAGCAGAGAGTAGATCGCCCTATCCGTGTATATATCCAGTATTCTAGGACACACCAGTACCAGCCACATGAGAGACCCAGCTGCGATCAACTTTACTTAGATGTGGATCGATCACAACCGAAATCCCCAGCGACCAACGCCAGCATGGACTAGAGCACCGAGTAAATAAATATATATATATATATAGGACCCCAGCCTCAAATACTGCCGACTTCAGTGAGCAAGGATTACTCCTAATGTCTTTCGTCAATCGTGAAAGTCCTCACTTCCATCTAACAGTTGGACTCTTTGAGACCGGTGAGAAAATACGCTTTTGTAAGTATAGAAAAGCGTCCAAGCCCTCCACTTGGAACAAAAAGACCCCTAAACGCCTCTTATTTGACACCGTAAGGGAAGAAGCGCCTAGCCGGACAACAGTCTGTCACAAACAATGATCTGGCTTATAACTTTCACAAAATAACCCCATAAAAAATTACTAAATTCAATTTTACTGACCAACTAAACAAACGAGTGAAGTTTCCTTTACGTGCTATAATCTAAGCTTAGTTTTGCAAGAATTACTCCCTACAAAACCAAACACAGACTTATCTCCAAGCACCAGCCATACATCGACCCAGTCTTTGTATTGCTAAACAGTACTCATGAAACAAAGCACAGAAAACTTCACTATACACATTAATTTAAATGTAACACTACACTATAAATAGAACACTAAAATAACCCCACAACTGACAGTAAAGCAATTCCACCACAGGTCTAGGTTCAACTGTACGACGATATTGTCCCCGCACAATCAAACAGAGACACAATTTCAAAGTTTACAATCACTTAGAATAATTTCCAAGTAAAAACAAACAGAGAAATAATAGCAGAACAACTTCACTCACCAGTATAACACACGAAAGCCAGAGACACTGTTAGTCTTGTAGATATTTTAAGAATGACACGCGTCGGCTCGCTCCGACCCTTTTATAGATAAAAATGAGCGACAAAAGAGCTACAAAAGAGCGACAAAAGGGCTACAAAAGGGCTACAAAAGAGCGACAAAAGGGCTACAAAAGAGCGACTGGCTACAAAAGAGCGACAAAAGAGCTACAAAAGAGCGACAAAAGGGCTACAAAAGGGCTACAAAAGAGCGACAAAAGAGCGACAAAAGGGCTACAAAAGAGCGACAAAAGAGCTACAAAAGGGCTACAAAAGGGCTACAAAAGAGCGACAAAAGAGCTACTGGCGACAAATAACAATGGATAGCCGCTAAATTACACTTATAAGAAAAAGGTCGTAACTGTTTTGTTTACTAAGTCGTACGCATTAGGCATTAATGTCCAAGACATCTCAGCACGTACGTTTTTGCTTCTCAATAGTAACATCTGCATGACTGCACGTGTTCCAAAGTGATATAGGAATAATTTTATTGATACCTAGTTAAGCGACGAAGAGTTATGTATTGCGGTTAGTATAGGTATGCAGATATTTTTTTTGTTAAAGGGTTTTAATTAGATTTGTAGATCAAATACGCAGTAAAATATCATTTTTGTTTCTAAATGCTACATTAAACACATCCAGAAAGTATACTACTAATCATTATGAACTTTTATGACCTGTGATTGAAATCAAGACATAATATCGGAACGTTACGCAGCTGACAACTGTCAGTGTCAGTATTCCGTCCATGTGAACGTAGTTTGTTGATAAATACGTTTTTCCAACCTGTTTTGCATCAAATAATAGTGAATTTTATGAGTGAAGACGTGACTATACATGTGATTAAACATCACAGATATTATTTGTTAAAATATCCAATGAAATCCCAAAGAAAATATGCACCAAATAGTTGGTCAAGGAAAAGTTGATTCGCCGTAAGTTTTATATGTAATAACGAGTCCATTTCCTCGTCATAGACGCTTGTTCTGTTACAACCTTAATGACGAAATAAAACTTAATAAAATCTCAATTAATCAACAAAATCTTGGTAACAAAACAGGAATTAATAAAAACAAATTTAACTTTTCCCTTAATTTTTGTACAAAGTTGACGGGAATTGCTGAGAAATATTTTTCTGCGATAAAAAATACGTGAGGACAGTAATTTTATATCTATCATATTTATTATTTAAATCAAAAAATGCATAATTCTTACGGTTACATGTTAGTGTGCGCAAGAAACAGTCCCACTTGGTCGATTGTTATAAAGCCGCTTTGTCAGCCGCTTTGTCATATAAATATTCAAGTAAATCTCGCCTTAAGAGGATACGGTAGCGAAAATGCTAAAATGGAAAGGAGCCCCCCTTTCAACTTGGGAATTTTAGTTAAATATACAAGTGTTATTAACTAGATTTATCGAAAAAAAATTGTCCATTAAGAACAACTCAGTCAAAAGATATTTCAAAAAAATCTTTAAAATCGAGGTTCCGCTCTCGACTATTTCCTCCTTCAAAACTTAATCAATCGGAACGAAATTTGAGAATCTAAATAACAAATAAATAATATATGTCGGACCGTTTAGATTTTTTTGGTTAATTGTTACCAATCTTGAGTATCACACCTTTTTTTGCGCAACAATGAAAAAGGCCGTTTTTGGAAATTTTTGATTGGCTCTAGAGTCTTTAAAAGGCAGAATATCAAAAAAATCAAAACGGTCCGACACAGATAAAAATAATAACAATCTGTGTTGAAAAATCATTGCTCTATCTTCAAAAACCAGGGAGGAAATAGTCGAGAGCGTTTGTATGGAGAATTGACCCCTACCGTATCGTCTTAATGGTAACCGACAAAGTGGGACGTTTTACTAAACACACTCACATATTTGGTCCGATGTTTTGGACGTCGGTAGTTTAAATCGATATAATATCATATTTATGTACCTTTTTATACTACTTCGGTGGCAGACAAGCATACCGCATGATGGAAAGCGGTCACCGTAACCTATGGGCGCCTGTAACTCAAGGAGTGCCACATGCTCGTTGCCAACCCATTAGAAACTTTGTATACTCCATTTTGTGTGTTACATGTACATTTGAAAGCGTAAACATCACGAGAAAGCCTATGTAATTTTCTGGAGGTACTAACGAGTAGTAACAGTTTGGAGGCGCTGTTTCTCCATACAATGAGTGTCACTCTAAATTCTAGCAATTGTTTTCTAAAAACCGCCTTTCTAAACCAGGGTGCGTAACCGAATGGCACAAACGCTCACGAAACGCTCACGAAACGAAACGCTCGTAGATATCTATCTCTATCGCTCTTGCGTATTGGCGCGACAGAGCCAGACTACCTTTCGCGGCGTTTCGTTTTCGTTTGGCGTCGGAGAAATGCCATTCGGCTACGGCGCCAGGTAATTATTTACAAAACACCAATATAATATACTGTTTCTCGTAACTCGTGTACGATACTCTTTATTATACTGTGCTCTTGTGTTGTTGTATGTTTACCTACTCTGCAGGAACTTTACCTACTTTGGAACTCCAAAACTACGAATCAAATTAAGTGGGTCCAAATTGCCTCTCAAGATTTGACCTAAACTAACACGCAACGCAAGGTAACACAGGCAAAGTTAAACAAGAGTTTGTAATTAAAATAGCAAATATTGACCTTTGAAAGGGGCGATTTTTGAGTTTCGAATCAAAAAAACCGGCCAAGAGCGTGTCGGGCCACGCTCAGTGTAGGGTTCCGTAGTTTTCAGTATTTTTCTCAAAAACTACTGAACCTATCAAGTTCAAAACAATTTTCCTAGAAAGTCTTTATAAAGTTCTACTTTTGTGATTTTTTTCATATTTTTTAAACATATGGTTCAAAAGTTAGAGGGGGGGACGCACTTTTTTTTCCTTTAGAAGCGATTATTTCCGAAAATATTAATATTATCAAAAAACGATCTTAGTAAACCCTTATTCATTTTTAAATACCTATCCAACAATATATCACATGTTGGGGTTGGAATGAAAAAAAAATATCAGCCCCCACTTTACATGTAGGGGGGGTACCCTAATAAAACATTTTTTTCCATTTTTTATTTTTGCACTTTGTTGGCGTGATATTGGTACCAAATTTCAGCTTTCTAGTGCTAACGGTTACTGAGATTATCCGCGGACGGACGGACGGACGGACGGACGGACGGACGGACGGACAGACAGACATGGCGAAACTATAAGGGTTCCTAGTTGACTACTTACTTACTTACTTTGTTGGCGCGACGACCCAAAGTGAGTCTTGGCACAGTATAAGGATAAATCAGTAGTTAATCTCCGGCAGCGGCGACGCGGTCGTTACTACTGCGCAAGGTCACGCAGGGTTGTACCCTGTGCTACTGTCCTACTCGTAGTAACTGTGTATGGCGCTATGCTAGTACCAACGCTCTTTCTACCTTTTTATCTAATAAAGATTCAAGTACGCGTTTGTTTCTTAAATACTGACGAAATCGTATTTACATAAAATGTTTGAATATATGTTTGCATAATATTTAAGTAGGTACCAAACTTTCAAGCTAGATAGATCGCAGCATCTACCTAAATGTCGTTACAGATTAAATCCTTATTGATTTTAATGTGTCATTCTAGCTTTAAATCTCACTTTTACGCCATTTACGTAAGCAATAATGTACCTAACACTGCAAAAATATAACAACCACTTACTTTTCTGGGTGTCTAGGAATTCTAAAGAACATTCTGACATTTCCGCATTTTGAGAACTGTTCTCCATACACCCATAAACACTACAGTAACGAAAATATGTCTTCGGTGCTGACGTCATTTTCTCCCGAACTCAACACGTCAACACAGCGCGCGAACGCGGCCCCGACTGTCCAGCCCAATACTTACCAGTTTCGCATGTATTCGGTGCATATGGAGAGTAGTTTTCGACACACCGCGCGGAGTGAAGTTTGTTAGAAGAGTTATTACTGCTTTATACTGTGGTCTTGGCCTCCAACACAAGAGCACGCCACTTTACGCGGTCCAGAGCGACCTCTCGTCAGCCCTCGTTAACGCCGAGTTCACGGAGATCTGCTTCCACTCTATCTGCCCAACGATATTTAGGATGGCCAGCGGGACGGCGTCCAGTTGGACAACCCAGATAGGCTCTCTTGACTGCCCGATCCTCACCCATCCTTATAAGATGGCCAAGCCAGCGGAGACGATGTGCCTTGGTCTCACCTATTATATTTGACTACGGAACCCTAAAAATACGAATGATCCAAAATAATGTTACAGGAAGGCACGATTTCGGTCGTAATATCCTGTAATAGTTATTTGTTATACAAGGGGGCAAAGTTGTATTTTAACGCCGAGTGTGGAATTGAAAAACGAGCAAGCGAAAGGATTCTATAGTTGAACCACGAGCGAAGCGAGTGGTTCGAAAATAGAATCCTGAACATAGCGAGTTTTTCAATACACGAGAAGTGAAATACATTTTTCACCCGTGTGTAACACAAAACTTTTCCCCTCACTATAGCAAGGAAACTACAACGCAAAAAATGCGTTTATCACTGCTTCCACAGGTGGTAAATCATCTTCAATAATTACTAGATTCACCTACTTTTATCAATTTATTTGACTATAAAAAAGTAAAACTTCCATTTAACAGGTTTGTTTTCAATTGCAATAATAAGTAGCTTTTTAAAAATATTTAATATTTTGGTTCATAATTTAAATCAAGATGAAAAAATATACTGAAATGCGTTTTTAGTAGTAGTAGTAAACACTTTAGTACAGAAAAAATTACATGTAGGTACAGAAAATAATTATAACGGTTATGTACAAAGGCGAGCTTATCCCTTTAATGGATCTCTTCCAGCTAACCTTAGAATAACTGAGAGAGGAAAATAGATGGTAGACAAACACAGCTAAAGTGCATCGGTATATATACAAAGTACTATCAAAATATCTTTACACATAATATACATTGCTACTCTAAAAATGAATGCAATACGTATACCTAAATACATAAATAATATATATGTATATATACAATAAACATATATCAAAATAATAATAACCGCACACGACCCAGTATAATTTTTTTCTTATTGGATTTCATGTGAAAGCCATAATTTCTTTATTTATATATTAGATATATTGCAAAACGAAGGTAAAAAGCATAATTATATCATATAATTTTTCATTCGACATTTAAATATTCTTGAACGCAACCACATTTTTCGTAATTGAAAACCGGCTTATTTTCTATTATCTTGTCTGTGGCTTGTTCGGCGCGTGTTTTGTTGGAAATTTGTAAAATTTGTCGAAACTATTTTAGTGTTGTGTAGTTTATTATCGGTCGAAGTTATTGTGCAAAATCTTAAGTTATTAAATTATTATGAGTGATTCTGATGAATAATGTACTTTACTATAAATCAAGGCTATATGGCGCTGTTACTGACTGTTTGTTACCTGAAAAGTCGAAGAAAGCGTACAATGTACATGAAATTAACCCATTTTATTGTTCTCGGATAGGTTTGGCTGTCGTAGAAAAAGTATAGTATACATATACAATTGTAACATTGTGAAGGCTAAAAGTCTCGTACCTTAGGCCACTCGGCAGGCCTCGTGACCTAACCGCGGTACTAAACTTTTATTGCATTAATAAAGTTACCATTATATAATACTATTTTCGTTGCTAAAGCAAACCGATTATGCACTAAAATTTTTATTAGGCACCTGCGAACATAACAAGCTTTAGCTAATAATAACAAAAATGTAATAAAAACCTCCCTTAGGTATAGATATATTTTTTGGTTTGCGGCATGTAATCTAAATGCGACTCCGACTTCTACTAATAGAAATACATACTGATGTGCCGACAGAAAGTTTCCAAAATTCTGAAATTTTCACATAGGAAACCTTCGGAAACTTTCCATACTTTGTATGGACAATTGTATGGGTGGAAACTTTCCATTTCATAAATTTATATTCCCTTTATTTTTCGTGAAAGTTTCCTGAAATTTTCAAGAAATTTAAGATTATTTTGGAAAGTTTCCGCAACTTGCACATCACTAGAAATACCTACTAGTGATCCATACTACTCTATTCTCAAATTACTTACATCGCATAATTGCAAAGAAGTAAGCAAGTCACTCATTCTCGAGTGACGAAACCGAGTTTTGCGATTTCGAAAATCGACCCAGATCGAAAAAGGATTTTTAAAGGTCTACTTAAGCGATTAGTCAAGGCGTGACAGACCCTAAATTTATTCCGATCGACGGGCCCTATTTGACTTTCATAACTTGAAATCAATTTTGAGTTAATGTTTTAAATAAAATAGATGTACCTACATAACAATGGGACCTCGACAATGCGAATCTGAGTAATCATTTTGTACGACAGTTTTAAGTTTTCATGTGATTGAATCGTTTGTAATCGTAATGTACATTATATTATTTAAATTGTTCCAAAATAAACTTTTTTTATGGGGTAATAGGCAAACTAGCAGACAGGTCGCCTGATTGTAAGCGATCGCTGCCGCCCATGGACACCCAAAACATCAGAAGTGTTGGAGGTGCGTTGCCAGCCTTTAAGAGGGGTGTACGCTCTTTTTTTGAAGGTTTTAAGGTCGTATCGGTCCGGAAATACGGCAGGCGACAATGCATTCCACAGTTTAGCTGTGCGGGCAGGAACTTTCTGGAGAAACGCACAGTTGAGACTGCCAGCCATCTAAATGATGGTGATGGAAATGATATCGCGTAGGACAATGGCGGAAAGAAGCGGCAGGGAACAATTCCTCGGAGCACTTCCAGTTAATACATGCGACAAGTCCTATTCTTGAATCCTAATTAATATTCTTTTTTAAATATCACTATTCCATTAACAAGGTTATCATATTTTGGGCTTGGGTTTTACTTTATTGACAATATCCGTCGTAGGGTAGATATTACTAAAGCAGTCTCGAAGTATCCGAGATTCTGAAATGTTGTGAAATGGTTTTCGAATATCCAATATTTAAAATATTATTACATTAGACTACAGGTCTGGCCTAGCGCGTGCCCTGCCTGCTAAGCCGCGGTCCTGGGTTCGAATCCCGGTTCGAACATTTATTTGTTTGATGAACACAGATATTTGTTTTCTATACTGCATACATATACTCGTATATCGTTTGTCTGAGTATCCACAGCACAAGCCTTCTTGAGCTTACCGTGGGGCTCAGTCAATCCATGTAAGAAGTCCTATAATATTTATATTGATTTATTACAGTCTTATACAGTATGTAAACCAACGAAAACCATTTACTGAAGCCTGTTAATATTTAAGTTACACAGGCAACTTTTACTATGGGACCAACACCCAAAACGCGAAATAAAAATTTACTCTCCCATAGTCAATCCGTGTCAGAAGTCGTGATTTCTTGATCCCAATAAAAGTTTCTCATATTGATTTATTACAGTCTTATATTATTAAATACCAGAGCAAAACAAAAACATTTATTCAGCAAGTAGGCCACAGGGGCACTGTCAACATTTAATAAATAATTGAATTGAATTCAAGTAAACTAGAAAGTTACTATAATTAATATTTAAGAGATGTATACAGTCTGTAAATGTCAAAGTACATCTAAAGATTAAACATGATAAAAAATAATATAAACTGATACAAATAAAAATAACTAAAATATTTTAAACTTTAAAAGACTAGATGTCACCACTAAAGATAATAAATATACTTAGAGATGTATATCGTCTCCAAGAGTCAAAAAGAAAATAAACAAGTACCCAACAAAATGCCATAATGTATTTTTTTTATAAAGAGCATGTCCTTTTATCAAGGTTTCACAATATCAACGCCATCCATCACACGAACCGAGAGGATTCCGACCCCTTGAGAGAATTTCGCGAATCTCTGGAGTAACATTGTTACTGCGATTTTCCGATAAATTTCTATTTTAACCGAAATCGCGACAGTGGCAGTGACGGTGGCTGATTGAATTTGTTCGATAAATGAACTGGTTAGGAGAATCCACTTGTCTAAAAACTATACCCTACTATCACACCTCGGACAATGGCGATCGAATATAATATATATTATATATATAATATAATATAATATAATATAATATAATATAATATAATATAATATAATATAATATAATATAATATAATATAATATAATATAATATCAGTCAGTGGCTCCTCGCTGAACAGGCGGGCGGGAGCCGGGGAACCCGAAAATGCCACAGCCGACTTAATCCGGGACACTGATGATACTTTGCAGAGTAGGGCTAGTCCCACAAGCTCTGCCGGTACATCGGATCTGACCACGACAAGTTCACAACTTAACGATGACGGTAGAAGGAAGTGGTCTGAAGGAGAATTACGCGAACTTATGTACTGTTATTTCAAATCTAGGTCACAGGGGCCTGGGTATATTAAAAGATTAGAAAAACTGTTTAAGGATAGAAACTCGCAGAACCCTAAGGTAAGAAAGTTTACAGGTAACAAACTCTCCAATCAAGCACGTAGTATAATTAATAGAGAATTTTTATCTCGCGAAGTATTAGACAGCATTAAAAAACAAGCGGAAAGTACGGATACATCAGAAACCAACTCGAGTTTCAATACTCCTCACACTGCATTAGAACAACCAAATACGGAGGTAAGTACAGCAGAAATTCAAAACGCAGAATCCATTACAACGACACAAGTAAGTACAATAGAAATATGCAACCCCGTAGAAATGTTTAGAGCCACACAACCAACTCATTTTGACCAACCTGCACAGCAGACTGAGACGACAGAACAACTGATCCAAATGACATCCAACGTAAACACAAATGAAGAACAAGACCCAATTATATTAGACTTTTTCCAAGCTCTAGCCGAAACCAAAGACACACCCTTAGAATCCAGACAAAATTTGCCTAAACCCAAGTTCAACAAATATTTTTACCAGAATTTGCAAAAGCTCAATGATTTTTTACCAAACATTCTAATATCAAATCACACCTTACGAGGTACAAACGACGTAATATATGCAGCAGCTAAAACGTTAATAATAGCCAACAAACAAAAACCGTTCTTAGCACAAACAAATAAAAAACCACCGATAGATCCCCCATGGAAACGCCGAATTAAAAGTAAAATAAACAAAATTAGAAAAGAATTAGGACAATTTACAGAAATAACTAAAGGAGTTAGTAGCAGACATATGATTAAAATTAAAAATAAGCTTTATGACAGTTACAACATATATACGCAACAAGATCATGATAACACGGTAGAGTTACTTAAACAGAAGCTAAAGGCAAAGGCTGGAAGGTTAAAACGCTATGAAGACATGAATCAAAGGAAAGAAGACAATCAAATATTTAAAGAAAATCAGCACAAATTTTACAGGGACTTAACTGACGGACCAACGACAACGAACATCACACCCACAAAACAAGCCATTGAAGAGTACTGGTCAAATATATTATCACAGCCAATTCCATTTAATTATGCAGCCACGTGGATTAGGGATATAGAGGACGATATGTCAAACGTCGAAGAAAACAATTTTGAGACTATTAGCGTTGGTCAAGTAAAAGCAGCAATAAGAAAATTGCATAACTGGAAAGCACCTGGACCTGATAAAATTCAAAATTATTACCTGAAGTACTTCACAAACACGCACGAACATTTAGCAAAAGTGTACACTAAAATCATAAATGGTACAGAACCGATAGAAGAGTGGTTTACCACTGGTCGCGTGATACTAATCCCAAAAGATGATAACACCGAAGATCCCAAGAATTGGAGACCAATTGCTTGCTTACCGACCATGTATAAAGTGCTTACTTCGATAATAGCAAACGAACTATATATCCACTGTGATAACAACAATATAATAGCCCCGGAACAACGAGGCTGCCGTCGGCGCGCCAGGGGCTGCAAAGACCATCTCATGGTAAACAAAGCTATACTTGAAGACGCGCACAAGTGTCAAAAAAACTTAAGTATGGGGTGGGTTGATTATCGGAAAGCTTTTGATAGTATTTCGCACGAATGGCTCTTAAAAATCGTAGACCTGTACAAGTGCCCGGGGTCTATCAAAGGCTTTCTCGAGAAAGTCATGCCTACTTGGAATGTTACCATGACAGCTTATGGTGCGAGCGGAGCAGTCACTACAGATCCTATCTACATTCGACGTGGAATATTTCAGGGAGATTCTCTATCGCCGTTACTATTTTGTTTAGCAATAAACCCTCTTTCACAGGTCTTAAATAGATATCAATCAAAAGGCTATTTATTGAAAGATAGCATTCATATCAATCATTTATTATATATGGATGATCTAAAACTTTATGCAAACAATAAAAATAACTTGAAAGTATTACTGGATAGTACGGAAATATTTACAAACGACATAGGTATGAGTTTTGGACTAAATAAATGCAACATATTACACTTAACTGCAGGAAGACGGAGTAAAACAGAAGGACAGGGTCACATACTACTTAGCGGAGAAGAATTTCAGTATTTGGGAGTCACAGAAAGTTACAAATATTTGGGCATTAACGAATCAGGCAAAATTGATCATAGTGAACTTAGACAACAGATTCAGAAAAAATACTTTAAGAGAGTAAAGCTCCTAGCCAACACTCACCTTAACTCTAGAAACCTAATTAAATCTATTAACACGTATGCAGTTCCAGTTCTATTATACTCTTTTGGTATAGTTAACTACAAATTAACAGATTTGAAAGCAATTGATACAAAAACAAGGAAATTTTTAGTTATGAATAAAGCGCAGCAACAGAAAGCAGACGTTACCAGGCTCTACTTACCAATAGATAAAGGAGGTAGAGGATTAATGAATATGGAAAATGTATACAAAACACAAATTATTAAATATAAACAATATCTACAGAACGAAAATGACCACTTAATAAAGGCAATAGTATTACATGATAGAAACCGGGATAAATATTCAATTGAGAAGGATGCAATAGAATTTTGTAGAGAACTGGCAATTACAGGAAATGAGAAATGGACAGATGAAGAAATTAAATCGGCTGTAGTGAAAAAGAATATTAATATATGGAAGAGTAAACCTCTCCACGGTCAATTCCTTAAAGCAGTTTTAGAAAAGACAAACATAGACGTCGAGTACTCATTCAGGTGGATGAAGAAGCAATTGATATCTCCTACACTTGAAGCATCCATTTTTGCCATTCAAGATCAAGCTGTAATCACTAACCAAATTGAGAGGGACATACTTAAAAAAGGCGTGGACGGTAAGTGCCGGCTTTGTCTCTCGAAAGATGAAACCGTGCAACATATAGTTTCAGGATGCGAGAAGCTGGCTGGTACTTATTATACCAGACGACACAACAACATTGTTCAGTATGTACATTGGGCAATAGCAAAAAAGCACGAATTCGATGTTAACAGCCTTTGGTGGAAAGAAACTTTAACGCAACCACAGGTAATAGAAAACGATACTGCAAAACTTATGTGGGAGATACCGGTACAAACAGACGTAACAGTAGCGCACAATAGACCAGACATTATTTACATAGATAAAATACAGAAGCACATATATTTAATAGATATTACTGTTCCATCAGACTACAACATAGGGCCAAAAGAGGTTGAAAAACTCAGCAAATATCACCTGTTGAGGACAGAGGTAACAAGATTATGGAAGATGCCTGCTACAGTTATCCCGATAGTAATAGGAGCCACAGGTATTGTAGCAAAAAACATACATAGATACATAGATAAATTAGATGCTAAAATAAACATACATATATTACAAAAGCAAGCCGCCATCCATACAACCACTATTTTATCTAAGGTACTAGGGAACACTATATATATTGGGGACGCCGATGCTCCTCTTCCCTGAGTGTCTCAGGGCGGGACATCGACAAGATACCGACTTTTAAAGTCGAGAAAAGAAAAACTTTTTCAAAATGTAATATAATATATATATTATATGAAAGAAGCGCACGTGTCTACGCACACAGTCTAAGTTAGTGTAGGCAAACGTGTACCATGATGAGTGAGATAAAACAGGTCGACTGGTCGCGTTCTGTGAGTAGCGTAGTAGTGTACAGAACTGTGAGGTAGCCGAGAGCGGATGGGCGGCACTTTCAGCGGGAAGCAGGAAGTGACCATACTGTACGATAGTACTCTTTATTATAATGTACCCTCGACCACCTCCTCAAAATATTATGTAACTTGTGATGTTTAAATAAATAAATAAAAAAAATAATAAAAAATAAGTACTACTAAATCTTATAGGCTAATAAGTTGCAGTTACCGGAATAAAAAGTATATAAATTTAATTGACCTTAATATTATATAACGATACATTCAATAACGTAACAATTTTACTAAAACAATGAAGTTTATCTTAAAATTGTAGCATTGTAGGTACATTTTTCTTACATGTTCCATTATTGAAATCCAGACTTCATTTTCACTGAGACGCTCTAAATATGGAGCGTTGCTAAAACCGACCGGCAAACTTTCAAATCCAAGTGGCTACAAAGAGCAAACATTTTTGGTATTTCATAAAAATTGCTCTCCGCTATTGCCCGTTCAAATTTGCAAATTCAAATGCGCTTTAAATTCTGCATTCTATCCCTATTCTGTGAAGAATAGAGCTCGAATTGGGAGCGTTTACTTATACGCAAGTTTTGTTCGAGTGAGTTCATGTTTACTCCGAGTTGGACAAGTGCAACGACTCCAAAACTATCGCACACACAAAAAAGGGAGTATCTGACTCTGACAGCAGCAAATCATATGCCTCTAAGGTTCTCAATAGCGTGGCAGAACAGCGTATTGCAAGTCAGTAGTCGCACGAGCGGGTACAAAGCCGGTTCAAACAATTCTGAGCTGAAAGCACTTTGTGATATTTGCATTTACACTAGCTAAGACGCTGAAATGTCGGCGGTTATGAAATCAGTTTCTATTTTAGGTGTACATAGTTTTCGTTGCCAAGTTGCTTTGACATCTATACGGTGTAACATGACGGAACCGAAAGATTTTAACTACGAATTTCTGATTGCGAAATAAAGATAAAATTTATATTATGCCGTCAAGTAAATTTCGCCAAAAAAATTTTTTGTGTATTTCTTTTTCGTTTTTGTGTGATGTGATTCGTAAAACTGGCACTTAAAATAAAAAAAAATACATTAAAAAAAAATACTTTTTTGCAACTAGTATTTTTTTGATATCTATCATCGAGGATAGTTAGATTATGTCCGATAACGGCATCATCTCCATCAAAATAGCGCTTTGTTCTGAGAAATAACAAGTAAGTTTTATTTTTTTTAATGCTTTTAACTCTGAAAGTAAGTAAAATCTAGAAAAGTTTATATGACATTTTAGTCTTCTAATTCGGTTTCCTTATGTTACACCGTGTATATAGAGACTTGGGCAAACCAATATTTCACTTATACGGTTACTATTTCTATTTCTGTTATCTGCAGTTCATAAGTCATACAAATTAATAAAGGCCATGGCTATGAGTGGGACGTATTAGTTTGACGTAATAATTTATACTTCCTACTCCGATTCTCTAAATTGTCTTCGTTAATACAAATTTTAATTCATCTCAGTGTGGGCGTTACGCCTACGCGTTACGCCTTTAATATAATTTCAATACGCTTCAATATCTAAGTTTTGGAACATTAAATATCCTTTTGCGACTGTTAATTCATTAAGTCAAGTCTGTCAAACAATAAAGTTAAGCACCATGCCACGGCAGCCAGTTTTTCATCCCAGATTTATGCGTGAAAAAGGTTAAAACCGATTGGGGATTTGGCACAGTCACAAGACCTTTTTCTAGTCTTCCATCAAAGAAGTATGTGATAAATTTTTTATTGGCAATTATTTTAACAACCTTTCGTTTACAAAACAGTATGTTGATTTTACCCATGTCCAAACAAAAATGACGTATTCACTATGAGTTTCAGCCACCATACATCTTCTTTTAAAGACAAGTATTTACAATGCACAACCGGTAACGTTTACTTACTCTTAATGTACAGGGAGAAATAAAAAGGACCGTTCAAACTTTGCATCTAGTGATTTTTGAGGTCATAATGAACAAAAAAAAAATTTGGCTGTTCCTAGAGTTGCAAACTGACCGTCGTGACGTTCAAAATGTCCGTCCGTCATTTATCAAGATGTCGGTCATAATTGTCATTTAACGGTCATTAATGGTCATTTAAAGTCACTAACGACATTTATCGACTAAAGCAGCAACGAGGCATAGTTGTCATAGTTTATATATAAAACGTAGTTTAATATGTATGAAATTTAAAATTTATTGCAATAACACGACAAAAAACTATAAGAAATGAGCGGCATCCTGACAGTCGAAATGTATGAGACAGCCAAAATATTTTTCGCGATTTCAGCATTGGTCCCATAATAAATCTTGTTCATTATGACCTCAAAAGTCACTATGCAAAAGTTTGGCCGGTCCTTTTAACTTCACCGTATATAATTACCACCACTACAAAGGAATTCCGCATCAACAAATCATCATTGCTCATTGTATTCACTGACTGTTAGCTTACATAATTTAGCGATACCTCAGGGAAATACTGAAGACAACAATGCAGCATGAATCCGCAATATGCATGCAAATTGCATGCATGCGTTGTAGCCATACGTAACGTGATTGAGGCGTGCGGCATGTTTCCTAATTGACTGGACTGATTTAGCAGATCACAACAGCAATTGTTGTAAATCCTACCATTAACACGGATCTAGCAGTAAATTATACCTCACGCCAAGTTCTGGATGAGGCGTCATTTCAGCTTGCTACGGTTAGATCGCAATACTACACAGAGTACAAAGAACTTGATTAATTCTGAAAAGCGCCTGACTTGGAGTTAATACTCCGATTATCGTTTGTAAAAGCCAGTACTCATGTTGCTCTGAGGTCAGATCCACCCAAGGGTTCTTGAAGCTGTCGACAGAGGACGATGTCAGGGTGAGGCCGCTTTGCATTTGCCAAAACTGGTCTTCACGGGTTAAAAGTTACTGGAGCTAAGTGAGTTAACATCTCCACAGTTATCAAAATCAAAATTGTCGCTATAAAATAAAATAAAAACTCTATTTAACACATTTCTCAAGATGTAACAAATACATATGAAGTGATATCGGGAAAAACTTAAGAAATATTCAATACTTTGGCACCCAATGGGGATTTAAAACATTAGTAATATATATTATTCTATAGTGAGCACTAAAATCAGTACAGATACTAAATATAAAAATACTTTATTGTTAAATAAAATGTCACTGGGCAAGACCGACGTCGGGCGCCAGTGATGCGGTTAGGTGGCGAGATGGAATACAACACAGATTTGACTAAATATTGATTTATTCTCACTGTCACTCCGTCGTAAGGATTAAAAATACATAATTGTTATATATAATTATATAATTTTTCCAGGCAAGGCAAGACAGAAATCGCAGTTCGAAGAGAAGTCCCACGTCGGGCGCCAGTGTCACTGTTAGGCGGTTAGTTGGAATACATCCCAGAGACCGATCTATTCTTGTTGTAATTCCATCATAAAGATCAAAAATATATTATTTTTGAAATACCATGTTGCCAGGCAAAACAGGCATAGCAGCCCGAAGACAAGTCCCACGTTGGGTGTCAGTGGCACTGTTAGGCGGGGAGATTGATACATCCCAAAGTTAACAAAGTTATATGTCTTTTCATCATTACTCTAACGTAAGGGTTAAACACATTAACAGTAAAATGGCCTTTGGCAAAACAGACTTAGCTGGTCGAAGTCAAGTCCCACGTTGGGCGCCAATGCTACGGTTATGCGAGATCGAACTTTACAGAGAGTTTACATAGAGCATCATGATAATATCGTCGTCATCGTCAAATGTCGTACCTATTAGGTAACTTGCAAGTAAGTGTTAACTATATAAGTGTTAAAGACTCACTTTCAGTTTAATGAAAGACCATAATACGTGAAATCACATTCGTCTGATAATGTTGATATGCCTTTAGCTCAACGTAATTAATAGACTTGTTGTAACATGCAATAATTTGTTATATTCAACTCTAAAATAATATATAAAAAACGTCCAAATGATGATTGCGGGAATGAGGAAACTGGGGAAAGTTGGGAATTTCGTGAAACTCGTTAAGATCTAAAATGCAATGCTCGTTCAAGATGGATGCGGGGCGTTTAGCGAATATTACTTACTTTAAATTGTTCCCGAAGTAAATAATAATAAAATTATTGTCTACACAGTTTTCCTGGTTCGGTAATTTTTTTGGCTGGTATTTTATTATTTGCTTTGAAAAAATATTGAACTGAAAAACTATGAGGAATGTATTTAGGTATAAGATTTGAAAAAAAAAAACATATCATTGTCAGTTATACTCGTACTTTGAAGAATTTCTAATCTTTTTTAAACGCAATGCTTCCTTTAAATAATAGGGCCAACGAACTTTTTTTTTTTCACTAAACAGGGACTTATAAATATTTTCAAAGCGGTAAGTCCGCCCTAAAATGTTTATCGTATTTAATCCTATTGTTTGGGTAACCTTTACATACCCGCTGAGCTCAGAACCACTGACATAGATTTTCGTCAAAATACACGGTGAAATTAACCTCCTATTTTTTTTATACGTGCGTAGCAAAAATAAAACTTAATTGCAGTCGATTCTAGTACCTTAAGGATCCACCTGAAAACGTCAGGTCTGTCTGTTTGTATGTGTGTGTATGTGTCTGTCTGTGCATGGCATCGATGCTCCCGAACGGATGAACGATTTAGATTTCGTTTTTTTTTATTTGAAAGCTATTAAATTCTTAGCCACCATGTTTCATGGAAATCGGTTTCATCAAAATTTTAATTTTGTGGTTAGGTTAGATTATCTACAGTCACAACTTGCTTCTGAGTAGACAACAAAGACCTCCAAGCTTTCCTATTTAAAGCCATTTTTATCCAGTCGACAGCTACGATTTTTTTTAGCACTTCTCTCCGGCGGCGGCGGTATCTGCGACGTCCAAACGTATCAGATCTGCTAAACGGTGACACAATTAATCTATGGCTCGCGCGCGCCGGCATTTGACGACCGGTCTGGCTCAGTCGGTAGTGACCCTACCTACTAAGCCGCGGTCCTGGGTTCGAATCCCGGTAAGGGAATTTATTTGTGTGATGAGCACGGATATTTGTTCCTGAGTCATGGATGTTTTCTATGTATATACGTATGTATTTATCTATTTAAGTATGTATATCGTTGCTTAGCACCCATAGTACAAGCTTTGCTTAGTTTGGGGCTAAGTTGATCTGTGTAAGGTGTCCCCCAATATTTATTTATTTATTTATTTTCGTTAAAAATGCTGCTTAACTCACGTGATTTGGATTTTCATAAAATGCGCTCTTTGCTTGGATATAACATTAGTCAAACATTTCATCCGCTATGTAGCCATAGCTACTGCAGGCAATTCAGTGGTGTGCAAGCTCTTAGTTCTATCTACTGGAAGCATGTGAGTGGTTAAACAATTGATTATTCGTTACGCTAAAAGCTCTGAGCTTGGTATTTTACTCTTTTGCAAAAGTTGACTCTTTTAGTATTTGAATTTCTGAAATTTAATGAAGTGTCAGAACTTTGTAATGATGTAAAGTTTTGCGTTGAAACTATTTAAGATTTTTGAGTTATTCATTACGAATGTATTCTTGGATTTTATTAGACTATTAGGTACGAAGAGCTTCTAAAGTATCCGTTTTGCAACTGTAAAAGTACTTATTCATATTTTTAATTATCTGTCATAATTTTCGTTATTATGTTGTATTTTGTTCTGTTATGTTGTATTTTGTTCTGTTATGTTGTATTTTGTTCTGCCTCTGAACTCCTCATGCGAAGCAGGCGTACAGTCGACATCTACTTATATTGTGGGACAACAGTAACTTACCTTGGTAATAACTTAACGTTGCACATTATTGTTTCACCAAAAATGTTAGCTGGAAAGTAACAGCAGGGTTAGCACATGATTGCCACGAGAGTATGTCGCCACAAGATAGACTACCTGTCCTTATGTCATTAATACAATTAGAAGAAGACGTCTATCTCGCAGCGACATACTCTCGTGAAAATAATGTATTGTGTTAGGCCTACAGGGTGGCTAGCCGAATGGCACAATCGCTCACGAAACGCTCACGAAACGAAGCGCTAGTAGATATCTATCTCTATCGCGCTTGCGTATTGGCGCGACAGAGCCAGCGGCGTATCGCTTTCGTTTGGCGTCGGAGAAATGCCATTCGGCTACGGGGCCTGGCATGAATAAACTCAGTGTACCTACTTACTTCTCATTCAAATGAAGCAACTCTCTAAGGTATCCTTAGGGATAAACCTATTTATATCTTACCTACTAGTGCCTACTAGGCATAGGTTCGACCCTAATCCAAACTGATAGTAATTGATGAAAGGTCCGTAGCTGAAACACTTGGGAATAGCCTTTAGGCACTGGTCCCACCGCGAGCTAGTAAGCTATGAGCTATTGGCTATAAAAACGAACAAAAGATAATCACTCCCGTGTAAACAAAACCCGCCCAGCGGTGAGCTATTATTTGCACGGGAGTACTTATCTTTTGTTCGTGATTATAGCCGATAGCTTACTAGCTCGCGGTGAGACCAGTGCCTAAGGTTCAATGATGTAATTAGAACATTCCCTTATTTATAGGATTTAAATGGGTCAAAACTGTTTATGATATAAATGTAGGTTATGCGAAGCGTTTTTATTTTCAACTCATAGTGTTTTATTATTTAAGAGACCTAACTTGCCCATTCGCAGCGTTTTCCTTTAAAACTATTTCACTTAATAAGTGATGACTCGATATAAAACGATCCAGGGCTCCGTAGTCGAATGGAATTTCTGCGATGCGAAACGCCGCAGAAAGGCATTCTGGCTCTGTCGCGCCAATACGCATATATTTCTGCGGTGTTTCGCATCGGTGCGACCCACACTTACAAATAGCGCACTTACCTGCGCAAGGGACGACCAGACGTTATATTGTTTATCACGCGACCATGCTTGCCTGGGTATCATATATTGAAACGTCAAAAAGGAAAAACGAAGCTCGAGCTCAGACCAGTTTAGCGTCAGTCATTCATTCATACAACTAAATTCTAAATCCACTCGGATTATTAACTTTTAGTACTAACACATTCTTCTTATTTAAACAATTCTACCAAATTCTTTAGTACCTATCACATTGTTCATGGAAAATATGCCTGTTTTCCACAAAGTTTTAACCCGAATAGGAGAGAATTATTTTAAATCTTAATTTCTTTTTAACATTGTTGAGTTACGGATTTTATATTTTCGTAAGCAGAACAAAAGGCTGTTGAAATATGAAATATATAAAGCAGGATTTTATAGTAATTAGGACTAATCCGGTCCCCGCAGACTTTCAGGAATACTGAATTTCGCTTCGGATTAATTTAGCAACTTTAAAAGGTTTCTTTTTTCATTTCTTATAGGCATTTTCTGTGATTTCGAAATGTATTATTATTTTTGGATGATGAAAGAGAGGGAATTGACTCGATCCGACAAATAATTTAGGATAAATTGATCACTTATGTAAGTCACTCTATTGAAAAACTTCTTACCTATATAAGTATAAGTTACTATACCAATATTATAAATGGGAAAGTGTGTGTGTCTGTTTGTTTGTCCGTCTTTCACGGCAAAACGGAGCGACGAATTGACGTGATTTTTTAAGTGGAGATATTTGAAGGGATAGAGAGTGACATAGGCTACTTTTTGTCTCTTTCTAACCCCCCCCCCCCCCCCCACACTTCCCTAAAATGGGGGATGGAAGTTTGTACGAAGAATTCCGCAATTATCGAATTTAACGCGAGCGAAGCTGAGGGCAAAAACTAGTTGTACATACTTACTGAAATCCGTTATGGGAATAAAGGCCGGAATGTATTAATAAAACGTGACGGGACGCAACCCGACGTGACGCGCATAGTCTGAAATAAATTGTGTTTTTTCCTCTAAATAGCAACAAAAATAATATCCATCAATCTTGATCCAAATCGACAATACCTAACTAATTTTATCAAACACCAAAACTCAAGTCTTAACACGTCCAAGCTTCCACGTTCCTAAAACTCCGGTATTGGTTAACCCTTGCCGTAATTTCATTAGACCAGTTCCCTCACTTTGATCCCGTCGTTGGCACGCAGAATGTGTCACGCACATTAACATTCAACGCCCGACATCCATCTCAGTCACACCTACGTTTAGTGAGAGAGAAAACAAATCTATGGGGTTTTAACATTCAACACCTAACTGCGCCCTTGGGAGGTCAAGTTGTGAATTCACGTCAATCGTGATATCCGAATTTATGATGATGTTAGCAATGATTGACGATTGTTCGACAATAGAAGTTTATTGTAGTCGATAAACGAGATTTTCCTGTTAGGTTCTGAACTCAGAATCATAATTTATTAACGCGAACTATTTTCTTTCAGTTTTAGTTTCAAATCATTTATTCCCATAAGAATACAATACATATTCCCCATATATGGTCCCGGGTTCGAATCCCGGTAAGGGCCCATTTGTTTGTGTGATGAGCACAGATATTTGTTCCTGAGTCATGACACTCATGACTGTTTTCTATGTATATTAGTATTCATAGATTATATATATCGTTGTCCCACAACACAAGCCTTCTTAAGCTTACCGTGGGCCTCAGCCAATCTGTGTAAGAATGTTCTATAATATTATGGTAATGGTAATAAACGTATTTTTTTTTATTATATTTATTTATTTACTTATTTATATTTACTTAAATGAGAACAAACAGCTTTTACTATTGTTGTAAATACATTGGTAGCAACAAGCAACATCATGCAATGACAGAGTTAGTGAATTTATTTACAAGTTTATAATCATTTATTTATAAGTTTCAACTATAATATACATAACATGCTTCAATGATCTTTGGTACTATACAAAGTTATTGAACATGTTTAAAATTATTTAATCATTGTTGTTTTACGAAAATACAATGAATTGTTATTATTAAGTAATTATTTTTTTCACCGGTTCTTTTGAAGCAGCCTAATATTAATTACCCCATTCCTGAATCAACCCGCCATTTCCTGAATTACTATAGTCATAAAAAATCTTTAAACTTACAATATCTCCGATAGCCACTCGACTATATGAAGGTTGTCTGGAATAGGCAGCTGTTTTAGCGATAAGACCGCCTGTTGTTAACTACCACTCTGTATCTGTTTTCAATTATGATTTGTTTTTCTGTAGTGTACAATTGAATCATGTTATTTTCTCAAACATGCAATGAAATATTGTCTTTACGTTCCTTAAAATGGGCTGGGAAGTATCGCTTTTTGGGCGCAACAACTCGAGAGGACTGTAAAGGGATTTCATATTATTTTTAGGGTTCCGTACCTCAAAAGGAAAAAACGGAACCCTTATAGGATCACTTTGTTGTCCGTCTGTCCGTCCGTCCGTCCGTCTGTCAAGACCCTTTTTCTCAGGAATGCGTGGAGGTATGAAGCTGAAATTTATATCAATTACTCAGGTCTACTGTCCCTTGAAGCTGTGAAAAAATCAAACTTCTAAGCCAACGCAATCAAAAGATACAGCCGTTTATGCCGCAAATTTTCGACACTTGCAAGGGAATCAAAACCTACAGGGTGCTTCCCGTGAACTCAGAATCTTGAAATTTGGTACGAAGCAACGTCTTATAGCATAGATAAAGGAAAAATTACGAAAACCATAAATTTTTAGTTACATCACATAATATATTTTTTTTTAATAATTTTAACCTTACTACCCATTTCCTCATAAACGCGTAGAGGTATTAAATTGAAATTCATACCAAATACTCAGGTCTATAATACCTTTAAGCTGTAACAAAATCAAACTTCTATGTCAACGCAATCAAAAGAAACAGCAATTTAAGCTGCATATTTTGAAACTCGCAAGTACTCGCAAGGGAATCAAAACCTAAAGGGTACTTCCAGTCGACCTAGAATCTTGAAATTTGGCATGAAGCAACGTTTTATAGCACACATAAAGGAAAAATTCCGAAAACCTTAGGTTTGTACGGAACCCTCGGTGCGCGAGTCCGACTCGCACTTGGCCGGTTTTTTAGGCCTAGGCCTGCAAAGTAACTTTTTTTTATAAAATATTTTCCTTTAGAGCATTTTTTTTTAAATCATTGTATGTTTGAGAAAAGCACTATACATGCCTCGGCGTGAAAACGGATTCCCGGCCTCGTATCCCTATCCGGGATATATACCCACTTGGCCGGAAATCCTCGTTTTCCCGGCCTCTGATGTAATGTACTATATTAATAATTATCTTGGTCTAAGAAATCTTAATACAAATGAGTCTAGTTACTTTATTTCAGGCCCCGTAGCCGAATGGCATTTCTACGATGCGAAAGCCGCAGAAATGTAGTGTGGCTCTGTCGCGCCAATACGCAAGAGCGATATAGATAGATAGCTACGAAAGAGATATTATCGTGTTTATACATTCGGCTACGCACACAGTTCGTTAACCTTCGGAATGTTTTAGTAAATCAAGTAACCTCTATGAAGCTCCAAATTGGTCACGTTTTCATTTGTAGTCTAAGATCAACTTTCGCGCTGTGGTAACGTGGTTAAGCATTTTCCTTATAAACATTATTTTTCCGTCCCTTTTGAATCTCCTTAACTGTCCATCGTTGTATCTGTAGATATATGTTTTATTTTCAAAGTGATGAAAAAGGAAATGTATTTAAGGAGAATCCGCAAGCAACCGCAATGCGTCCGCAAACAGTCATTACTGTTGATGTGGCGTTATATTACTCAAACGACGTTAACAATGATTTGTGACGCGTGCTAGCAAGGATTACAGGCTTGCCTAGTTGTTCCAGCCGATGACTTGCCTTGTGTTGCCGTGCAATATATTGCAATTTGTGTCATTTTGCAATCAATTGTCCTATTTTTAGACGGTTGAAACAATTGAGCCTACGATGTTTTAGAGCAAAAGCGTCTATGATTGTTATGGATTATGCGACGTTCTTGCCAATGTCACTTTTTCCTATTCGCAATTCTGGACAATCTGAATTCTACGCAATTAGTATTTCACCTCATTCGCTATTGTGGACAGTAATTACTTGTGAACAGTGGCGATTCTTCCTGTTCGCAATTCTGCACATTCTGAATTGCACACAATAGGTATTTCGCCTCATTTGCTTCTGTGCACAACCATTATTTGTGTACAGTAGCGATTCTTCCTGTTCGCAATTCTGCACAATCTAAGTTCCACACAATAGGTATTTCGCCTCATTCGCGTCTGTGCACAGCCATTATTTGTGTACAGAATAGTTTCTTCCTATTCGCAATTCTACGCAATCCGAATTCGACGCAATAGGTATTTCACCTCATTCGTTATTGTGCACAGTCATTATTTGTATACAGTATAGTTTCTTCCTCTTCGCGATTCTACGCAATTCGAATTCCACACAATAGGTATTTCGCCTCATGCGCTATTGTGCACTGTCATTATTTGTGTACAGTATAGTTTCTTCCTATTCTCAATTCTACGCAATCTGAATTCGACCCATTAGTATTTCACCTCATTCGATTTTATGCACAGTCATTACTTGTGTAAATTAGCGATTCTTCCTGTTCGCAATTCTACACAATCTCAGCATCCTCAATCCCCTCAAACACGCACAAATAGAAACGCAGAAATCTCCTACGCGATTCTGAATGGAAACCACATAAAAAATCCAAATACAAAAATAAAACATTTTTTTCCATTTTTTATTTTTGCACTTTGTCGGCGTGATTAATATACATATTGGTACCAAATTTCAGCTTTCTAGTGCTAACGGTTACTGAGATTATCCGCGGACGGACGGACGGACGGACGGACGGACGGACGGACGGACGGACGGACGGACGGACGGACGGACGGACGGACGGACGGACGGACGGACAGACAGACATGGCGAAACTATAAGGGTTCCTAGTGACTACGGAACCCTAAAAAGTGGGGTGGACAACTTGGAAAAAAAATAACCCGCCTAGGCAAATAAAAATTAATATAATAACAATTAAAAATTAATACAGTATAGTTGCATTAAATCTTATATCTCCATACATTTAATCATAGCTGGGCATTAACTCGTTAATCCGTTAATCGTTAATTAACGAAGTTAACATTTCGATTATCGGATTAACTTTTAAGTTAACATGAAAAAATGTTAACGGACTCGTTAACTTCCGTTAAATTTCTCCGAGTCCGTTAATCGTTAATCTAGTAGGGCACAGGCGCCATCTGCGCTGCGAAAAACACGTTCTGAACGCTACTATAAAAGCCCGAAGTACGGCAAATCCTATGATTTGCCGGTAAATCCTAGGTTTTACCGATGTCGATTGCTAAAAGTCCGAAATATTACCTAAAAAAGTATTCTTCACGTGGATTTGCTTTTACTAACTTTGATTCGGTGAATCCTAAGCTTTACCATGGCGACTGTTGTAGTGATAGGGCAGCAAATTCGAGCCCTATTTACACGACCACATTCGCTTCCCTAGCCTCTACCGCCCAAAGTGCCACAACAGTCCCGTCACCGCCAGCATCTCTCCTGACACAGCTCTTGACAGTAGCTCAGGCGATCACTGCCTTCCACGTGCAGCCTAGAGTTCAATAGGCTAGCTGTACTTCGGCCTTTTACAGAAATATAATACGTTATAGTGGATACTGATGCAACTAAATATTTAAAGAAAAGTTAATTTTTTTCACGTGTTAACGGATTAACGATTAACTTTAACTTACGTTAAATTTGTCGAAATGTATCGCTTTAACGATTAATTTTAGTAAACCCTTATTCATTTTGAAATACCTATCCAACAATATATCACACGTTGGTGTTGGAATGAAAAAAAAATCATTCCCCACTTACATGTGTTACATGCAACACAACACATGTAAGGACAGACAGACATGATGAAACTATAAGGGTTCCTAGTTGACTACGGAACCCTAAAAAGCATAAAAAATGCTAAAACGTTTATTTTCCTGCCAAATGTGTCAGTTTCTCTAGATCCAAATCACCCTCTGTCCAAACCCCACGCGTCGGTATTTAATTTTAATGCGGCATTATCCTAACAACGTCCTTGGGAACTTCCCTCGCGGCTAAACGCGTATTAGCGTCGACATATATACGCATCCTGGTTTGAAATGATTATGTTGTAATTCTAATTATCTTTATGGCCTCGCCTAATGCAATAAGGTCCCGGACAAAAGCGCAATCACAAAGGACACGCTGAATAATGACGAAAATTTTTGGCATAATTTTAATTAAAGGCTAATTTGCGACATTCACGAGCGGGGTGGCCCATTCACGATTTTTTTTAACTTCAAAGGCACATAATTAGATGCCAACAATGTTCCAATCGGCAAAGTTGGGTTCAGGTACGTAACCTGTTAAAAGAGAGGTTTTTGCAATTAATTCGTTTTTAAACGATCCATGATTGTAAAATGTAAAGTAACTGTGGGGTCAAAGGGATCTTGCGATAAATATTAGATTTAGCTTAAATTAAAGAAAAAATGTTACATATCTAAATATATGAACATATTGTAGCAGTTAACATCATATTTATCTTAACGAAGTGCGCAAAAATATATATAAGTGTCGACTAAAATGGTTACCTATGCATTTCAGTATTACATCATCATTGACCACAGCATCTATTCTTTCCAGATGATATTTGCAGCACTTGCAGCGACTAAGTAAGAGGTAGGTATTCTGAGTAGATGGCTGGCTGGGGACATAGCTGCAAGTGAATACACTTACACAAACGTGAAGACAGAAAATATCCTCCATTTTAGACATAAACCTACATACAGGACATTTTCTGCTTTCAATATCATTTTATGGGAATTTATGGACACATGACGGCTGCCATGCGCCTTATAAAAATCTTTATGACACATAAAACTGTTTTATTTACAAAATATTTACAACGGCACTTAACCAATACATAAAGAATTTTATTACATTTAATATAGATTATGAACAATCATTCCATCTGTAAATATTAATTACGTATTTGAAAAACAATTTCATTAACATTGATCTAGTTTAATGTTAAGAGAAACAACTTAAGAAAGTAATTTATTTTATTTACAAGTTATACTTATCTTATGTTCTTTACAATTTGAGTGTTCCAGGAAGAAACGAAGGGAAATTTCGGAATAATTCAGAATAATGTAGAATCATTTATTCTCCTTTGGCCATTGTTTGAATATTCCAATGTTCAGTTACTTGGTGGATAATTAAATGAGTTTTATTAAACTTCTTGCTTTGAGAAAAAAGTTATAAATGAATTAAGAACGGCAAAATAAAATCTGTCAACATAACTAGACATTATACAATCTGAAATAAATCAAAATATTTTTAGCGAGAAAGTACAGGACTTACAATCAAATAAAATTTAAATATTTTTCTATATTTCAGCAATTCCCGTCAACTTTGTACAAAAATTAAGGGAAAAGTTAAATTTGTTTTTATTAATTCCTATTTTGTTACCAAGATTTTGTTGATGAATTGAGATTTTATTAAGTTTTATTTCGTCATTAAGGTTCTCTAGTATCTATATTTTCTTAATTATAACAATTATCCTGTATATATCTTACGAAAGTCGAATTATATTACTAAATGTTGGTAACAAAATAGGATCAATTAAAATTTGCTGACGTGGCATTGTACAAAGTTGACGGGAATTGCTGATTTTAGACAAGTTTGATTGTACTTGTTTAATCGTTTATTCCATTATACTCGTATATTTATAATACAACATAAAATAATAAATGAAGAGTAACAGTCCTCGATAGCTTTTCTTCATTTAATTCTAACACAGATGAAAAGTCCTTTATGTCAGTTTAATGAAGCGAAATCATTTGATTTGATACAGTAGACTTCATGCATGAAAAAAATAAAGCAGTATTTTATTTGTTCAATAAGTATATATATATGTTGAAAAACAAAAAAAATACTTTGCTAAAACTGCGTACAAAGGAATTAGGACAAGTAAAATTTCCTAAGGTTACACTGAGAGAAATTTGCACTGTGAATTTAACAAGTTCGACTTGTTGCGGTTTATCCGTTTGAATCAGCCAAACGTACATGTTTAAAACAATATGTGTCAGGTTGTTTTTATAAAATCTACTTGTTGATTCAAATATATTGCCGATTCAAATGACAAGTAGCTTGTTGTTTGAACCAAAGAGCACGTAGGCGCTATTTTAACCAAAAAACTTGTTGAACGAACATGAAAACTGGTTGTATTTTCTCTCAGTGTAGTAGCCATTGTGTCTTCTAGTCTACAAGTTTTACCTTCTTATGGCACTGGTCCCAAAGCGAGTAAGCGATGAGCTATAGGCGATAAAAACTAACAAAAGATAGTCACCTCCGTGTAAAGAAAAGAGAGAGCGAGCGATTTATATAGTCCATCTCGCTCGGCGACGAAATATAACTCGCTCGCGCTGCCATCACGTCTCTTTTTTAACCCCCGACGCAAAAACGGAGGGGTGTTATAAGTTTGACGTGTCTGTCTGTGTATGTCTGTCTGTCCGTCTGTTTGTCTGTTTGTCTGTCTGTCTCTCTGTCTATCTGTGTGTGTGTCTGTCTGTGGCATCGTAGCTCTCGAACGGATGAACCGATTTTGATATAGTTTTTTTTGTCTGAAAGCTGAGTTAGTCGGAAGTGTTCTTAGCCATGTTTCATGAAAATCGGTCCACTAGGTCGCGGTCGGAGGTTTTTTCAAAATTTAAATTTTGTGCTGAGGTTAGGTTATATTAATACAGGAACGACTATCTCTTTTTTGTTATTGGGCCATTTTTTTCAAAGTTGTCCACTCTACTTTTTTTTTGGATTTGGATTTTTTATGTGGTTTCCACTCAGAATCGCGAGCTTTTTTAATTCTAATAGGAGAAAACAAGTGTCCCGAGGTTTTTTCCCATTCCGTGACCATTTTTTAATACATTTTGTATGGTAACGGAATGGAAGGTTCGAAAAAATGTATGGAAATCTTGGGACATTTTTTTTCTCCTATCAGGATCGAAAGAGCTCGCGATTCTGAGTATGAACATTGAAAAAAATGGCCCTTTTATCGCATATAGGTCATCGCATACTTGCTTTAGTGGGACCAGTGCCTAACCGTTACAAAGGATCTATTATACGGAATCTCAGCTGTACATAGTAACAATAATCTACTGAAACCTACTTGATACTTACAGTAATTCGTTTCTTTAATATCAGTTTCTCGTAATTCCTAGGATTTTAAAAGCAGTACAGTCCTAGACAGCTGGTCATCTTACAACGCATTTTCTGGGGAAATTGTATAGGAAAACTACTTTTAAGAATATGATAAATGTTTTTAGGGTATGGCAGAATGTTGTGATGTTAAAGGTGTTGGTGTATGCGAATAATAGGAGAAAGATGGGATAGTGTGGGAGTAGCTTTATGGCGTGACTTTGCATGGCCGCTGGTCTCTCTCCGCTCACCACGTGTACCACAACTGATGCTGAATCTGTGGACAAGAAAACACCGTTTAAAAAAAATGTAAAAAGCTTTTCGATCATTGCTGTAGTAAAAAAAACTGGTTTTACGACAATTTAATTTTTTTTACAACTATTTATCCAAAACACCTAGAAACGACGAGCGAAAAAAGTGTATCTTAAAGTTGTAAAGTATCTAAATCTTCTGTCTACAATGGATTTGTCTCGCGCTGTATCTTGATTTTGTATGTCTAAAGCAAGGGAAGAAAAACTGATTCCATAATTCCTTTCAACAATATTTTGTACTTAACGTACCAATTGTTGAAAAAATAACAAATCTTAATTATAATCTCTCTAGTAAAAACACTAAAAGTCACCATACCGTTTTAGTTTGGTAATGCGTGTACCGGTTACTGAATTTGTTTTATTAGGTTTCATATCAAAATACTATTAAATATAGGTACATTTTTTATATGACGTTCCAAAAGACATTTCAATTAAATTTTAATATTCATTAAACACAACCTCGATAAAAAGGATTAATAACGTAAAACCTCTATTGTAACCTTTCGAGGTCACAGGATCCTAAAGTAATACTGATGTTTCCAGTGATCAACAAAAGAGAACTGATCGGAAAACCCAACTTACGGCTCAAGTAATACAATAAAACCGGTCGCGTGGAAAACCATCGCTTCCTTATTAAGTTTTGTACTTTCGGTGAAATAAAACGTTGCCCAGTAATATAACGATTTACTTTTCAGACACAGATGATACACCATAGATCATGTCAAATGTTTGCCCGTCTTTAACTAATCGCTAAAATAATAAAAAAACATAAAGATCAACTGTTTTTATTGAAGCTACACAAAAATTATGAACATAATATGCCTGGACAATTTGAACATCACTAGGTTTAGTAACGTTTTACAAATCATCGCTCGATCCGATATCGGATAGTCGAACTTGTTATTCTACCAAACATTCAGGCATCATCTTGGAACGTTTTTTAAAGACAAAATAATGAAATCCTTCCGACATCGGATCGGATAATGTGAAATCACACTGACGCGGGCTTGGTTTCTTAAACTCAACGTTATAAACTCCACTTTCTTGCGTACACTAACATAAGAATACTATTAAAATTAGAATCATGTTGTTAGTTATTGTGTTATGAATATAGGTTGAGGACTTTTCGTAGCTCAAAGTGGTTCTAAAATCCTTGGAACCACCATTTGTGAACTTCTCGAAGTCCTAAGCCAGGTTTCATAGATATGCTGGCACAAAATGTCGAAGCTAAGAGACTGGTTGGTCGATCGCACGTTTTTTTCGAACACTTAGGGCCGGTTGCATCAAACCATCTGTCACCGTTAAAGCGTTCGTTAAATATTATTTTATGGGAAGTTCCATAGACGTCTGCCGCGTGACGATGATGTGTCTGTCAAATGTGGTTAATGCAACTGGCGCTATTAACATAACATTTTAAGGACCCGTCCTCTCGTATCGTGCCAACTATGTATTATATTTAGCTCTGCTGCATTCCAAATAGCTTCATTCTGGGAAGATCGCGCGGAAATGATATCCGAGTGACGAAGTACTAATACGGTAGGACAATGGCAAAGCAAGATGACCGTTGGTTGAAACAACTCACAGTAATGACATCGCAGAGCTTTTGGGCCACCCCAGGAGCACACCTCGGATACTGGCGATCAAATATATGAAAAAGCGTGTTTCTACGCACATAGTCTAAGCTCGTGTAGACGAACGCGTACCATGTTCGTATGATTGAGATAAGACAAATCGACTGGTTGCGTTCTTGACAGGCGATAACTGTGAGGTAACCAAGAGCGGATGGACGGCACTTTCAGCGGGAAGCAAGTGGCCATACTGTACTATAATAGTATTCTTTATTATACTGTGCCAGGGGTCAAGGCATATCTATGATATAAGAAATGCCAAATATGTATCTTTTTTTTTTTCAGAATTATACTACCATAACATTGTGATGCTACAACTTTTTCGTAAGAATTAAACGCATCTGTGATTTACAAGTATAATAAACATTCATTCAAGCATCTAGGGACCAGGAAGGGACTCGAGCGTGGCGCGAAAAAGACAAATGATTTTCCCGCAATTATGGACAGAGATTAGTGAAGGGCTCAAAAGAAAAATGTATTTCTTAAGCAGCGACCACTCTTTTACAAAGAAATGAAACAGTATTTTTTTAAGACTGTAAAGATGTAAACACAGTGACAGTGAGTAATACTCAAGAAGCACAAAAACAACAATCAGCCGTATGCTTGTTTGCCACCGACGTAGTATAAAAAAAAAACATCTAAAAATTTTGTGGGCAGAATATCTCCATTGGAAGTTTTTATGTATTATAATATGTATATATAAATAAAAAAAAAAAACTGACTGACTGTCCTAAAGATTCCAAACTTGGCACGTAGGTTATTAGGTGTAAAGGAGCACTAAGAAAGGATTATTCAAAATTCACCTCCTAAGGGGTGAAATGGGGGTCAAAAGTTTGTATGGGAAAAGAAGATTAGATTAGTACGCGGGCGAAGCCGCGGGAAAAAGCTAGTTTATACTATAGCGAAAATGACACAGAAAATTATATTAATTGTATGGAGAATGTGAACAGCGCCCCCAAACGGGCAACAAAAATTATATTAGTTTTCCGTTACATTCAAGCTGTCGAAAAACATATTCTAAAATGACGAACTCTTGGCAGGCATTATCGGCCCATCAGAGCAGTAACAAAAACGAAAATATATAGAATGGAAATCATTTCTTCAGGTAACACACCAATACAAATAACACACGGGGTAAAAAGTAACACAAAATGAAGTTCAGCATTGCAGTTGCTAGCCTGGTCAACAGCGCTGGTTTTCTGTGCATGTTAAAATGTACGAGTAACATCCAAACTTTTTATAATTCCTTGCCGGCGGCGATATTTGCGAGCTCATATAACCCGGCAGCTTTCAAATCTAGTGAACAGGCATTTTCTGGGCGAGCTCACTCCATCGTAGGCCGCGTCTTTGCCTTTGACTAGTCTGTGGCCAAGAGTAAGTCCATTTATAATAAATAAATAAAAAAACATGAAGTGTCTATTGTATTTTGCGTAAGAACGCATCATCAAAAAACACCATCCTCCAATTGTACACACAATAAACTACAATAACTAATAGAGGTTTGGTCAAAAATGTACGAATGCAATCGCTTTACTGAAAATTTATCAGTCGCCAATTACAAAAAAATCCGCAAGCGCTCTGCTCCGCCCGTGTGTTTGCAGCCTTAATCCACTTTTAGGGAAACTCACTGTCGTTTCGTACAATTCATATTCTTTTGTATTTTTACTAGGGCAGTACGCGCGGTGGATTTGCCAGTGCTTTTATTGGCTTAATTTCACTTGACCGGTTTAAACTGTACGTCGACAATTTTCTGAGATAATTTTTCTCGGAACATAATTATTTATTTACGCAGCGGTATATGTGTATCGTACTAGCTTTTGCCGCGGCTTCGTTCGCGTTAGAAACAGACAAACAGTAGCCTATGTCACTCTCCAATCTCTCCATCCCTTCAACTATATGCACTTAAAAAATCACGTCAAACGTCGCTCCGTTTTGCCGTGAAAGACTGACAAACAAACAGACACACTCACTTTTTCATTTATAATATTCGTATGGATGTAACAGGTATTGTATTTGTGTATACCTATATTATTAAACAAACCGTTGCTTAAGTACATACATATCCGGGTTTTTAAGATCATAAAGAAAATAAAATATCTTTGTTTATTAAGAATTCATGCGTGCGTGCCTTGAATGCGTGTTAAAAATGAAACAGTACGATCTCGCAAAAATAAAAATGACATCTAGTAAAAATAAGATAATATTATTCATCCCAGCTAGGCAATGATTATGATAATATGATGGACTAATATATAGAAGCGCTGGTAGCTTAGCGGTTAAGTACGTGCGACTTTCGTTCCGGAGGTCGCGGGTTCGAACCCCAGCTCGCACCAATGAGTTTTTCGAAATTTATGTGCAAAATGTCATTTGATATTTGCCAAACGCTTTTCGGTGAAGAAGAACATCGTGAGGAAACCGGACTAATTCCAATAAAGTCTAGTTTACCCTTCGGGTTGGAAGGTCAGATGGCAGTCGCTTTCGTAAAAACTAGTGCCTACGCCAAAATCTTGGGATTAGTTGCCAAAGCGGACCCCAGGCTGCCATGAGCCGTGGCAAAATGCCGGGAAAACGCAAGGAGGATGATGATGGACTAATACTATATTACACTAGATATTTCCTTTCATACCCCATGTATGATTTCCAAAATGTCACCGTCCAATTCCTTCACAAATATAACATTCAATTTTCGTAATCGTAGGGTCGCATTATGTCGTTACCATGTCGCCCGATAAGTTAAGTAATTAAGCAACTTTATGTCCCTCCCTGAATAGGTGACCTTTCCCATTTATACTTTATTGCCACTATTTGGCGTTTAAGATGTTTTTGTAAGTCCTTCCAAATTGTATGACGCATGCCTGAGGCAGAAATGAGTCGGATTTTCTGGGGGGGGTAGCAAAGACTTAGTAATAATAGACACAATAGGCGAGACGACTAAAAAAAAAAATTAGTCCATCAGTTAGATCATCAAAAAATTTTGGACACATATTTTTTCTTTTTTCTCGTAAACGAAAAATGACGACGGTACAGTGCGTTGAAGTTTACGTGACGTCACGCCTAGGTACAATTCCAACTCCCGAACTTTGATGCCCTGTATCTTTGTATTTTTTCATTCATTAGATAAAGCGAAAAATATGTGTTCAGTATTTTTAGATGATCTAACTGACGGACTAAACAGAATGCTATTTTTTAATGTAGTCGTCATCCCTAATAGGGATGTGTGTGTGTTATGTTACGACTACGCAATGCACCAAAATTAAAAACACGTTTCATCATTTCGAACAACATAACGTACCAGATTGACTTTAATTCTGCCGTGTGCCTGCTATACGTCACAATTCAAAAAACCATTTTTTCGAGTTTTAGGTCTATGAATTTGAAATTTAGCTTTTTTTACTCAGGATGATATAACCCTTCATAATATCACGCCACTTTTCACAAAAAAAAAATTTTTTTTAAGATACAAGGCCTGAAAGACAGGTATTTAGAGTTATGGCTGTATTGCAGAAACATTTTTTTAAGATTTTGAGATGCGTCCAAAATTAAACGAGATTATTGGATAAAGGTATCATGCAAATATATATGAAAAAACACCATATAGTTAAAATAATTTTATTTATGAACTTTTCCAGTACCGATAGCAATAATTATGTGTAACTAGCTTATATTCATCAACATTATCCGTCGAGGAACAGAGATTTTTAGTTTTAATTTCTTTTCTTGATATAGTTAAATAGTTATTTCATTTTCATACATACAAGGCAACACAATTTTGAAAGAATACTTTTTTCCATGTATATGTAGCACAGTTTTTTGGAGCTGGCAATTACAGAAGTCCCAAAGCGACTTTCCGGTCCGCCTGCCACGCCACCTGGCGGATATATAGAAAAAACTCTCTCTTCGACCGTGCGAGCGCCATGATCTGCGCTCCCGTTATTACGAATTAAAAATAGTTATCGGTGCACCGGCGCGACACAAACGTGAAAATTGACATTTTAAGTGATATTCCGACCAGTGACCTAAGCTTCCGTTTATATGTGACAATCGTTTTAGTGTGAGGATTTTCCCAAAGTGTTTCCACGTGGCCCCACAAGCGCCTCTGGACAAATGTAAGTAGCCTCACCAATTAAACGCCGCTACATATAGTTTTTTGATCCGTTCGATCCGGATTTTTCTTTCTCACGTTGTGTTGCCCGTGTATTTTGCGGTATTACGTACCCATCATTCCAATTACATACGTTTGTAGTTCAATTTTTCATTGTAATTTCCGCCATCTTTGCTCACGGCAAAATGGTACCGAATCCTACAGACGGTGTCGAAACCGACACATCGTGTATGACACAAGATTTATTCGAGCGAGATCTAATTCTCGACGAATTAAAACGAACATTACAGTTCGCAGCAACGAATATAGAACAATTTCGTTCAAGAACTTCCGATTTAACAGCGCACCAGCGAAAGTTTACCAAAATTCAAACTAAGATCGAAAAGGCATTAATTAAGTCTAATAGCTTCAACAAAGAAGCCAACATTAAGATTCGAAATGATTTCAACGATTTATATTACGCGATAGTTACGCATTTAAATAACCTAAAGGAGGTAGATGTAGAAAAGCGGCGAGCGAGCCGCATTCCTGTGCCTAGCCAACACGACACGTTTATGAACGACCGTCGAAACTTGCCTAAATTGTCGCTTCCTGAATTTCACGGTGAACCTACGGGCTGGCCCGCCTTTTTCGACTTATTTCAATCGTTGGTCCACAACAACAATGCCTACACTGACGCGGAAAAGTTTAGGTGTTTACTACTTTCGGTTAAAAACGAACCATTTAATTTAATTAAATCAATTCCCATAACGGAAAGTAATTATTCAATTGCGATCGATGTTCTAAAATCCCGTTATGACAACAAACGCATTATTGCGTCACAACATCTAGATAAATTATTCGATATCGATTCTTGTTCCGCGCGCTCATCAGTTGTTGCTATGCGAAATTTGCTTAATGTTTACCACGAAAATATTAAAGCACTTGAAGTTTTGGAGTTTCCGGTTAAAGAATGGGACTTCGTTCTGTTAAATTTATTATTACGTAAAATTCCCGTTAATACGCGAAAAGAATATGAACGTTCTTTAACCAACCCAAGTGAAATACCTAAAGTCCAAACCTTAATAACATTCTTAGAGCGCGAACTTACGGCGGAACAGATGATTACAGTTTCCCATATACAGTCCACAAAAAATAATTCCTTAAGTACAACAAATAAAAATAATTTAATTTCAAATCAAATTACACCTAAACGGGTTTTAATTACGAATACGTCAGACCAAACTCGACCGTATGTCGATACGAATAAGGTTCGATCTTGCGTGAAGTGCAAAGGCTCGCATGCCCTTCACAAATGTTTGGAGTTTTTAAATTTGTCTACTAAAGATAGATTCACATTTGTTCAAACAAATAACATTTGTTATAATTGTTTATGTTCCGGACATGACTTACGTAATTGTAAATCAAGTTTTAAGTGTCGTAAGTGCAATAAGAAGCACCACACCTTAATTCATTTAGATTCGGACCTTACGCGTACGCGACCCTTCCCGGCGAACAATGAAGCCGCGGAACTAGTTGCCGTCTCGCTCGCTCTAACGGAGCAGTCGCAGCCCGGCGCGGGCGCTGTCCCGAGCCCATCAGCTGTTCACGGCGTGAATCAAAATAATCTAGGTTTAGGTATTGAGCCTCATACGGTGTTACTGTCAACTGCGTTGGTTGACCTTTATTACGAAGGTAATAAAATTGCTACAATTCGTTGTATGTTAGACGGGGGCTCACAAGCAGCTCTTATTACTGAATCGTGTATGCAACGATTAAATTTACCGCGACGAAATGTCAGCGAGCCGTTGGTAGGTGTCGGTGATTTACCGCTCAACCCTAGGGGTACCTTCGTGTGCTCAATTTCGCCCAAGGGCAAACAAAGTCCAAGTATTCCTTTGGAGGCTACTATTTTGTCAAAATTAACCCGTCAAATGCCTAGTGTACCACTAGCACCGTACGGGGAATGGCCTCATTTGCAAGGGCTCGCTCTAGCCGACCCTGAATTTCATAAACCTCAGCCGGTTGACATGATACTTGGCGAGGACATTTTCATGGATGTCATTCGCGAGGGTATAGTCAGGGGTAAACCTGGCACACCCACAGCAATCAATAGTGTATTTGGTTATTTACTAGGGGTAAAGTCAACTTTACTTCTAATATTTCGACTCCACGCCATACTTGTTTTACGTCGTTCGACAACGACAATCTCGAGAAGTTTTGGGAGCTGGAGTCAGTTCCAGAGATGCGGAGTTACACTCCCGAAGAAAAGCTATGCGAATCCTTTTTCCAAAAGACGCATACGCGCGAAGAGACAGGGCGATACATAGTTGCTCTGCCATTCAAGCCCGATGCACCGCCCCTCGGCGAGTCTCGGCAAATTGCTCTAGCACGTTTCCACAAACTGGAATACCGTCTAGAACGAAACCCCCAGCTGAAGGCGGAGTATCACGCGTGCCTCCAGGAGTATGTGGATCTTAACCACATGGAGCTCGCGGACGATAACCCCCCCGCTGGCGCGAGTTATTACATCCCGCACCACTCGGTGTCGGTAGGTACCGTTACTTTCGGTATCAGTAGTTCCCCTTATCTCGCCTTGCGCACAATTAAACAGCTCGCGCATGACGAAGCCGAGCGTTTCCCGCTCGCCTCGCCAGTCCTCCTAAATGACATGTTCGTCGACGATGTGGTGACCGGCGCAGATACCTTAGCCGAAGCCCTCAATCTGCAGCAGGAGCTGATAGGTATTTGTGCCACGGCCGGGTTCGAATTGCGAAAGTGGCAAAGTAACTCGCCAGCCATTCTCGCTGCCACGCGACCGACAGAGTTTCATGGTGAGCGGCGCGAAAATGTTCATTTTGCCGAAATGGAAAATGACAAAGGGGTCAAGGTCCTTGGACTTCAATGGAATCCAAGATCTGACGCATTTAGTTTCAAAGTTCAAAGTTCTTCGCAGGCCTGTACAAAGCGGGCGATTCTTTCCGAAATTGCAAAAATTTACGACCCCCTCGGGTTATTATCTCCGGTGACATTGTTTGCCAAACATTTAATTCAATTGCTATGGTTAGCCAAAATTTCCTGGGACTCAGAACCCCCTATCGATATTATTAACTCATGGACGAGTTTTATTAACGAGCTACCGCTCCTATCGCAAATTTCATTTCCTCGTCATATTTTCAATACTGACGACTTCGATTCAATCGAAATTCACGGATTTGCCGACGCAAGCAAAATTGCATACGCAGCCTGTGTTTATATACGTCTGACGGACAACACCGGGCGAGTTCAAACCTATTTAGTCATGGCTAAAAGTCGCGTTGCACCTCTTCGGGTATGCCTTACTATACCTAGAATGGAATTGATGGGTTGTGTAATCCTATCAAAATTAATTGAAAGAGTTATGCATCTTTACGGTGGTCACATTCACCCCGATCAAGTGTACGCATGGTCTGACAGTTCCGTCGTGCTCGCGTGGCTTCAGTCACCCCCGCACGAATGGAAAACGTTTGTCTCGAACCGCACTAGTGAGATTTTGTCCCGTGTCCCGGCGCGCTGTTGGCGTCACGTCCCGTCAGCTGATAACAGCGCTGACCCGGCGTCTCGCGGTCTGCTCCCCGCCGCGCTCGTACAAAATGACTTGTGGTTCCATGGTCCTACATGGCTCCAACAAAGTCGCGACTCCTGGCCTATACCAAAACCGGTGGTAAACACGAACGAGGAAAAACGCAATACACATGACTCGGCAAGTCTTAGTTATGCATGTGTGTCCACATTGCCTCCTTCTCCGGACGACGACACTCTTATAACGCGATTTTCGTCGCTAGGTAAATTAGTTCGCGTCACGGCAGTCATATTTCGTTTCTACAATAAATGCAGGAAACATAAACAAACATTCCCAAAGTACGTCACCGTACCAGAGTACAATTTTGCATTAAATCGACTAATATTGATTACACAACAAAAAGTGTTCGAAGACGACATTAAGAGGATTTCGTCAAATAAACTTCCGTCAATTCGTTTGCGGCGTCTCACGCCCATTATAGATAGGGATGGTTTGTTACGCGTCGGCGGACGTATTCACAAATCACTTTTACCTTTTGAATCAAAACATCAATTGATTTTACCTAAAAGACATCCTCTTACAAATCTTATCATTGACGATGCGCATATAAAGGAACTACATGCCGGTTCGCAGTGCGTGCAAAACTCGCTCTTACAGCGATACTGGATTATCTCTGGTCGTGATATTGTTCGCCTCCGCGTACATCGTTGTATCAAATGCTTCCGCGCTCGACCGACTCGCTGCCAGCCGCGCATAGGAATGTTACCCTCGGTTCGGCTACGCCCCGCACGTGTGTTTAGTAAAACGTCTTGTGACTTTTGTGGACCATTCTACGTACGCGCTAATAAGGTTCGTAATGCAAAAATAATAAAATGTTACGTTGCAGTTTTCGTATGTATGAGCGTTAAAGCTGTACATCTTGAGTTAGTTTCCGAACTTTCCACGGAAGGTTTTTTAGCTGCGTTGCGACGTTTCACGTCCCGTCGAGGATATTGTACGGATATATATACCGATTGCGGACGTAACTTTGTTGGTTGTAATAATTACCTTCAAGAGTTATATACTTTTTTACGTAATGATTCGGTCATGAGTGCCCTTAATCAACAAACTTTAAAACAAGGATTAACTTGGCATTTTCAACCACCTTATGCTAGTCATTTCGGTGGATTATTTGAAGCGGCTGTTAAGAGTTTCAAAGCTCATTTACATCGCGTAATAGGTACACAAACGCAAACATATGATTGTATGCACACTTTGACGTGTCAAATCGAAGCTGTATTAAACAGTCGTCCGCTCTGCGTTCTAAGTTCGGACTCCGCGGATCCTTTACCTCTTACGCCGGCCCATTTCTTAATCGGTGAGCCCTTAACGGCCCTACCGGACGTTTCTCTGATAGACGAGAACCCTAATCGTCTTACACGTTGGCGCTGGATACAGCAAGCTGTCCAGCATTTCTGGCGTCGATGGAGTCGTGAATATCTCCATCAACTGCAACAAAGTACAAAGTGGCTTCAAGACCGCGGTCCCGCCGTTCGTGAAGGTACTGTTGTTGTGGTATGCGACGACCACCTGCCGCCGCTGCAGTGGAAACTCGCGCGCGTTCATGCTGTCCATCCGGGCAGCGATCAAGTTATTCGCGTCGTAACATTGAAAAGCGGGAACACGTTGTTCAAACGACCTGTTGTGAAGGTCTGTCCCTTACCTTTAGAATAAACTTATACAATCGTTACGACTCTTAATGTTAAGTTAAATATAAGTTTCATAAAATATTTTGGTATACTTTCGTATGGTTTCTTTTTTTATTTTCTTTTAAAAGTCACTCCGTGTCTTTTAAGGTGAGCGGCATGTTCCGTCGAGGAACAGAGATTTTTAGTTTTAATTTCTTTTCTTGATATAGTTAAATAGTTATTTCATTTTCATACATACAAGGCAACACAATTTTGAAAGAATACTTTTTTCCATGTATATGTAGCACAGTTTTTTGGAGCTGGCAATTACAGAAGTCCCAAAGCGACTTTCCGGTCCGCCTGCCACGCCACCTGGCGGATATATAGAAAAAACTCTCTCTTCGACCGTGCGAGCGCCATGATCTGCGCTCCCGTTATTACGAATTAAAAACTTTTTAACAAAAAATAAAACCGCCTTCAAAAATAAGCGCGTTACAAAACACGGAGAAACTAAAAAGCAAAAAATAATAAACCTTTGAATTCAGATTTCTTATCGGATTGCAATAATCTAAACATCCAAATTATAAACAAATCAATTACTTTTGTAGTCGGTACCAGACCTGTTTATCGCCTTGCTATTCCTGTTTGCACCACCCAACCATACGCAGGCTGGTACCGACTCCAAAAATAATTGATTTGTTTATAATTTGGATGTTTAGATTATTGCAATCCGATAAGAAATCTGAATTCAAAGGTTTATTATTTTTTGCTTTTTAGTTTCTCCGTGTTTTGTAACGCGCTTATTTTTGAAGGCGGTTTTATTTTTTGTTAAAAAGTTTATTTATTTGTTGATTTTTAGTGGTTCCTATTGATATTTTATGTATCAGTCCGAATATATGTACAGTAGTGAAAGAATTATCCTTTAACTCCTAACCATTGAGGAGTTGACCTTCCATCATCAGCTCCGCCACATAAAGTTATCACCATCAGGCGTAAATACTGGTGTACCTTTGAAAAATACACTAAAAACATTACATGTTCCTATAACATTTGAGGAGTTCCCTCGATTTCTCCAAGATCCCATCATCAGACCCCGACTTGGTGCCAATGGGACCATCTCGGAGTTATACCTGATCGAATGAAAAAAAAATTTTGAAAATCGGTCCATGATTCTCGGAGATATCGAATAACATACATACAAAAAAAAATAAAAAAAAAAACATTCAGTCGAATTGAGAACCTCCTCCTTTTTTGAAGTCGGTTAAAAATAGTTATCGGTGCACCGGCGCGACACAAACGTGAAAATTGACATTTTAAGTGATATTCCGACCAGTGACCTAAGCTTCCGTTTATATGTGACAATCGTTTTAGTGTGAGGATTTTCCCAAAGTGTTTCCACGTGGCCCCACAAGCGCCTCTGGACAAATGTAAGTAGCCTCACCAATTAAACGCCGCTACATATGTGTTCAGTATTTTTAGATGATCTAACTGACGGACTAAACAGAATGCTATTTTTTAATGTAGTCGTCATCCCTAATAGGGATGTGTGTGTGTGTGTGTGTGTGTGTTATGTTACGACTACGCAATGCACTAAAATTAAAAACACGATTCATCATTTCGAACAACATATCAGATGTAACCTACGTAATTTGGTTGCGGTCATTGTTCCAAATCTTGGTGAGCAACAAAAAAAGTGTAGGTAACGTACCGTTTGTTTAGTTGACTTTAATTCGCCGTGTGCCTGCTATACGGTCACAATTCAAAAAACCATTTTTTCGAGAAATCGCGTCTCAAAGTTTTGAGAGTATAGTTCAGGCTGTTAAATAGGATCTTACTTCTTGAGTTTTAGGTCTATGAATTTGAAATTTAGCTTTTTTTACTCAGGATGATATAACCCTTCATAATATCACGCCACTTTTCACAAAAAAAAAATTTTTTTTAAGATACAAGGCCTGAAAGACAGGTATTTAGAGTTATGGCTGTATTGCAGAAACATTTTTTTAAGATTTTGAGATGCGTCCAAAATTAAACGAGATTATTGGATAAAGGTGTATCATGCAAATATATATGAAAAAACACCATATAGTTAAAATAATTTTATTTATGAACTTTTCCAGTACCGATAGCAATAATTATGTGTAACTAGCTTATATTCATCAACATTATATTACGTCATTACCAAATATTATTAATAATTTAAAATTGAAACAAATAAAACTTTGTAGCTTACGTATCTTGGTGTCACCCTGGATAGAAGCCTGAATTTCAAGGAACACCTGACCAGCCTATCTGCGAAGCTCAAGACCCGGAACAGCATCATTCAGAAGCTTACTGGAACTACCTGGGGTGCCAACGCAGCAACATTTCGGACAACCGCGCTATCCCTAGTCTACTCCTCTGCCGAGTACTGCTCAGCGTGGTTAAACAGCACCCATACTGCCGCGGTAACGCCCAGCTGAACCACACTATGCGACTCATCAGCGGCTGCCTAAAACCAACTCCCACACACTGGTTGCCGGTGCTGAGTCATATTTTACCTCCAAACTTCCGCCGAGAAAATTCCCTTTTTCGTAAAATCGCCAAGATTCGGAGCAGACACAAGTTTACCCATCCACCGAGACTTCGACGCGCTAAAGTCTCTCAGACTGAAGTCTCGACTACCCCCCGATATTGAATTCCACTAAAGTGAGTCACAAGTAAGCCCCTTAGAGGCATGGATAATGGACTGGGTAGCCAGAGCTCTTCCTACAGAGCTGTTAGAATTCGATACTGGGACCCGACCAGTGGGATTTAAGGAGCCTCGACAGGTTTGGTGTCGGCTGAGCCGAATCAGGACAGGCATCGGCACTGCTCAACTCTGTGGTGCAGATGGGGATGGCGCGAGTCAGCGGAGTGACAATGTGGCCACCCAGATCCGACGGTGCACCATATAGCCTTCGAGGGCCCCATAACCAAGTTTAGCGAAAAAGGGCAGATCTTAAGACACTTTCGACAAATGCCGTTGAATATCTTAAGTCTAGTTTTTCAATAATTTAAGTAGAGAACAACGTGTAACTCGTGCAAACCATACGATAAATAAATTCAGACTGGAAAAATAATTATGATAGTAATGAGCCATATTAGTCAACTCAACTTTGTTTTCTTACAAGTACAGTTCACTTGTAAAAAAACAAAGTTGAGATTCGTTTAATCATTTTGTGTAGTAGTTTCGGCGTCGGGCTGGTAATTTTGTAATAATAAGTGTGATACTGACTGCTGTGACACAATATTTAAAGGGATTTATCGCAATTATCACTCAAATTTTTAGGACGCAACTCAAAACTTACATTTAAAACGTGTGCTATACAGCCACAACTCAAAACGGCCGTCGGTTTACATGCGAACAGACTGGCAAGTGGCCGTATTGCAGGGAATCTTCTGACAATTTATGGTCAATTCCATACGGCCACTTGTGAGAAAAAGGCTTTTAAGGACCTTTTTTTGCTATGGCTCTCGAAATAAGGTCGTAAATTGAACGATTTTGAATACGAATCTGCAATAATCCAGAAAATTAAAAATTTTGAGTTGTGGCCGTATAGCAGGCACACGGCGTTATAAGCTCGTTTCGTCAACTTACTGTCGTGGTTCAGGGATTTTATCAAATCCCTAAACAAATTTAGTCAAATGACCAAACGTGGCATGTCTATTGGCCGATTTTGTGATTTCACTAAACAGAGTCAGGGATTTTGTCAAATGACTGAAATTTTATAGAAAGGATAAAATGAATTCTCTATTTTGACATCCTGCGTGATTTGAACATATCCCTTAGAAATTTGATAAAATCTCTGTTTTGGCTATTTCCCTGAGACAGGTATATGGATAATAAAATTAACGTTATGTTAAGAAAAAAATGTGTCATTTTCAATCATAAGGTTATGTACTTATTGTCGGTTGTCCGACAATGAACATGCAATACGCTTCCCACACCACTCAACCTGATGAATATCGGAACATCGTGATACCGGACTTGGTTGCTTGGCTTAGCAACATCAAGGCTACACTGATTGCTCTTAAGTGTATAATTTGCCATACGAATGAAATAAACCGAAAATGAGGCACTTTTTGATTGAAAACGACATAAATAATATTAGTGCTGTCTCTGCTACTCATACTAAAAGTTGCATAAGATTTTCTCATTTGTCATTTCCCTCCACCCTCGAATCCTCCATGTCACATCTAGTAGATACTATATTCATGCGCAGTCGGTACAGGCGTCCATTTTTAGGGTTCCGTAGTCAACTAGGAACCCTTATAGTTTCGCCATGTCTGTCTGTCCGTCCGTCCGTCCGTCCGTCCGTCCGTCCGTCCGTCCGCGGATAATCTCAGTAACCGTTAGCACCAGAAAGCTGAAATTTGGTACCAATATGTATATTAATCACGCCAACAAAGTGCGAAAACAAAAAGTGGAAAAAAATGTTTTATTAGGGTACCCCCCCTACATGTAAAGTGGGGGCTGATATTTTTTTTCATTCCAACCCCAACGTGTGATATATTGTTGGATAGGTATTTAAAAATGAATAAGGGTTTGCTAAGATTGTTTTTTGATAATATTAATATTTTCGGAAATAATCGCTCCTAAAGGAAAAAAAAGTGCGTCCCCCCCCCTCTAACTTTTGAACCATACGTTTAAAAAATATGAAAAAAATCACAAAAGTAGAACTTTATAAGGACTTCCTAGGAAAATTATTTTGAACTTGATAGGTTCAGTAGTTTTTGAGAAAAAAACGGAAAACTACGGAACCCTACACTGAGCGTGGCCCGACACGCTCTTGGCCGGTTTTTTATAACACTATTTATAAGGTCGCGCTCTAGTTTATAAATATTTGGTCTTATTATACTGAAGCCCGAAAATAGTTTTCTATTTGCTATAGAGCATTTGATTTAAGTAGTATTTGATTTGTGGCAGTAAACAAGATTAAATTTAACATGGTTATTTTTCGGTGAAAATTCGTTTTTTTGTGTACCTTTAGGACAAATGTAAGATGTGGCGCTTAGATATAATATAACCCTTTCAAAACGAGAAATCGAGATTTCGAATGTTAATGACATGTGTTATAACTTACATTTTATATGTTAACAACCCCCATGATCGTATCAGTTCGTACTTAAAGGGATAAATATACTTATAAATCACTGTAATTTCAGAATAGGCTACTAGCCTCATAATTATCTAATTTGGCACAATAAATGATTGTCTTCTGTAATATTTGACATAAGAAACTAATATTTAATGATTTTGGGTATTAAATGTGTACGATGACTACGTATCTTTAAATCAAAAATGAGAGTATTTTTTTATTTTGGCCACCGAAAACGCTGTCGGCCGTGTAGTGACGTCATAGAATTCATGTCAAATCAATCACTGAAATAATGACCTTTATGCCTCGTATTTAAAGTGTCAGAAAGTGTTGTTTTCGCACTGAATGACTTCATTCACAGAAAATCTATAGATGACATGGCCATCAGCCATTGTTTTTGCCTGATTACGTAAAAGTATTCTTTAAAAATATTTATTGCGGTTTATAAGTCATAATAAAATAAAGTGATATTTTTTTTCGTTTAATTGGGCAGTAAGTAATAATATAAGACAAACTTTAAAAAAGGGTCAAGTAGCCTATTTGGGTCCCCTCAATTAGCTTAAGTTGTTAACAAAAATTAACCCACTGTCAGTTTTGTGACGATAATCAAGCATGAAATTTCAATAAAAATATTGTTTTTGTGTTAATTACATAAACTTTTCGCGATAATCTACATTCAGAATGTGAAAAAAAAATTTTAGACAGATTTTATGTTTAGTTGTTGACACAAAACTGACAGCGAGTTAATTTTTGTTAACAACTTACGGCAATTGGGGGGACCCACATTCTGAAAATGCTTACTTACAAAGGCGAAATTAGCCCTTTATGGTAACCTTCAGGGTAGCCTTCGAGACCTTCGAAAACGTAAGTGAAAAATAATTCTTAACAGATTTTCAGTGTATTTCAATATTTTTAACCAGGTTTTTATATTTTTGTTTCTTGTTTAAAAATCCAGACTTTATAACTTTAGTTAATACATGCAAAGCTGAAAGCCCAGAGGGGAGATTAACGCAAAAAGTTAAAATTCCGCATTCAAATTGTTACAGAAAAAAGCAGACTCGCGATGCCCGGAAATCTCGAAATCCGGGACAAATTACGACCAAGTGCGGAGCGAGTGTTTCTATGTTCTCATCAAGCTGGGAGAATCAACCACGGTACGTAGCCGAATTGCACTAACGCTCTTGAAACGCTCACGAAACGAAACGCTCGTAGATATCTATCTCTATCGCTCGTGCGTATTGGCGCGACAGAGCCAGACTACCTTTCGCGGCGCTTCGTTTTCGTTTCGCGTCGGAGAAATGCCATTCGGCTACGGGCCCTGGAGCACTAGTCTATCCATACTTTAACCCTTAAATTGGCACTGTGCACTACCGTGTACGTTGCGTAGTGAAAATTCTTGTCATTAATATATTACATTTCTAAAACATTTTTTACCAAAAACGAATAAATAATTTCATTGTAAATGGTAAAAAAAATATTTAATGTGGCCAAAATTTAAAATTAACGTTTGTGTCAAAAACGAGTTCGACGCGGCGACGCCTGTCAGTACCTCGGGAAAGTTTTATTTAAATTTCACAACTTTTTTGTATGCAGGTGGTGATTTTTATGTTTTGATCTTTTTAATAAAATAGTTGAAGAATATGAAAAAATAGTCATTTTGTTTGCATAAAGCATGATAACAACGATAATCGTGGATAAATTAGAATGTACACCACGGTTACCGTTGCCAAGTTGGTGGTGAAGTACCTATATCGAACAACGGTAACCACTGTGTACGTTGCCAACTACTCGGTAGATTACCTGAGACTTTTATTTTGATTGAAATGTAACAATTTTACGTTCACTATGTTTTTTTATTCATTTAATTAACTTGTTTATATCTTTCTTTAGCTGGAGGGTCAGAGTCGATCGCATAAGATTGCCTTTGATGCCCGTAGAAAATGCATGGTCTGATGAAGTGATGATGGTTCTGGTCTGCACCAACAAGATTCTGAGAATAGCCTTGATCCAGTTTCTTAAAATTATTCCTTGGATCAATTACATTAAATGAAATTTTGCTAGACTACTTGTCTTGTCAGTCTGAGATTAGGTTGACAATTGACAAATAAAATGAAGCACGATTATTTCTGATTTCTGATAGCATGTATGTTACTTCTCTTCCATCCGTAATAGAAGGAGTTCTACCCTCTCCATCTAAAGTTAATTATGATGCACTGCCTACATTAAATTCTGTTCAATACATAGCCACTCCATCTACAGTTGATCACTCACCTACATCAATATAATCTGAAGCTGAATTACAAATACCTTGGAATGCAAGTTAGAGATGTAGATTCGACAGATAAGAATGATGATACCTTATAAGGTTGTAAAGGTATAGCATTTACGTCAAAAATGGGTATGTAAGAACTTCGTAAAGACTGGATTATTATTGGGGCTTATTTTTTATTTCGTAATGTATGCTGGATACCCTTTTGGTTGTCATCGCAACCATGCTTCGCAACCAGGGGCCAAAAATGTTCCTTCTTTGTTTGTAACTAGTTGCATACAGTTTCAACGAATCGGAAACTCAACTACCTTAGGTGGTAAAATAGTAATTGGTTTTTGCAAAAGTATACAAGAAAAACTGCGTATGTAATTTTGTATATGTTGACAACTTCTTTACGTGTCCTGAGCTAATTTACATTTCGAGGCAACAATAAGGTTCGACGAATAGTGTTAGGTTCTACAACATAGGATATTTTCTTTGTATCACCCATTCGGAAAGGGTACTTTTCTTCCCTGTTAGGAGGGAGCAAAGTGACACTTTTCTGTTTAAAGACTATATGTTGCCAGTATAAAATATTAGCGCACAAAAAGTGTAAGCACATAATAATATACCTAATGTACAAAAAAATTGTCGATTAAGAACTTATTTTGGGATTTCCTCACAGGTGATGTGAAAATCAGTATGTGTCATATGGTAGCAAAATTATTTTGTTCCCTTGTAACACAATCTACTACTTGTTATTTCCTGTGAGTGGACAGGAAAACGTACGCTGCAGATATTTCCAGGGCTAAGTTTATTGCATCAAATGCAATATGCCTCTTTGTTTTGATGTTGTAGGAGAAACGGAGAAAAGAAATTGCTTTAATGTTGAGAAAAAAATGATTTTTCGTATAATTTCCCTTTTATTTTTATACAAAATAATTTACTGCCTTCTTGGCAGCGGTAACCAGCATGTACATACCAGAAAGTAGCTCCATTGCCACAAAATTGGCAACGTGCATGGTGATGTACATAGATTTTCTGAAAAACTGTTAATGCTAAATTTTTTTTAACATTTTTTTGTAGACCTTAAGACTAGTCTAAATAAAGGTATTATACTGTATCACTCGTTTTTGACATTTTTTACTCTTGCCAATTTAAGGGTTAATATTATAAATGGGAAAGTGTGTGTGTCTGTTTGTCCGTCTTTCACGGCAAAACGGAGCGACGATTTGACGTGTTTTTTTAAGTGAAGTTCTCGAAGGGATGGCGAGTGACATAGGCTACTTTTGGTCTCTTTAGAACCCCCACTTCTTTGAAATTGGGGATGGAAGTTTTTATGGAGCATTTCGCAATTTTCGAATTTAACGCGAGCGAAGCCGCGGGCAAAAGCTAGTCACATATAAAACAAAGTCCCCCGCCGCGTCTGCCTGTGAGTCTGTTTATGTGTTCGTGATAAACTCAAAAACTACGGAACAGATTTTCATGCGATTTTCGACTATAAATTGAGTGATTCTTGGGGAAGGTTTAAGTAGATCATTTTTTATGAATTGGTTGAAATTTGAATATACATACATAGTACATTCTCGGCATACAAGATACAAGGCAATAAAAAATCACACAATAATGATCCTCGTTGTCAATGTCTGAAGTAACGGAACGCTGTCTTTTATTTCAATGTTTTTATACTTCTTATGCTTTTTAGCAAAATTACTCTGCACTTGCAAATTTATTGTTTACTTATTTGTAGACTTAAACTTGAATAACAGTAGATTTTAAAATTTTAAATAAAGTTATTATACTGGTAAAACTGAAATATCCGAATCACTGAAGTAATTTAATTACCCTCAAGAATTGTCTATGAAAATCTTAAATAAGTACATAATTCCTCGCCAAATTTTACGATTCTACTCGTAGCAAATTCCGTTCCGAAAAGAGAAAGATTCTATTACATTTTATTAACTGATATTACAACAGTTTCATTTCGTTTCAAGTGTTCAATAATTACAAACTAGGGAATAAGTATTTCTAATTATCTTTAAGTGCAAGGGAAAGGAAATGTTCTGTTTAGGCATTGAAATACTTGTTGAAGTTGAAATTATTCTTTGAGCATATTTTTTTCCAACGTTTTTTTTCTTGAACTAAATTTATGTTATACGAAATTATACATGATTATGTAGTTTTGGCATTAAGGTCGTAAGGTTTTTGAACTGCAAAATATTTATAGAAAGGCATGGAATTTAATTCTGAAACTTTTTCATTACAAACTAATATCCAATATTTACGTTCGAATTCCTTTTTAACGAATTATTTACATTTAAAAGCTCTAATAAAACTAAAAGGCTTTTATATTTATAAAAGTAAAAGAGCTGCCGTTAAAATCAATTTTGAGATAAAATGACAGGTATTAAGGCAAATTTTTACAAAATTTAACTAACATGACTAAAAACTGAAAGATTGTTTCGTGTCGAACAAAACAACACAGTGAGTGGATTTTTATTTATTAGGTACCTACTTCTTTTGAATCTGTTAAGTGACAAATAAATAAATGGGCATATTTTTATTTTGTTGTCGATTTTTTGCACTTTTTCTATTCAGAACCATGAGCTCTTTTGATTCTACTAGGAGACAAAAAATGTTTCAAAATTTTTATACATTTTTTGTTTTCCTCTGAGTTACGATCAAACAAGTTGTATGAGAAATTGTAGTCACAAGTGGAAAAAAAATTGTGAGATATTTTTTTCTCCTGCGGAATCGAAAGAGCTCATGATTCTGAGTAGAAAAAGTACAAAAATTCCCACATTTGGAAGAAAAAGTAAAACAGACAAGAAAATACAAATAAGCCCAATTAAGTCCTTATTCATTTTCCATAGTCCAGCTGGTAGATATCAGCACTTTTATAAAAAAAAATGTAAACTCAAGAACTATAGTTTTGTGTTAGGTAAGATGCCAGAGCTCAACGAGGGTGCGGAGGGTAGGAAACTCGGATGTAATACACTAGAGCTGAAGGCGTACAGAGACTACGGACACTGTTTGCCATCAGGCAGACCGTATCCTTGTTTGCCATCGGCGTAATATATATTATCTACTTATAAATTATACGAAACTCAAGGTTACAGTCTGTTCAAAAATTGTATTTGCTCGCAAACTCCATTTTCAAGAATTATACGGCCTTTACAGCTCGGTCGACCTCATTTAAGACAAGTTATAGTCGCCACTGACCTTGAGCCTTAAAAAGTGTTTCGACCCATGGCTTGTATCGTAAAATTGGTTTTAGACGCCGACGGAGACCTTTTACAGCGATACAATCACATATTTCATCCAGACCAACTCGGATTTGACACATTTATATCACTCGGGCCGTAGTAGTAATAAAAATATGACCAATTTTCTGAGGGCTTAATATTTTGGTGTTTTTATTCGTTGTGTTGAAACTAATTTGTTCAGATGATTTGATTGGGCGTTGAAGTGATTGGTCATTTGGATGCTCGATTCATTTATTGCTGTTTATTTGGCTTAAACAGTACCCAGGTCAGCATATTTCCCCAGTCTATTTAAAAGTTAATTTGGTTATGTGGTTGATTAAATTGGCCCCATTATTCAAATAATTGGTAGTAATGAACACCTATTAAACAAGCGCGATAGCAGATACATTTATAACATGCTATCATGTCACATTATAAATTAGCGCCAACCAAACCAACATACAAACCAAAGTTATACCAAATTACTGTAGGTCTTTTTACTAACGGAGTCGCATGTTTACGTATGAATTTACTAATCAGAACACATGAAACTTAAAGAGGGCCACTCTTGCGCAAACTGTATACTTGCCAGGCCTTTTAACCTTCGTAATTTATTAATCGGTTCGACGGTTCGATCACTAGCCATGCTCTTGAGACTTATATTGACCAGGATATAGACCGTGGTTACCTTTTTTGATTTTTGTCGAGAACCCGATATATCGACGCAGTTACATGCATCATGATCCGAAACTGAAGAAGGCGGGTGGATGTCAAAGTTGCATAGACAGCGCTATCTACCCTCCTTCGCGCGCGCCAGCTGCGTTCAGTTTCAGCGTTACCACTGGTCACATTTTCACACTCGATGGTCTGTTCAAACACACTACACTCACAGTGTCACTACGTTTGTTCAATTCATCGGTTTCTTACACAAAAATATTTATTTATTTATTTATTTATTTAATCTTTTTGCACGATTGAAATAAGGTATAAATGGCGAATCTCAATGGCATTCTCTACCAATCAACCAATGGGTAAACCAAAAAGAATATCACTGGTCATATATTTGATTGTTTGAAGTCAATCCTAACCGTTGAATCATTTATATAAAATCTCAATCTGCTCTTGAGATTTCGATCGATGTTCCAACTCCCTGCCTGCCTGTGTGGTGATCGGGTACAAAATTTCACCAAAAGATAAACTTCCCGTGGGTGTCGTAAAGGCAACTATGGCGATATTTAATAGCTCACCGCTGGGCGAGTAACTATAAACATCGCCGTGTCTCTTTTATGTCACAGTTTATCGTTTGTTCGTTTTTAACCCGATATTTGCCAAGAGTGGCACTGAAGCTTTAGTAACGTTAATCAAAAAGTGTTCACGTCAATATAAGTTTAATGGGAATAACCGTGAATCATTCAACACTGTATGTTATATTTCGATGTATGTTCCAACTCCACGATCCCAAGCTTCCAGAACTATCAGTAAGAGTCTTTGTGTAGGTATATGATACTAACCATAGCTGTTCGGAGTATGTAGTTTCCAGTCTCTCGGCGCAGATCGGGCAATCAGCAGATGGCTGGAACTTGTTCACTGTTCTGTCTTCACGCTTATACTCTTAGTAAAGCCTCCGTGAAAGTACTGACCAGAGCTGGGTGAAGCGCAAGTATAGTTGTAAGGCTTTGCCTAGTGTGGAAATCACAGTAAATGATAAAATTGTAGCTGTTCCTAGCCTTTTCTTGGTAAGTAAATTATTCTTATTCTTAATTCCCAGAGTCCCTGTGACTCGGGCGATCAGTAGCCGGCTGGTACACATCAGCTGTTCAGTGTCACGGTATTACTTTGAAGAATATCGCTGGTAAGCTATGAAAGTACTCACCGGAGTTGCTCAGAGCGCAAGTGCAGTTCGAAGAGTCCCTTGATGCAGCTCAAGCGGTCAACAGCCTACTTTTTCATATCCGCTGTTCTGTCTGAACAAACCCTCACTAAAATCCACTAGGACGGTAAGAAAGTACTAACCAGAGCTGCTCGGAGCGCAAGTGTAGTTCCCGGAGTCCCTCGGAGCAGCTCGGGCGATAAGCAGCCGGCTGGTACGCGTTCGCTGTTCAGTCTCCACGCTGATGCCGCCGCGTTGCGCGTAGTTCACCACGTGGGGCCGCGGTACCAGTAGATGAAGCTGGAAGAAAGAGCTCTTTAAAGTTTACTGAAATACAAATCCGAAGGTCTGAAGAGATGTCATCTTGGTATGAATATGGCTATATGCTACGATGCAGATTCTTTTAATAAACATTTTAGCTTAAAGGTGAGGTCTGGTCTAGCCTAGTGGCTTCGAACCGAACGGGGGTTTGAGAATTTATTTGTGTGATTAGCAGATATCGGAAAGGGTAAACTGTTTGCCTTATAATATGAAGTCAAACATGTCAAATTAAAAGGAAAACAGTGAGCTGTTTGACAGGGTGAGACCCGTCCGACCTCTGTTGACTAGATTTTTTTTTTGATCTGAATCATGGATGTTTTTCATGTATTTAACCTCGTAACGCCCACCATACATCTTTGTTGCTTGAAATTGAGTTAAGTTTCATTTGTTCGAAAAATTTTTGAAACAAAAGAAAATATTCTTTATTTGTTTACGTGAAATTTAAAATTCCATTGTAACCAAATGTACAACTAAATGTACATTGGGCGGCTAGAGGTTAAGTAAGTAAGCAATGTAAGCTTTTCGTTGTTTACAATGCTTTCAAACTAATTAATAAAATAAAAAAAAAGTTACCGTCTGAATTAAAATCTAAAAAATTGAGAATACTTATTTAAGGATACCTGTCACTCGCCAAAAATAAATATATACTGTCATCAGTAATTATTATCTAATTAAAATGAAAGAGTCAACCAAGTTTTAAAACTTAAATCATAGACTCAAACTCAAATTTAAATTAGCAGACTCCACAAAATTAATTACATTTAGGCACTGGTCCCACCGCGCGGCGAGCTAGTAAGCTATGAGCTATCGGCTATAAAAACGAACAAAAGATAAGCATTCCTGTGCAAATTAAAGACACATGGCGATAATATGATAGTTCACCGCTGGGCGAGTAACTATAAACATCGCCGTGTCTCTTTTGTTTACACAGGAGTGATTATCTTTTGTTCATTTTTATAGCCGATAGCTCATAGTTTACTATCTCGCAGTGGACCAGTGCCTTACAAAGCTGTTTTTAAAGTACTAAGATAAAATGAGTCGCAATTAATCACTATCAAATAAATAATAACTCCATTGATATAGCTGGTAGTAAATTAGTTTTGTCAGGAAAGCCAGATGTACAATTTTCAAAGTTTGAGGGTGTCGGGGGTGTTGGTTAGTTTGTAATGTTATGTTAAGAAGGATCGTAGTAACTTTCGGGTGAGCTTAAATAACATTGCAAATTAGTGCGCATAATATAATCGAATGATGTTAAAAGTTACGTCCGCCTCATTACATTAGAATCATGAAATAGGTACGAGTACGCCTGCAGAAATTATAGGTATTTATTACATAATTATTTTTGAAATCGAGACATAATCGTTTATTGTTGTTGTCTCCTTGGCCTCGGAGGTGGTTGAGTCTTCTCCAAGACCACGGGGACAACGCCGTCCCTGAAACGTTGGAGGCAGTTTAATATGTAGTCATAAGCAATTAAGTCCCGATTTTAAAAATAATTATATGTAATAATCATGAGCTGCTCAAGTTTAAATTAATATTACTACAATTTAGAAATCCGATATTACATAGTTTTGTTGAGTATAAGGTATACCACTTTACCAGTATACAATTAGGCCTGACGGATAATTACAACTAGCCTCGTATAGGAGGTGCAAGCACCTACTGCTTGCCCTTACGCCGTGGCTTGCGTGGGCGACGGTCGCGCGATGGTCGCGCGACGGCGATGCGACGCATACGAAATCAAACCTTATCGATATGGAAGTCAGCAATTCTCGAAAAGTTTGTACAAAAATTAAGGAAAAAGTTAAATTTGTTTTTATTAATTCCTATTTTGTTACCAAGATTTTGTTAATTAATTGAGATTTTATTAAGTTTTATTTCGTCATTAAGGTTCTCTAGAATCTATATTTTCTTAATTATAACAATTGACCTGTATATATCTTACGAAAGTCGACTTATATTACTAAATGTTGGTAACAAAAAAGGATCAATTAAAATTTGCTGACGTGGCTATGTACAAAGTTGACGGGAACTGCTGAAGTATGAGACGCGACGGCGACGGTCGCGCGACGGTCGCGCGACCGTCGCCCACGCAAGACACGGCGTTAGAGTTGGTCAAAAACCCTAAAGGTCCTAGTCTTACAAAGATGACATAATATAGAAGAGAAATTTCGACGGCTTCCGCTGTGGCGAGGTGGCCTAGGGGTTCATGGTGTTAGCCCGGTTTGCTAAAGACGCCGGTTCGAATCCGTCCTTCACCACTGGTGGTACTCGTCGTTTTTTCTTTAATATAGGTCATCTTCTTTCGATTTTTACAACTAACCTATTTAGTTTTTTTTTATAAATTTTTATATTATTAAATAACAGTCACACATGTCACGTATGCTCAGTGGGCACAACATAATGGAACCATAAATTAAATATGACAAGATCATACCATCCCATACATTAAAATGCGACCGCCTAAGACCGCGCTTACACTCCACCACACATAGATGGCGCCACAAAAAAAATGTCTTGTAGCTTTCGATTATACTTGTAGATGGCGTTAAGTGTCACTTTTGACATAGATTTATGGCTCGGAATTGACACTTAATGCCAATCTACAAATAATCGGTGGCAACAAGGCATTTTTTGTGGCGCCATCTATGTGTGGTGGAGTGTAAGCGCGTTCGTAGGCGGTCGCATTTTAATGTATGGGATGGTTTGATCTTGTTATATTTAATTTATGATGGAACTCAATTTATAGTACCTACCTATATCCTCGCGGATCCCTGCAAAATTTTTGTACTTTATGTACTCTTACAAGGGCACCAGGACCCAGGAGGATATAAATATGGAAAGAAATTATTAAGTAGTTTGAATAACCCGCCAGTCGAAATTACCCTCCTGTTTATTTTTAAATAAAAGCAAAAGGAAGAATCCACACCTCCGGCAGGACTGGAACCTGCGACCCGCGGCTTTGCTGGAGCCGTCGTTATGATAAAATTAGCCATTTAAGGCGTTTGGGAGTTGAGGGAAGGCATGACATCCATTACAAACTACAGAACGTAAGTTTACGTATACATAGATATTTACCTACATACGTACGTACCTATGTAATTATTACACACTAGCTTTTGCCCGCGGCTTCGCTCGCGTTAGAAAGAGACAAAAAGTAGCTTATGTCACTCTCCATCCTTTCATCTATCTCCACTTAAAAAATCATGTCAATTCGTCGCTCCGATTTGCCGTGAAAGACGGACAAACAAACAGACAAACACACTTTCCCATTTATAATATTAAGTATGGACTTCGGTAAGTCGTGGCATTTTGGTGGCACTTGACAGTTGTTAACAGACTAGTGATGTGACAATGTTTTTCCTGTACCTACGAGTCGGGAAAAAGAAACCAATTAAAAGAAGGAATGTTAATAATTTAATATATCATGACATTCGAGATAAACAATGTTCACAAGCCAGCCTTCGTTTTCTATTTGAAAAAATCCACTTTGTGTTTAAGAAAACGATCTTTCAACCTCTACTGTAGTAGGGCTTGCAATTATCCGCCAAATTTTGTACCCCGATAATTCGATTACTTGGAATTTGATTATGCGGATATCCGTATAAAACGGATATTTCGAATACTTTTATTTTATTTAATAAAGCCCCACCATGTAGGGAATAATATTTTTTTTTTCATTTCTGAAAAAAAAAACAGAAAACTTGTCACTTCATTATTTTCTCAAGTGCCACCTAAATGCCACGAGTTACCGATGTCTAGTAGTTATGGGTAGACCTATACGCATAGAGTATATTGAATAGTATGGTATAAAGTTATCAGTCAAGATTTTCTAATGCAGCGCCATCTATTATTAAGTTACGACAACTTTTCATGTGACTTTCCATGCCTAAAGGTTTTTTTAGAACATAAAGCATGTGGACCCTTTAAACGTGGAACGCCACATATTTATGGCGGGATTTCTAAATAGGTCATTCATCAACTAGTCACATTAATAAGTATTTGAACGCTAACTTATTTGTCAAATAAGATGACATTAACAAAATTTACAATTTAATTAGTCATAGAATGCCGTTCGCTAGTTTGCGGGGGTAACAGTGACATCTAGCGAACAACTTACACTACGGCATATAATTGTTTTTCACGCCCTCTATCGTTAATTTTCCTAAACATATCCAAAGTACAGGATTTACTATTTCCTTTGATTGAACACACCGTGCCTATACGCACCCTGGCTCAGGGTTACGGTCGTGGACTTTGATATGTTCACCTCGTAACTAGATTAAACAAAGTTACGAAGTCAAAACTTGAGTTCCAAGCATTTCCATTTATAACTTCTTATTTGCTTGGCCTATATAATATCAGTTATTTTTGGTTCTGAACTTCTACCAAGGACAATGAACACATTATGAAGCTATAAATAGTAGGATTGTTAGCATCTACCAAAGAGGATCGAGTATTATATGTAGAGTTACTGTCGAAGTAAAATGTGCATAGACTGCCATCTCTTGACACAGGCTTAAAACTTTTGAACCTCATTTTTGACAATTTGGCCTATATACTTAGCTTAATATGTTTTAAAATGTCAATAATTAATATTAACGCCATCTAGCTGAGCGTACCCCAAAGGTGTAATGCTATCTAGCCCACCGTTCATTTTTCTGTATGGTACTGAGGTACGTTTTTTTCTTAGAATTTATCTGTCTATACGGAGTTATACACCGTGTTTTTTTTGTTTTCCGTTAAATTCGACACGTAACTTCATTCATTCATCATTCATTATCAGGGACCACCCTGTATATCACTTTTAGTTAAATTCGCAAAAAAAATTTTTATCATTTTTACACATCATAAATGAATTTATTAGTGTGAGAGACCCTTAAAAATAACATTCGAGCTAGTGTCAAGTGATTGACGGCACATGTCAAAACAAATAACATTAGGAATTGGTAAAGGCTGTCACACACGTGTTCAATAATTATCTTTATTTTTTTTAATAACTCAGTAACCGCATGAGTTGAGACGCTAGTTTCTTAGATAAATTAATTGTATTTGATCTAAAGAATCTTCCCTTAAAGTTAACGGAATTCAATAATAACAGGGTGTATACTGTTATTAATTATGATGAATTAAGTAATTTATTTACCATAGTTGAACGATATTTGACCCTTCAGGTACATTAGCGAGCGGTCAGGCAGAATCCTGTGAATTGCTAAAAAACTGTGTAGGAGTCATTACCCTCTGCACTCTGGTAATGACCACAGCAATGAGGTCATGGCTTTGTGCGTGTGCTTTACTTTACACAAAGGCTTATTTTAATCGTGCCTTTTTATACTACGTCGGTGGAAATAAAGGTTTACCATTGTGATGATGGATGTCTGGACAGAGTTGTTATATGCGCTTTGCCGACAAGCGCGGATCCAGCTTCGTGCCCAGGGGGGGGTCACGTGGTAAAGGCCCGGGGCCCCAGGGGGGGGTCACGTGGTCTATTTGTATGGCCAACTTAAGCTCCAGGGGGGGGGGGTCATCCCAAAAAAATCGTGGGTGTAAAGGACGTCCATAGCATTTTTACGTGTCCTTTACAACCATCTAACTTCTAAACCGTTTAGTTTATCACTACGGTTGCTACACTAGGTTAAGGATACTAAAAATCTACAGGTTTTTCTATATAAGTCACAAATATAGGTCAAAAAACAAAAAAGATATAAACATTTTTCTAAAAAAAAAGTTGTTTTTTGCTTCTCCTGAAAACCTGCATTTTGTCCTTTACGCCAATTGAACCCAAAGGTATCGATATGTATTAGCGCCATCTAGCTGAGAATCAACCAGACATATAGCGCCATCTAGACGAGCGCACATATTTGTTCATGATTCCGAAGAACGTTTTTTCTTAGATGTCTTTGATATTACTAAAATAATTCTAAGTAATAGGAAATTCTAAAAAAACCATAAACTCATTTTGCGCTCGATCTAAATATAAAACACACACATTCCAACCACCAACCATTCCACCATTCAAAACCAGTCTGGGCATTCTGTTCTGTCACTGACTGAGTGAATAAGTGAATGAATGGAATGAGTGAGTCGCGTTGAGACATAATGTTACGCGCTGACAGAATGTTACGTGCTGAGTGAGCGGCATTCCACGCAAAGTAACAATGACTGAGTGTTACGCGCTGTCAGTTGGAAGTCGCATTACGTAGAAGTGTCACTTCCAGAGCCGGATTAAGGGTAGAGCGAGTGGAGCGGCCGCTCTAGGCGCCACATGGTAAGGGGGCGCCAAAATGGCGAGGGGAGTCTGGAATTAATCCAGCTATTGAAAATCTACATTTGTATTTAATTCAGATTAAGTGGAAAGTTGCACCACATTGCCAACATATACCAACATTCAAAAGGGCGCTGCTGCTAGGGCGCCGTAAAATGACGATTCTAGCCCTTGACGAATCACATTGTTGTGCGGCCCAACGACAAAGTTACGTTATCTAAATGCAAAAATATGAGTCTATTCGATAGTCCAAAGCGGAGCTCCTCATAAAACCAAAGGCGCAAAAACGACTCACAGAGGCGCAATTTTGTGAGTCACAGCCGTCACAGGAGATGATTAGCGAACTTCAAAGGACTATAAGATTCCGAAGGGCACTTAGTAGCAAACTACCGAAATGAGCATCCCGACGGTGACGATCGAGTTCGCGGTTAGTCTTAATTATAACTCTTAGTATTATAGAAATAATAGTGATGGCGAAATATAAGGCCTAAAAGTCGGAAACATAGGCGCCCTGTGAAGTCAAAATACCCCAAAATATGCCAAAGACCGCAGCTCTGCAGTTCATAAAAGCTTGGAAGCTCGCTGCTTCCCCGCTAGCGAGTTAAGTCTTAATAAATTGTGTCAATAGGAAAAAAATTACTATTTATGTCGTTCTCTTTTAGTTACTTAGGAAAAATTCCGCTCTCGCGTTTTGATTTCAAATCTGCTTTCCTGACTTGGCCACTATAGTACTCCATTTTGTTTGTTATTTTATGTACATGATATACCTACACTTTCAGCCCTACGTCAACCCTTGTCCCTTTCGTACTCTGTATGATGAAATCCATAAATTATGTAGGTATTGCGTTAATCTTCAAATTACGGCATTACTATGAAAAAAAATTCGCGCTCGCTACGCTCGCGATTTTTTTTATATACGTCGTAAAACTTCTTCCCAAGGGCGCCGAAACTCAAACTCGCTCTACCCTGATCAAGTGCACGGGCCGGCGCTGGTCACTTCAATAAATAAATAAACATTTACCAAGATTTACTGTCTTCTAAAACGGATAAATAACTGTTACCCAAACGCATAACAGCTGTAATTTGGGAAACTCGTTAAACATTTACCGTATTTTCACGCAATTAATTATAAATTCAAACTGGTTACCCAATAACAGTTACAGTTAGAGAGGAGGGTCGAATTCCCGATTCTTACTTATGTTAAACTCGTAATACTTGGGAACTCTCCAAATCTTACCTTTATTAATACTATAATATTAATTGTGTATTAAGTAAATAACGCCGTTTGTAGTTTACACATATTTTTATGTAACAAATCAAATTATTTCTCTATGTATGTGTGTGTATTCGCGATAAATTCAATAACTACTGAACGGATTTTCATACGGTTTTCACCAATGAATAGAGTGATTCTCGAGGAGGAAGTGTGTGTGTCTGTTTGTTTGTCCGCCTTTCACAGCAAAACGGAGCATCAAATTGTCGTGATTTTTTAAGAGGAGATAGTTGAAGGGATGGAGTGTGACATAGGCTACTTTTTCTCTTTGTAACGCGAGCGGAGCCGCGGGCAAAAGCTAGTATAATATAAAAACATTATTTCATACGGTTTGACTAGCTACGGGCGCACCTTTAAGTCTCATCTTGACAAAATATACAATCTGCAGGTTAGGTTACTTAAGCTTGTTGTCCCTTTCAGTATTAGAAATAACCGTAAATCTGATATAGACCTATTTAGTTTCTGCAAAGTTTTACCAGTACATGTGAAATTTAAATATCAAATCCTGAAGGAACAATATTTTAGAACAGAAATACAGCATTTAGTTGATCACCCAAAAACGACCCGGCAAGTTATAAATCATATGTTGAAGGAACTTCAATTTAAAAATTTCTATGGACAAAGAACATCGCAATATATACTACCAGACCTAATAAATAAACTACCATCGGAATGGAAAGCTGAACTTACACCTAATAATATCAAAAGTTATCTTAAAAAGGGAATGCTGGAACAGATTCAAAAAGATAAAATTTAAAAAATAACTTAAAAATATTTTTTCTACTCCCGTACTGTTATTCGTGAGTTACAAGGTCGTGCATAGAACTTTAAAACCCTACATAAAAGATGTCAGGACAAGTCTATCTAGTCTATACCCTGAAAACATTTAGTAGCAGTAGCACGATATAGCTGTTACAGTTCAGTAAATACATTGCTACCAACTTAACAAACCAATTCGCAGAGTCGAGACTCCTTCGTTTTCTACTGCGTTCATTGGCGACGCGTCGAATCGCATTCAAATGTATGAGAACTCGACTCAACTCGGCTCGATTCGTCTTAGTGGCCAGGCTTCAAAGAACCATACCATAGACAGTTTTATTTTCATGTTTGCACTCAAACTGCATATTCAAAATGGTAGGCGGTCCACTAGATAACTAAGATGACTGAAAGTAGGTATTTGTTGATTTATAATTTTCTTTCAAAATAAGTGCTTGGTCGTAGAAAAAGTATTGTATGCAACGGTGTTTAACTGAGTCAAAAAATGCTCGTGGCGTCTTTATTAACAATTTTCGGCTTCGCCTCAAATTGTTACCCACGCCACTCACCTTTTTTGACCTCTTTTAACCACCAGTTGCATAAAATACTATAGTAGTGTCAGAATTGATTCCCATTTGTTTTCTTTTTCTATTTAGTATATAAATGCTATTTGCGCTCAGTGCAATGTTGTCGGTTTCTTGTTTTGGTTATAATATGTATAATGAATAGAATACCTACATAATTATATGATTGTTGTATTGTATAACATCTACCACGGAATGGAATAGGTATCGAAACAAACCTTATTGGTTTAACGATTCTATGTAAATTAATTAGAGATTTATGTTTGTAATTACCTAAATAAATAAATAAATAAATTATAAACTGAACATGGCTACCAGTGGGCTTAATCGCTTTTTCTTTAGTGTTTGGTATCTATTTCAGTATAAATTTTGAATTTGTAGTGGGCTGCAGTGGCTAGGACTCTGTTTAGACCTTAGGCTCTGTTTGCGAGAAAATGTCAAGAGTGGGATTATGTAAAATTATGTTATTAATATGGTTAAGTGCAACATTCTCTCATACTAAGACAAAATCGGGCAAAGTTTCCAGCTGTATTATAAATATACCTAGATATTTTTTGGCACAAACGTCAAGTTGTAAGTGCTTGACAAAATAAATACATCGACAATCCTTTTATCGATAAAATAGCCTTACATACGGTTAATTAACTACCCCTAATACCTTTAAATTTTGAATAATGATGCAAGAATTTATGTAAACTATTAAAATATGGTTCGTTTTATTATTATTGTCCATTTATTTTCAAACATGTGACATTTGTATAAAACATTAATGTTATATACACCTAAATTTAAGCCTATATTCCCTAAACGGGGTAGGCCGAGCACATGAAACTACTCAAGATCCAGTACCATGGCAATAATTAATAACATATGTAATTATAATAATGAATGACATATTATAATGTAAGTTATCGATGAACTAAATATCGGAAGGAAGTCACTAGTGTCACTTCATTCGTGATTTAGAAAAATATCTATAAATATGCCTTTACTGCCAGAAAAATAGCACACCTACCCGAAAACTTCATATGAACATAAATGTATTGTCTTTATCTCTGCTATTTCTTACTTTCGTATCATGAGGCAATACTGCTGACTAAAAGCAAACGTCATGAAAACGTGCGAATTCCGTACATGTTCCCCCCTTTTTCTTTGGGGGACGTTAATGGAGCGAACTACCTCATCTTTCCCAATTACGGGCGGACTCGGCTCGGTAAAAAGCCATACTCCAATGGACGAGGAGAAGACGCATGTTTATACAAAAAAAAACATTTATAATGTGGAAACAATAAAACATGTATGTAGGCTTACACGGGTTAGGTAACTTAGGTACATGTTATCAGTGTTAATTTGTGCGTATTTTTACGAGTCACACTACGTATATTCAGGTGAGATAATTTTATTGAAACCTTGATGACGCCAGAGGTCAATTTAGTGGTAAATTGCACACACCAGCAATTTTTTTTTCTAGATCGATTGCAACTTACATATTTTCGGGGAAGGATAATGGCCGTCAATAGAAATTGCGAACTATGGGGTAAGTAATAGAACGTATACAAACGTATGGTATATTCGGTAGAAGGTGTAATGTCACGCTATTACACTATATACATCGGGTTGGCTCGCCAATACACACCGCACGTCCGTGCTCCATCACACTCGGACACCGACTGCCATATGTACTCGAGACACCTATACACTACATCCCTTTCTTGTTTTAATTTTTTTTTTTATAAATATTTAAATAATAGGTCAATTTAGTTTTAATTCAAATACTTGCCATGCTGTGCCGTGTATCTCTTTTTTTTTTCTTTTTAATGAACTACGTTTCTTCTAATTGTCTGCCCACTTTCGTCATTCCTAACTTGATCATCTCCGTCTTTACCACTTAGTACTGTATGTGAAGTAGTTATAATTAGGGATTAATTTTCTATCTTTAGTCATATGTTTAGGACATTCCGGTCTGAGGGTTGACTCAGAGCGGACGCTGCACCACCACCTGCAGTGTATACTCAAACATACTTGTGTGTTTTATTAACTACAATTCCTAGATGTCAGTCTCCCTCCTTCTTCTTTAAATCTGTTACCTTTTTCAATTCAGACTGTTTTGAAAACTAGATTAGTACATTTTTTTATATACATATATGATTGTTTTTTTCTTTCTTCAATAGCATACAAATCATACAATATAATTGTACAATGCAAGCATCGCACATTTCTCGCGTCAGCATTAAAATTAATATAATTATGACTTGATTAGAATTGCTTTGCATTGCTTGATTGCATTTGCATGCATTTAGTTATGTTTTATTGCAAATAAATAATGATTGATTGATTGATTGATCGCTGTATTTGCGATTACGCTATACATCGATTTATGCATTAGTTTATGTTTATACGTGCTCCTAGCTAGTACTCAGTATACCTTGGTTATCAATAAATTTATAAGTGTATCAAAAATCAGTGTTTCTATCAAGACTACCATCAACCATCAAGAATCATATCATCTAAGGTGTACGGCTCGTACAATAATATTTCACTAATTTCATACCTTTTCATGATTTACATTATTATTATTATTTTTTTTTTAATAGGTCGCTTGTCAGGCGTCTAATGTATATTAGGTAATTATTGATGATAACATTGATAACTGATTGTATCGGCCCTATACTTCATTATATGCACCTATTATTGCTAGTAACTAGTAAATAGTACATATAAGTATTTAGTTATAGAACCTAATGTATCTGGAGCCTCGTCTGCCGACAAACCATACTCTGGTTTGGCAGAAGATAAATTTAGTTGTAGGTTTAGTTTTTGAATAAACATTTATTTCATTTTTCATTTCATCTAATGCAATTCATAATACTTACGGATATTATAATGTTTAGTTGGATCTACTCATAAATTTAATTATAAATTGCAGTGCATAGTTATTAAAACTTTTACTGTCTACTGTTTTTTTCTGGATCGAAAGGGCTCGTGATTCATTGCATTGTAATACATAGAGATACTATATAGAATATGCATTAAAATCCTATTCAGGGTCACGTATCCACTTTATCGTTTTATTGATTTTGTTTCATCATGATCAGCTTTCTTTCTCGTAGATACTTTGTACCACACAAAGTAATCAACGATTAATTTTCTAAAATAGATAGCTGTTCATATACTATTTAAGAAGTGCTTACCCAATTGACCCAATTATACTAACATCCGATTTATATCTACACAGTATGTATATATTTTAGATAACACTTTTCTTTTAAAGTATTTTATCAACATCTTTTTTTTATTATTATTATCTCTTTATCTATCTTAAGATCTTAACTCTTAGGCTAGGCTATTTTATAATATGATTATTAAAGTAATTACAAAACCACTTTTTTTTTTTTTGGCTGATTGGCGATTGACCATAGTCACACCCGATGGAAGGTGAAGATATAGTCGAAGATGGAGCTCACCGATTCAGTAATACTTAGTATATTCACTTTTATCTTAAAGAGACCGAGGTCGTATTTTTCTGGGAACATCTATGGTGGGAGTGCATTCCATTCCTTTGATAAAATATTATCTAAATTATTACCCAAATATTATCTCCTTCATTTACTTTCTTTGCGCTGTTAACCGAACAAATCAGCATGCCCATTTACAAGGCATCAAGTCATACTGAAATTGACCGGAGTAACAGGAGTAACAGAATACTTATACAGCTCACCGAACTACGAGGTAACTACCTCGTAGTAGGTAAGCACAGTGTTTCTCCCCAGGTACCACGATTTGAATTTGTTTTTGCAGCTGTGTCTTTAAATTCCTTCAGGAGATGTTATATCTTGACAGACTCAGCGTTTATTTATGTGTCACACGGAGAGAAAAACAACTAGATTTAATGTTCGTTCAACATTTCTATTTTTTTTTTTTTTTAATTGCGCCTACGTGTTCTTTCATTCCAACTACAAGTTTGATGTTGTTAAGTGTAGTTACACTTCCTTCTACATTTTTTTTTATACCACGTCGGTGGCAAACAGTTATAGGGCCTCCTAATTGAAAGCGGTCACCGTAACCTATGGACGCCTGCAACTCAAGGGGTGTCACATGCGCGTCGTCGACCCATTAGAAACTTGTATAGTCCTTTTTTTTTTAGAACCCCATACTGTAGTTCATCGGGGAATACCTTGACATAGCTCATTCCACAGCCGGAGCGTTCGTGGGAGGAAATATTATTGTTTTTTTTTTTTTTGAACCAATCTTTTATTTAAACCAACAAGTCGATTTTGTAAAAGCACATGTCACATATTGATTTAAACATAATGTTTGGCTGATTCAATAAAATATATTTTAACAAGTTTGACCTTATTGTTTGGTTCGTACAAATTCGACTTGTATCATCAATATTGTGATTTATTCCCTTTACTAAAATACTATTGTTTCAAACAGATAAACACGCAACAAGACGAGTTTGTTAGATTCACAAGGCAAATTTCTCTCAGTTGTACCCTTAACTTCACATCCGTCTATCAATCCATTTATATATAGAATAGAATCATGTTCCCTAACTTCTAAATAATGTGCATTGTAAGTAGTTAGGTACCTAGATAATTGACGTGAAGCATTGAAATCTGTGATTATTTAACATTTTACAATCACTACAGACAAAGCTGATTCAGCCGCTGATTGTTGTCCTTTTGTTCATTTTCTTGACCAGACGAAATAAGGTCACTAGTGAGATTTCAATATCCTCCCGTGAAATTACGCAAACAAGTTCAGCATTTTTATTTCTTATTTTTTTTTTCTATATTAGTTCAATAGAGGCTCACAGATCCATTAGTTTATTTGTTTTAACTGGACACCTGACTTGTATGAGATTCACCTACATGAATCTCTGCAGTATGTACCTATTACCCTAACTGATAACGAGTACCTTCAGTACCAATATATTTTTGTAATGATTTTCAACTGACGTAGATTGTCTTTGAAAATCTATCATAGATCAACTTAAATAGGCATGTCTTTCTCTTGAGGTCACCCATACTGACAAAGCCTTGTTGACGGTAAGCAGAGTTAGCAACTTCTTTTTTTTCCGCGTTGTTGAAATGTATCAAGCGTTCGCTTAATTTTATTCAATTCAGCTGCACCACTACGTGTTTTTTTTATATACAATGCAATGTCAAACCAATGAACTGTCTTTATTTTTTTTTTTTTTCACTCTTTTCACTCTGATTGACGTTAGCGGCATCTAGGTATATAAAGAGTGCTCTTTTCCAGCGCTCCTACCGAACTCCTACTGATGTAGGATCACCTTCGCTGTCAAATGCCTCCAACGACAATTAAGAAGCCATACTGGACTTTCTTGGGGCAACCTGTACCCAATCAATTTAATGATTCTAACTAACACAAGTCAAAATATATTATATTGAAAATATTTCAACTTATGCTATCTCAAAGTACTCAGTCATTGTACTTGAGTGTTTTACTGGGGTAGTTGTCTCAGACTCTCAGGCACTGGATGCCTTGGTATTTTTTCTTTCATATGTGCAATTTATTTCGGTTTCAATTTAATGATATTTATTGACCGACGTCAATCTACTATTATGACAATTGAAGGCTCAGATAGCATTTATCATCTGATCTAAGCGTCATTTAAGCGCACGTTCAACCAGTATAACCGTAATTTACTTCGTGTTTAGGTTATTATCATTAAGCTCATATTTGCAACAATTCAATGTTCAGTTTTTTTTTTTTTTTTTTAATTGCTGTTTAACTATGTTTACAACAATTTAATGACCAGATAAATATATCTGCCTTAACCAAGGTATGTTTTTTTTTCATTTATTTTACATGACAATTAAATGTCCAGATTCAGTAATCTGCTGGTTCCACATATATCTATATTTATCCTCGTAAGGCTAAAGTCATGTCAAATTAATGACCAGATACATTTTATCTGCTTTGAATGAGCCGTGCACACTGTACAGGTCAGGTCATTGTTATTCTGTTACCAGTAGGTTTTTTTCCCATGACAATTTAATGTCCAGATTCGGTAATCTGCTGTATTAACTAGCTTAATAACCAGAATTTCTGTTATCCAATTCACACACATGACAATTAAATGTCCAGATTCTGTAATCTGCTGTTTCCAAATTCGCAATTTAATGCCTTATTTTCAGCCACAAATGGCATAAAATTTCATAGTATTTAGATGCCATTTAAACGGTCGATACTAAACAATACAATTGAATGTACAGAGTGCACCTCCATGTGCTGTTTCCAAATTCGCAATTTAATGCCTTATTTTCAGCCACAAATGGCATAAAATTTCATAGTACTTAGGTGCCAATTAAATGTTCGATACAATTGAATGTACAGAGTTGCATATCCGTTTAATGCCTCTTTTTTTTCTGCCGACTTTACTGGTAAAGTAATTTAATACTTAGATGGAAACTGCTTATCATAAGTGCTTCAAAAATGTATTTTTTTTTTTCTATACCGTGTTTTTTTTTTTCGTTAAATTTGACACGTCGTTAGGTTCATTATCAAGAACCATCCTGTATATCACTTTTAGGTATATTTAGCACTTAATGTGAACCCATCTGGTTTTCTGGTTTTTAAGTAATTAAATACTCAGATAAAACTGCTCGAAATCGGCGTTAGGAATGTTTACGTAAGTCAATCCGCGACAAGAGTATTAGTCATGATTTTATGGCATGTTCAATCAATTCAAAAGATTCACGTTCAAGTGATAATCTATCTCTAAATAAGTGTTACTTTCCCGACATATGCATAGATCCTTTCATTTGCAGCTGTAGTTCAAATAACCACTTAATGAAGTCGTGACTTACGTTACTTTTACGTAAATTCACCCCTGTAAGGAAGTATACTTAGGTAAGTATTTATCTAGTTTGTTTTGGTTTTCACCTTACTCTCAAACATCGACTAATGCTACCATAGGACATTTAAGTGTGATGGTTGTACAACATTTTATCATTCAAGTAAATGCCTTAAAAAAAAAAATGAAAAAATGAAATATTTATTTTTCAAGTAGGCATATTACAATGCGCATATGAACGTCAAATAAAGCTACGCCGGCTCTAACCCTACGCCTCAGCCTCGAGAAGATTTCAGTCCCCCCTCAGTTGGTTTTCAGTCCCTTATTTAGGTAAATAGCTTAACCATTCATAAATTTAGCAACATCACATAATTTTGTGTATTAAACCAACCAACAGGTAGATGGTAACTTCACTAATTAAAAATAAATATCATTTCTTTTGGTTGGACGGAAATTATTGTAATGATTCCGGGCTGTGATTTATGTAAATAATAAATCAATTTTATAAACCCACTACACATAAACTCAAATAACATTTTGGTACCTAAAAACATTTGGCAATCTAGGTAGGTAACCAAACCGTTTACTAGGTAGGTAGGAGCCACACACCGACACCTGTATAGGCATGACAATCTAGGAAGGCTGGCCGTATGTTGTCAATTGCCTCAAACATTTTATTAATTACATCTATCGGTTACCTGCTTAAGGTTTATATTCGCACGGTTGAAAGAAATAACATTTCATTTATTTTTATTTGGTTTTGACTTAATTCTTGAAAAACTGCCGTTATAATCATTTCGCTTTGTAGTATTTAATGAACACTTTCATTTAGCTTCATTACGTTCCGAAACTACTAAGAATGCCAGTAATTTAAAACGGCAGGTAACCAAACCTGTTTACAAAAAGATAACGGTGCATCATGGCGCATCGTTACTCGATTTTATAGGTTACTAGCTTTTACCCGCGGCTTCGCCCGCGTAATAAAAGTATTCATTAAGATTTTCATTTGGATCCGTAGGGACCGTAGGTTTCTCTGTAGGTATATTTATCTGCGATTATTTCGATTGCACATAATACTTTTGCTTGCAATGATTGTAGAAATATTACACATCGACCACAGCGTAGGTAATTCTATATACGCTGGGGAAACCTTTATGAACATCCCACATAGCCCGTATTTAGACACTATGATCGGTGGGTAAAAAGTACTTTTTTCTATTATCCCTTACAATTTTTTACATTTTGCTTATACTTATCGCAAACGTAATCTTCAAGCAAGCAAACAACGATCGTCTTAGAGCACATTGATTGTAAGAGACCGCCGACCGATTATCCGTATCCCTCTAACGATACCCATATTATCCGTATCCGTATCCGTATCGCTATCGCTATCGCTATCCCTATCGCTATCCCTATCCCTATCGCTATCCCTATCCCTATCCCTTATCAAGATGTTTAATGATATAACACTTTAAGTTCTCGCGCTTTGTACACATATTTAAAGTCACATACAGGTCGAACGCGATTAATTAACATTATTTTTACCTTTTTTCCCAAGGTTTCGGCCAGGTTGCACTGGCCGTGGTCGCGGAAGACTGACGTCCCAGCAAAATGTCACCGGAGATGTAAACAACACAAAACTACCCGATATTAATTTATATAAATGTTCGGGGTAGACAAATAAATATAATCTACCCGCTTTTAGTTAATGTTTATTTCCCACCATGTTTATTTTAAAGGTAAAAATAATGTTAATTAATTGCGTTCGACCTGTATGTGACTTTAAATATATGTTTAATGATTTCTTATCAAGTGCTAAAATATAAAGTTTCATGGTTTTATCATTTAAAATTAAGAAATCCCATACAAACTTTCAACCTCTTTTTCAACCCCTTCATCCCTTTTTTTCGAAATAAAAAGTAGCCTATGTTCTGTCTCAGGGTCTAAAGATTGTCTGTTCCAAATTTCATCAAAATCGGTTGCGTGGTTTAAGCGGGAAAGCGTAACAGACAGACAGACAGAGTTACTTTCGCATTTATAATATTAGTATGGATAGTATGGATAGTATGGATGTTACTTATGTTTCTATCCCATCTTTTCCGAATACTAGATTCACGTGGTAAGTACTTGCTTTTATCCTCGTCGCCACTTGTAATGTCACGCTATTACACTATATACATCGGGTTGGCTCGCCAATACACACCGCACGTCCGTGCTCCATCACACTCGGACACCGACTGCCATATGTACTCGAGACACCTATACACTACAGAAGGTATAATTTCAATTTGTATAATTTTGTATGGTATAAAGTTCAATTAGTATAATTGCTGTTATATATAATTTTAGATAGCATAAATTCAAATTATATAATGTTTGTTACATATAATATTGTTTCCTATAAGTATAATGTGGTATAACGTTGAAGTAATAGAATATACAAAAGGAATACCATACAGGTGATATAAGCGCCTGCTGTTTTGTTTCGTGCAATGTTGTGAATATGACGCGTATGTACAGTCATGTTTTATTATTCGTAACCTACTCTTTTGACAGGATTCGTTTCTGTGGGGTCACAGTTCAAACCTAACCTAAACCTACTTTTTGACAAGATTCCTTTCTGTGGGGTCACAGTTCAAACCTAACCTAAACCTACTTTTTTGACAGGGTTCGTTTCTGTGGGGTTCCGTTCCCAACCTAATTTTGTGATTTATATGACATGTTGTTATATTTTTTAATATTTATATATTATTAAAGATATAGTAAATGTAATTAGTTAATATGTATATTATAGTATACGGTAGTATGTATATTGTATGTTATAATATTATTTATATCTTACACAAATTGAAATTATACCTTTTGTGCATTATACATAAAAAAAGTATACTTTTTGAGCGTTTGTAAATTGAGAATATGCCAAAAGTTTGTATTCATTATGTTACGCACCCGTCTAGGAACATGGTGTGATATGATTTGACTGAATAACACATTTTTAAGCCAGTATTTGATTAGTAAGAATGGAAGTTAAAGCCATTTTGAATACAAGGTTTGTTTACATTGTTCGCAAATTCTGTTGAATGACGGCGACTTTACAATTATCTTTAATTATTCCTTTTCTTCTTTATTTTGTGGGTAAAACAAGCTACATTTTACACCGAATGTGAAGGTCAAAATGTTGCTTCTGTTCAACAACATCATCAAAAAATTCCCAAGTCCCTCCGCGCGGAAGAAGTGAAACTTTGTAATGTGTTATTTTAACACGGAGCGTTAAATGATGCTGTTACTTGGACTGGTAGTGGCATTAGAAGTTTCACTTCAAGGTATAACTAGAATAACTTCGAATAGGTATCGAGACAAACCTTATTAGATAATAGAGAGATAAATTAATAGAGAAATAAATTAATTACATATTTTTATTTGACAATTACCTAAAAAAAAAAAAATAAAAAATAAAAACTTCAACGAATCTCAAAACATTTATCGTCATGTAGTCGTTGACTGGACTACCACCATTACCTGCCAGAGACTTAGCTCGCGATGCACGTCAAGTTAATACCGTGCCGGCACGTACGGCCCCGAGAGTATCCTCTACGACACTGCACTGGTGACTGATATCACGAAGATATCCTATGTTTACTTTAACATTATGACTTGTAGCGAACTAGATAGTTCATCATTCTCTTGCCCTTATCCCAGTCACTTGGGGTCGGCGCAGCATGTCTTTCTCTTCCATACATCTCTGTCACTCGTCATCTCATCATTAACTTGTTTTAGTTCCATATCATGTCTCACACAGTCCATCCACCTCTATTAGAAAAAAAATCAGTACTGTCAAATACTGCTTACCTTGCCTAACATTGTCTGGCTTGAAAAATAGTATTTTATTGATGAATAATAAGCTATTTATAATGGCCGTCACTATCTCCTATCTACCAAGACTTCGATTTAAACACAGCTGTTTTGATTAAAACTACCATTTTGGACCCAGGCAATGTTATTTATTTATTTAAACTTTATTGCACAAATTTACGAAAAAAGAGTACAAATGGCGGACTTAACGCCTTGAGACATTCTCTACCAGTCAACCATTGGGCTAAACAGAAAGCTTAGTTTGGTGCAGGATTTTAAAAATTAAATAAGAAAACACAAGTCAGTATTCATACTTATCGCAATAAAATTACTTATATACATGTAATAAATACATATAATACATACATATTCAGAATAAAATAAAATTAATATTATACATAAATATATATTATACATACATATATATAATAATTTCGTACCTAGTGTGAGACATAATATAAATACTTAATGTATTAGACATGCGGCATTTGACGGTAAGGTGCATTAGGGTAACTCCGAAAGTCGTCTTATTTCGATAGTGGAATAAAAATCACCATTACTCCCATCATTTCAAGATTCCCCTTTCGAAATTACCCGAGCATTTCTGTCATTCGAAATTGCCCTAATGCACCTTATCTGCGATTTTTAACAGTCGCGTACGCATAATCATACTAACGAGCGATTTCTCACGCATTAACATACGGCTTGATGCTGATAGATCTGTTTCCTACCTTACTAAGAGCCCAACGCAACGAACGTAAAGATAACCCCGTTCGTTTACTTAAACATCTTTGGCTTCTTGACTCTTCACATACATTTCAATATGACCTGTCATAATCCGGTTAAAACTAAGGCTGCCTGTCCACTGGAGCGGAGTGAAGCAGCGGAGCGGTGAGCTTCATAATAATTCACCAATACACTGAGAGAAAATACAATCAGTTTTCATGTTCGTTCAACAAGTTTTTAGGTTAAAATAGCGCCTACGTGCTCTTTGGTTTAAACAACAAGCTACTTGTCATTTGAATTGGCAATATATTTGAATCAACAAGTCGATTTTATAAAAACAACCTGACACATATTGTTTTAAACATACGTTTGGCTGATTCAAACGGATAAACCGCAACAAGTCGAACTTGTTAAATTCACAATGCAAATTTCTCTCAGTGTAGAATGTCATAAAATATCCGCTTCTACGTGCGTAGCCGAATGCACAAACGCTCACGAAACAAATCGCTCGTAGATATCTATCTCTATCGACAGAGCCAGACTACCTTTCGCGGCGTTTCGTTTTCGTTTCGCGTCGTAGAAACGCCTCTGCTCACCGCCTTGCTGCATCGCTCCGCTCCAGTGGAAAGGTAGCCTAAGAAGTGTCAATTTTATTTCTCAATGAACCCCTACTTTTAAAATAAATAAAGTTACCTTGGTGGATCCGGCGCATGTCTCGCGATGCACGTGAGGTTGATATCGGATCCAGCTCGCACGAAAAGCTCGGGCCCCGAGAGGATCTCCGCCTTCGACACTGCAACAATATACGCCAATTTAAGTCTAGAAACATCTAGATCACCTAATGTTAGGTGATCTATCCCGTTACCTCCTCTATCGATCTTAACCGTTGAACCCTTTACGGGTTCAAAACACTCTCCGTGTTCTCGTATTTCAAATTAATTATACCTCCTAGTATGCAATTTAAAATCGTGATTAACTCAAATTAATCTTATTTAAGGTTCCACTACACATAAAAGTCTTAAAATGAACTTGGATAAGGTGAAATACCCCATAATGGACGGTGATGCCATTATGGACAAAAAAACACAAATCCTTAAAAATAAATATCTAAAATTAGTTTCTAAAAACTGACTGCTATGTACCATAAACTAGAGTTGTAGAGCTGTTTCATTTTGAAGTTTCAATTAATTCGGTTATTTCTGAAGGATTTCGCGACAAGATAAAATTCATCAGTTTACTGAAAAAAATATGTAGACGAATTCTAGTAATGTTGCTAAGAGAGTTGAGTTCATGTATAAAACAATAAAAAAATAATACTCGGTGTAAACTTGAATGCGTTTTACTTACTGCATTAAGCATGAGATAAGGTATAAAACATACTAGTTTGTTGCTCCAAAGGTATAAAGAAATGGCGTTATTTTGCGAGTGTCCATTACTGGAACCGAAAAACTGCCTACCTCCTATGATGGACAAGGAACAATTAACAAAACCAAAATTTACAAGAAACAATCCTATGTTAAAATAACTCAAACTAATTTTATTTATGGTATATAAAATTGACTCATTGAGTATCAGTTGGCTTTAAAAGTAAAATTTTAAACTTATTTCACTGTCCATAATGGGGGATCCATTACTGGAGAACTGCCGTCCATAATTGGAGAAAAAACACCTAGTTTTAATTTGTTAAGTATGAAGAAACTAATAGGAGTATCCATTCTGCAATACGCTTGAAATGTAAAAGAAGGACAGGACATTCAAGATTTAACACGCTTAGCGGTAGAATTTTTACATTTATGAGTGAAATATCAAAAACAGGCGAAAGTTTTTCTTAAACTGTCCATGATTGGGTCCGTTACCTTAAGTAATAATAACAAATTAAACATTATACATTCATCCCTATCTATCTAGATATTACATTTTAACTAATACATTTAAACCAATTTCTTATTATATATTCTTAGAAACTAAACGGGACTTAACGTGAAACGCAATTAAGTCCCGTTTAGTTCTATTTCAAATTATTTTTCTTCACTAAACCTCATTTATACTTCCAATATCTGGGCGACCGAGCTTCGCTCGGTTCTATTTTAATATATCACGTCTTTAGATAAAAAAAAACTCTTATAAATACAAAAACAAAAAAAAAGACAAAAAACAAAAACTTAATTTCTGACCGGGATTCGAAACCCTGACACACCTACGATCTCTGCGTACATTAGACCGACCTCGTGCGACTGAGCTAAGCGGAATCGATGCGCGCGCGGCGAAATTAAGGACCATATTTTACGTTTACAAATGCGAAAGAAAAACTCATGAAAACTCGAAAATTCGCGTTTTCCGGGATCTAAGGCTACGCTAGATCGATTTTTCACCCCCGAAAACCCCCACAAAACAAATTTCAGCGAAATCGTTAGAGCGGTTTCCGAGATCGTCGGTATATATAAATAAATATATATACTAATAAAGTAAATAGGAAAGTGTGTGTCTGTTTGTTTGTTCTTTCACGGCAAAACAGAGCGATGAATTGGCGTGTTTTTAAGCGGAGACAGTTAAAGGGATGGAAAGTGACATAGGCCACTTTTTGTCTCCCCACTTACTTAAAATGGGATGGTGGAAGTTTGTATAGCCCATTCCGCAATTTTAGAATTTAACGCGTTCGAAGGCGACCGTTGGCAAAAGCTAGTACTGTATCGTTTAAAAAATATATATAAATAAATTCACTAACTCATTTGAACTAATCACCTTGTTTAAGCCCTAGACCATTAAGCTTACCTTCAACTAATGGCTCTCCGTTTTATTTTACACTCTGCAGCTTACTTTTTACAATTCGCTAATGATGGCTGAAGGGTAATAAACTTTTATCCTACCGACAGCGATAAGCGAAACGGGAGTAACGACCAACGAGTGTTTTACAATAGATTTATGTTCATCTTGCTCGTAGACAGTTTTTTTGAAGTGGAACTTCTAATGAGACTTCCAACTAACAGCGGGTAGCACTCAGTCAGCGTTACGTTGCGTTAAATGCCGCTCATTCAGCGCGTAACATTCAGTCACTGTTACGTTGCGCAACTCAGTCACTCACTCATTCACTCAGTCAGTGACCAGAATGGTTTTGTATGGTGGAATGGTTGGTTGGAATGTGTTTGTTTTATATTGAGATTGAGTGCAAAATGAGTTTGTGTTTGTTTTTAGGGTTCCGTATTAAAAATCAAAGTTATTAGAACTATATTGTGCTACATATCAAATGAAAGAGCATTTTATAAGCATCTCAAATATATTTTTTTTATAGTTTTTATTTTGGTAATTTAGAAGTAATTTAAGAAAATAAGCAAAAAATGACCATTCCCCCCCCCTTATCTCCGAAACTACTTAACGTAAAATTTTCAAAAAAATACACGAGATAGCCCTCTACCTGTAGATTACAGGAAAACCTATTAGAAATCTACAGTCAAGCGTAAGTCGGACTTAAGAGAAAAAAACTCAAATTGAGATTTTTCACTCACTGCCGCTGCAAGTACTTACTAAATGTTTTGAAATTTTGTGAGCGCCATGGACAGGTAGAAAGAAATTCATTTCTGTTTAGAAATTGTTAAAAATTTTAAGCATTTGCCAAAATGACTTAAGTTCCTACTAAAAGAGGCGCTTACGACTGTTTAGAACTGCACTGACCATAATATTGCCCTAATAGGTCCAAAAAATGGTGTATATATACGAAAACAAAAAAATTGTGCCACCGACAACCAAAATCTGAAGTCTATTTGCTCTATCTCTTATAGTTTCCAAAATATACGCAAAATCTTTAAAGTACAAATCTAGTGTACGTTGCCATCACATGTCGTCAGGCGCTCATGACCTTTTTGTATGGAAATGTCGAAATCCGACTCGCACTTTACCGATTTTCATAGAAAGTTGTGTTTTATTATAGTTTTGAAGGAGGTTTCTTATTTTTAACCACCAACGCAAAAATATTATAATAATAATAGGTTTGACGCTTGACATGTCTGTCTGGCATCATAGCTCCCGAACGAATCAATCGATTTTGATTTAGTTTTTAATGTATAAGGTGAATTCGTCGAGTTTTTTTTTGTACCACGTAGGTGGCAAACATGCATACGGTCCGCCTGATGGAAAGCGGTGACTGTTACATATGGACGCCTGCCACTCAAGGAGTGGCACATGTGCGTTGCCGACTCGACTCATTAGAAACTTGTACAAACCTGTACTTAGAAGGGGCCTAAGTGCCAACGACCGCACCCTCGTTGAGCTCTGGCTGCCTTACTCACCGGCAGGAACACAACAATGAGTAAAGTCTAGTGCTACTTGATTGCGGTCTTTTGTAAAGCGGAGGTATTAGACTCTGCTCTACCTTAGAGTATATTCAATTTAGTATTAGAGTTATCAGTCAAGAAATTTAAATGCAGCGCCATCTATTATTAGTTTCGACAACTTTTCATGTGACTTTCCATGCCTAAAGGTTCGCACAAGTCTCAAGTCGCGTAAATTACTTAGTAAATTTTGCCGAGAGACGGCGCTAAATACAATAATACTCATTAGAGTACCTATACTTCTAGTCAAAGACATATATAACTCCGTATAGACAGATAAAGTCTAAGAATAAAACGTACTTACCTCAGTACCACACAGAAGAAGGGCTCAGCTAGATGGCGCTAATATTAATATTAACACGCTTTTATTAGGTCGTCGTGTATGTAACTAACTATGTAATGGAATCTACGGAGGCTAATTTAACCATCTTCCAAGGATCGTAGTGTAATGATAATTGGCAGCTGTATGTAGTTCTGATGACAGTACAATAATATGGTACTGTTGAACTGATCTGATGATGGAGCCGGAAGATATGAACTGGAACTACATGATGTAACATCGTATCATAGCTGTTTTTGCGTTTCTTAGAAAAGTCTTGTAATGAACTTTGACTACGATTAGGTTTCAAGGTCTGATGATGGAGCCGGAAGATATGAACTGGAACTACATGATAGAACATCGTATCATAGTAGTTTTTGGGTTTCTTAGAAAAGTCTTGTAATGAACTTTGACTACGATTAGGTTTCAAGGTCTGATGATGGAGCCGGAAGATATGAACTGGAACTACTAAAAAGATCAACGTAGTATTTAAAATAAGTTGGAATAGGGTTTTCTTGAGACCCGTAAGAGCAAATAAAGGCGGGCTCAGGGGCGATCGAAGCCCCCCACAAAAAAGACAGAGATCAACGTAGTATTTAAAATAAGTTGGGTTAAGGTTTTCTTGTGACCCTCCAGAGGAAATAAAGGGGGGGGCTCGGGGGGCAAAGCCCCCCGCAAAAAAGAAAGATCAACGTAGTATTTAAAATAAGTTGGGTTAGGGTTTTCTTGTGACCGTTCAGAGTAAATAAAGGGGGGGCTCGGGGGGCGAAGCCCCCGCAAGAAAGAAAGATCAACGTAGTATTTAAAATAAGTTGGGATAGGGTTTTCTTGTGACCCTTAAGAGGAAATAAAGGGGGGCTCGGGGGGCGAAGCAGTCCGCATAAAATAAACATCAACGTAGTATTTAAAGCCATGGCAAAGAAAGTATTTAATGAAAAAATGTACCTGTTTAAAGCCAGAATAAACACAACAATCAAGAAAAAGTTAATAAAATTGTACATCTGGAGCATAGCGTTATACGTCAGCGAAACGTGGACGATGCTGCAACAAGACACAAAACGCCTTGAAGCTTTTGAAATGTGGTGCTGGCGGCGGATGGAGAAAATAAGTTGGACAGAGAAAGTAACAAACGAAGAAATCTTAAACAGAGTGAAAGAAAAGAGGTGTATTTTAAGAACTGTTGAATGCAGAAGAGGAAATATGTTGGGACACCTGTTACGACACGACGAATTCATCAAGATCATCATAGAAGGGAAAGTAGAAGGAAGAAGAAAGAGAGGAAAGCCAAGGAGGGCATACATGGACCAAGTGAAAGAGAAAGTGAGTGTCGTGTCGTATCAGGCTGTCAAAGAAAAAGCCCAGGAAAGATATAGCTGGAGATTGCTTCACCGACAAGAGCCCAGCTCTTAAATTTCTGATGATGATGAGTATTTAAAGTAAGTTGGGATAGGGTATTTGTGACCCTGAAGAGCATGAATAAGGGGGGCTCGGGGGCGAAGCCCCCCGCATAAAAGAAAGATCAACGTAGTATTTAAAATAAGTTGGGAAAGGGTTTTCTTGAGACCCTTAAGAGCATATAAAGGAGGGCTCGGGGGGCGAAGCCCCCCGCATAAAAGAAAGATCAACATAGTAGAGAATGCCTTAAAGCATAAGTCCGCCTTTTGTACTGCAAGATTTTCTTTTATCACTGCTTCCAGTAGTTCCACAGGTGGTAAATGATCTTTATTACTAGATTCACCTACTTTTATCAATTTTAGTGGATAAAATGCGTTTTTACCCGCTGGTATTAAAGGACAAAACACGTGTTTCCGAGCTAGTGAGGGGAAAAATTCAATGTTGGCTGCTCGCGTGCGGTCCGTTTGTTAATGTAGGTAAGAATTTAGAATGGCGTCATTTTGTGAACATCAAAGGAGTGAGCCTTCTGTACTTGTACTATTATATACATATATACATATATTCTGTGACAAAACTAACAACATGTGTTCCAAGTACAACATTCGAAATGCCGGAAAGTTAGTAGGTATCGACCGTAAATTGGCGAAATCCAATTTACGGTCAAATTAACACATGTGATGGACCCTGCCGTCTATAATAAATTGCCGCAATATGTGGTTGAAGCGCCTAGTGTGTCGAACTTTAAGTACCTATCGCTTAAAAAATTGGCTGGTCGAGCACCCGTTCTACACTTATGACAATTTTTTTATTACCTAATTAGAAATAGTTATTTGTTATACAAGGGGGCAAAGTTGCATTTTAACGCCGAGTGTGGAATTGAAAAACGAGCAAGTGAAAGGATTCTATAGTTGAACCACTCGCATAGAATCCTGAACTTGCGAGTTTTTTAACACACGAGAAGTAAAATACATTTGCACCCGAGTGTAACACAAAACTTTTCCCCTCATTATAGCGAGGAAACTAAAATGCAAAAAATGCGTTTATCACTGCTTCCAGCAATTCCACTGGTGGTAAATCATCTTTATTACTAGATTCACATACTTTTATCAATTTTAAAGCAGTTAATTTGACTTTATTCAAGGTTAAATTACTTTACCCACTAGTGGATAAAATGAGCTTTTACCCGCTGGTATTAAAGGACAAAACACGTGTTTCCGAGCTAGTGAGGGGAAAAATATTTTTGTGCATTTTTTATGTGAATATTGCCTAACTTTTTGTAATTTCAATCTTCTGTCTATTTATTCTCTAAGTATTATTGTTGTATGAATATTATTTTTTTTAATCAAATCTTGACGTGTAAAATGGCGTTGAATGAATAAATGAATATGAGTATGAGTAGTATGATTATTTTAACCATTGAAAGTTTGTACGGAACCCTCGGTGGGCGAGTCCGACTCGCACTTGGCCGGTTTTTATTTCAATAATTTGAGCAAATAGCAATGTAAACTATTTAAAACTGTAAAAAGATGGACGTAACTAAACGTAAAAACGTGATGGCAGCTTGACAAAAGGTTTTTTAGGTTATGTTACGAAGTTTCCGGAGTTTTCTTTTACGGAGGGACTCCACGCACTGATTTTTTACCTTCATAACTACCCATGGGATATTTTACGCGGTCTGTGTCTATTTACGTATCTATAAATGTACAGATATATATATTATTGACCCCCTCACACATAGATGCCCGCCGTAAAAGTTGCTACGAACGTTTCAATTAAATAATCAATTTTGTATTGAGCATGAATGAGCTTTGAAACTTTGGTGAGAAATGTCACTTATTAAGATTCTTTGCAAGTGAAAATAGTAGATTGTGTCACGGCGAAATTGCAACGGAAAATATAAATAACAGTTTAACGAATCCCGAACGAAGCAAAGGTTTTTTGGAGGTATAGTTAATTTTATTACCGATTTCCGAATAAGTGATGTAATAAAAAATATATAGATATATGTTTGTGATGTGAAACAATGTGCATGTATTTTTTTCCAATAATTGCAAGCAATTTATGCAGTTGCCGGCACGTATTTGTATAAATACGTGCCATTGTTGTAGCCCAGGTTCTGTTCAGTGGTTATTTTATTGCAAGTGTTGCTGGATATTGATTTCCTTTTGTGCTTTTTCGTAAAAAAAATTTTAGTTTGCGAGTTTTAAATATTATTTCGAGCAATATTGTGAGTTTTATGAGTTTAAACGATCAATATGTTAACGTTTAACACTTTTTATTGTTTGTTTTTTATTAATAAACTTGTTATTAACTTCAACTGAGTGTCTTTTTAAATGGACTTATTTCTTTCAACATTTTTAGGCACTTAAAATAAATATAAACAAAATACTTTCTAAATAGCGATTGAGTCGATATTACAAATATTATTTACATAAATATAACATATATACATACATATACATTTAAATATATATATATATACCTGCTCTAAATATACTTAGTCTTGATACTTCTCAAAATGTTTTCGCAGCTTGCGCTTGAATGTAAATTTAGTTTCGGCCTGTCGTATGTCAAGAGGCAAATCATTCCAGAGGCGTACGGCTTGCACTGTGAAAGAATTGGACATGGCATTGGAACGATGATGTGGGACAGCTAGAACAAGCTTACGAGCAGTGCGAAGTTCGCCACCTGGCCCAGCAGTAACAAATTTGAATTTAGACCGCAAGTAATCGGGTGCCGCTGGGTCGTATAAAATGGAGAACAGTGTGCATAAGGACCTAAGACTTCTGCGCTCACGAATGCGGAGCCAGTTGAGTTGTCGGCGAAAGGCGGACACATGGTCGTACTTGCGCAGGCCGAAAATGAACCTAATGCAATTGTTCAGAGCACGGTCCAGCTTGTCCAGAAGACCTTGCGACACATTCGTACAGCACACATCACAGTAGTCAAAGATGGGTAAAACGAGAGCTTGAATAAGGAGAATTTTAGTTGACACAGGCAGAAAATTCTTAAACCTATACAGTGATCGCAAGGTGTACGTGATTCTTCGACACATATCAGACACTTGGGGCTCCCAAGTCAGGCCACAGTCAAATATCAACCCCAGATTTTTAGCCTTAGTCGAGAATGGAATTACACTGTCTTCGTAGAGAATCGGTGCAACGAGCTCAAAATTGGTATTTAAGACCAGTCGCGGGTTCCCGATGATGATAGCCTGACACTTGGAAGGATTCACAGCTATTCCGAAGTCTTTAGACCAAGATGAGATGCGATTGAGATCCTCATTCAATTTCGCGATAGCCTCGTCGGCATCATCAAGCCGCGTTTGTGTGTATAGTTGTAGGTCATCGGCATATAAATGGTATGAACACTGAAGTTTGGAAGTAATCATGTTAATAAAAACGGAAAACAAAAGAGGAGAGAGTATACCGCCCTGAGGGACGCCCGTAGTAAGGTCACACCAGTCGGAGAGCGACCGGTCAGCTCGGACAGCCTGGCTACGCCCCTGCAGGTAGGATGCAAACCAATCCGCTACTGACAACGAGACATTTAAGCGACTAAGGGCAGCAAGGAGGAGTTCATGATTTACTGCGTTAAATGCGTTCGTAAAGTCAATTAGGACCATGATAGTAACAAGTGAAGATTCCATGCCAAACCGAACATCTTCAACTACTTTTAATAGCGCGGTTGTGGTACTATGACCGGGACGAAAACCTGACTGTAACGGTGAGAGGAGATGTTTGGAAAAAATATGGGCGGATAACTGTTTATGTACCACAGCCTCGAGGACCTTCGAAAGGAACGGAAGTATGGAAATAGGACGGAATTCCTTAAGAAGAGTAGGAGTAGACGTTTTTGGGAGGGGGATAACAAAGGCCTTGCGCCATGCCGACGGAAAGACACCCGAAAACATAGAGAAATTTACAATGTGAGTGATAATTGGAACAATACTATCTAAAATGTGTACTATCATGGCCCTACTTATCTCATCATGTCCGATCGCATTCGACTTCACCGAAATAATCACCTTACGTATCTCGTCGTCAGTAGCCGGAGTGAAAGAAAATTTGGTTTCAGATAGTGATGGCAAATTATTGATATGTGCTAAGCTAAAAGATTTTGAAGTCGGATCTAGGCTAGAAGTTTTAGAAAAATGAGCATTAAAATCATTTAAAGAAAATGGTAAGGTGTTCGAATTAGAACGGGAGCTACCCACACCAATTGATTTTAAAAACTTCCAAGTGTCGGCAGAAGAAGAAACATTGACATTGTTGTGAATATACTTCCGTTTCGCAGATCGTACCATCATGTTGCAACGATTCCGAGCAGATTTGTAAGCGGTCCAATTTTCATCACACCGATGATTTTTAAACTTAACGAATGCTCGATCGCGTGTCGTCATTGCAATACGGACCGATCGAGTAATCCACGAAGCGGGCGGCCGCTTCAGTTTGACGTTACGAACGGGCGCGTGAGTGTCAAATAATTTTAAAACTGCCGCATTTAGTGCATCTACCGCGTCATCAACCGTTGGTGCTGTAAGTGTCGGTGTCCAGTCGATGTCACCGGCGTCACGTTGTAGTGCATCAGCATCGAGCCTCGCGAAACTACGTAGTTTAATTGAGACTGGTACCAACTTAGGAGGTCGAACTTTGTAACACAGGTAAATAAGATCGTGCCGTGAGAACCCAGGCGCCGCAAATTGGCCTACTTTGCCCACATGGTCATTCGATGAGGTCAAGATGAGATCTAGCCAAGAGTCCGATGTGTCTGTATTATAATGTGTGGCGTTTAAAGGCAGCACATTAAGGGCCGCAGATTCAATTAGGGACAATAACTTGCGAGACCGGGTATTATTTTTCAAGAGATCGGTATTAAAGTCGCCCATGATCACGTGGTGTGTGCCTTCTGTTATGAAAGATGTGAGCAGTACTTCTAATGATAAGAAATAATCTACTGTAGGTGGACAATAAATTACCCCTAGAACGACCTTTGCTCCCTTAATATTTACTTCGACGACCAAGTGCTCCATGGAGTTAGAAAATTGAGTAGGAGACGATGAAAGAATATTGAAGGGTATGTCGCTGCGCAGGTACATGGCAACACCGCCACCGCCTTTGCCCGTACGGTCGTTGCGCAGAAGAATGTATCCAGGGAGCCCATACGAAGTTGATGGAAGATTTGGTTTTAGCCAAGTTTCTGATACCAGTATTGCATGAGCGCAGCCAGTGGAGAAGGTGTCAAGGAGATCGCTATGGTGGCTGGGAATGCTTTGAGCATTTAAATGGCAAATGTTAAGAAATTTGTGAGAGTTCTGGAATTCACGAGTGATAAGATCACCGAGCGTTTCCGGCTCGGACAACGTCGAGTCATCGAGAGAGTGGAAAGACGAGGACAAGTCGCAAGCTGAGTAAAATGATGCATCATCTATCATATTATACTAGTGCAGGTATGTAGATTAAATACATATAAAATATTAATATAATATTATAAATAATAATTTACGTATATATAAATAACAACAAAATTAAATAAGCTAATTTCAAACTATGTGATAGCCGGAGGGCACTGTTAGAACCCGCCGGTTGACCGTTTTCTTACAGGTGATAGGTACTACTCAATAAAAACATAATTATAAAACAGATTGTTACACATTCATCGCAAAAAACAGAGATAAGCTCATTTCAAAGGTACCAAAGAATAAAATTTAAAAGTAAAAACGAACAAAGAAGAAAAAAAGAACATAGTTATGCAGGTATCCGAACAAACAAATCTGACAGATGACACTAATGACAGTGACACTAGTGACAGTATTGACTTGATAGTTTTATATCGAACATTCGATTCGTACAAAATACAGGGTATAATATGAAAAGTTAATCAAAACATTACTTAAGTAACTAAAAGAGAGGTAGATGATTATTACTAAAAGTGAAGCTGCCGATTTAACAACCTACCGTGACAAACGATACCTATGTTGTTTACTACTCGATTACAAGTAAAAAGCAACAAAGCATTAAACGAAGGAGTATTAGTCTAGAGCCAATTTGGCCACAAGTCGTCTCCTTCACGATTTTCGTCGACATCTCTTCTAAATACCTAAAACAGGTATGGATATGTTCCTCGTCCTCTCCAGATTACGAATTGACCTGTTTTAGTTTAAGGAGGGGGGACGGGTCGAGAAAAAGGGGGAAAGATGGCGACCGACCATCATAGATATTTATTCACATCTCGAGTCCTATGGCACCAATCTGTTCGTGCGAGGTGTCATTTGAAAGCTTATTAAACCTACTTTAATTGTTTTCAAATAACTATGCTCATAAAAGTAACCGTTTAGGAAATATTTGAAAATATTTGTTTTTTTATCGCGCATGAATTGCACAAGTACTAGTAAAAAATGCGTCTAACTCAATAAACAATAACTTTACCGCAATTGATGTTATTATAAAATTTTTGCGTCTATTCATGCTCTTTCTAAAAATATAAGTTTCACTGGTATATGATAATATATAACCATGTAATTAAGAATTTTGTTTGGCAGGGGTTATCCTCCAGGTCGCATAAACGGGCGCTGACCGTAGTAAAGTATTCAATATTTTTGAGGTCTTATTTTACGGATCCATATAGGAGAGGTATCGTTTGAAAGATAATTAAACCTACTATAATTGTTTACACTTAACTATAATATTAAAGGTAGCTGTTTACATAATATTTGAAAATATGTGTTTTTTATCGAGCATGAATGGCACAAGTACTGGTAAAAAATGCTTCTAAGTCAATAAACAATAACGTTACCGCAATTGATGTAATTATAAAATTTACGCCACTATTCATGAGCTTTCTAAAAATATAAGTTTTATTGGTAAGTGATAATATAACCATTAAATTACGAATTTTGTTTCGTAGTGGTCACTCCGCCGGTCGCATAAAAATGAGCGCTGACCGTAGTAAAGTATTCAATATTTTTAAGTTCTTATTTTACGGATCCATATGTAAGAGGTATCATTTGAAAGCAAATTAAACCTGCTATAATTATTTTTGAATAACTATAGTTATAAAGGTAGCTGGTTACAAAATATTTGAAAACATGACTTTTTTTTCGAGCACGAGTTGCACATATACAGATAAAAATGCTTCTAACTTAATAAACCATAACTTTACCGCAATTAATGTTATTATAAAATTTACGCGAAATTTCATGCGCTTTCTAAAAATATAAGTTTTATTGGTGTATGATAATATATGACCAAGTAATTACGAATTTGGTTTAGCAGGGGTCACTGCGCCCTGTCACGATATTGGGTGCTGACTGACCGTCGCCAAATTTTCTACGTTACTCAGATCCTATTTTAATGATAAATTTGTGAGAGGTATCATTTGAAAGCATATTATGCGTACTATCTTTATTTCTAATATTTCAAGTCGAAACTGTAGAAGTTTACAAAATATTTGATTAGTAATATGTGTATTTTACTGTGCATGAATAGCATTGGCATTGATAAGACACGCTTCTAGCTCAATAAATTATAGTTTTCCGCAATTGAAATAATAACAAAATAAACGGAAAATCAATACTACACAAAAAATAAGTTTGGTTTGTATTGCATAAACAATTAATTTGAATTTGTTCAGCTCACCTACTGCGCACCATCATATAAATGGATGTCCACCGTCGTTGCCTTTTTCAGATTTTATTTCACTAATCGTATATTCATAATAAATATAATCTATCACGTATCGAATTTACTTATATACTTAATTGATCAGTAAAATAAAATCTGTAAAATGATGAAAAAATTAAGGCAACGGCGGTGGACATCCGTTTATATGACGATTGACCGTGCGCAGTGGGTATGGTGGACAAATTAACATTAATTGTTTAGGCAAAACTAACAAAACTCATTTTTTGTAAAGGCCATACATTTTGCGGTTCATTTCGTTATTATATCAATTGCAGAAAAATATAATTTATTGAGCTAGAAGCATGTTTCACTCGTATCAGTGCGAATGCTATTCATATACAGTAAAAATACACATATTGTCAAATATTTTGTTAACTTCTACAATTACGACTAAAATTATTAAAAAGTAACGATAGTACGCATAATATGCTTTCAAATGATACCTCTCACAAATTGATCGCTAAAATAGGATCTGAGAAATACGTAAAATTAGGCGACGGTTAGCACTTATTTACGTCACGGGAGTGCAGTGACACCTGCTAAACCAAATTCGTAATTACTTGGTTGTATAATATCATATATCAATAAAACTTATATTTTTAGAAAGCATATGAAATGTCCTGTAAATCTTATCATAACATTATTTGCGGTAAAGTTATTGTTTATTGGTCATGCACCAAGATACAATCTTAAAAATTATGAACACGGCAACGAATTTTCGCAACGATTTTTTGACCATTTGGTCATCCATGTATATGACGGTGCGCAGTGAGTATGATGGATAAATTAACATTAATTGTTTATGCAATACTGACAAAACTTATTATTTGAAAAGGTCATACATTTCGCCGTTTATTTTGTTATTATATCAATTGCGGAAAAAATATAATTCATTGAGCTAGAAGCATGTTTTACTCACATCGGTTCCAATGCATATTTTCAAATATTTTGTTAGCTACTACAGTTACAACTAAAATTATTGAGAACTAATGATAGTACGCATAATATGCTTTCAAAAGATTCCTGTTAAATAAAATAGGATCTGAAAAATATAGAAAATTTGGCGACGGTCAGCATCCATACGTGGCCGGGCGCTGTGGCCCCTACTTAACCATATTTGTAATTACTTGGTTATATAATATCATACACCAATAAAACTTATGTTATTAGAAAGCGCACGAAATTCCGCGTAAATCTTATACTAACATCAATTCCGGAAAAGTTGTTGTTTATTGATTAAGAAGCATTTTTTACCAGTAGGTACTTGTGCGACTCATGGTCTATAAAACACATATTTTCAAATATTTTCTAAACAGCTACCTTTATGATTATAGTTATTTATAAAAAAATATAGTAGGTTTAATTAGCTTTGAAACGATACCTCTCGCATATGGATCCGTAAAATAGGACCTCAAAAATATTGAATACTTTACTACGGTCAGCGCCCATTTCTGCGACCGGGCAGAGTGACTCCTGCTAAACCAAATTCGTAATTACATGGTTATATATTATCATATACAAATGAAACTTATATTTTTAAAAAGAGCATGAATAGACGCGAAAATTTTATAATAACATCAATTGCGGTAAAGTTATTGTTTATTGAGTTAGACGCATTTTTTCTAGTACTTGTGCAACTCATGCGCGATAAAAAAACACATATTTTCAAATATTTCGTAAACGGTTACTGTTATGAGTATAGTTATTTGAAAACAATTAAAGTAGGTTTAATAAGCTTTCAAACGACACCTTGCACGAACAGATTGGTGCCATAGGACTCGAGATGTGAATAAATATCTATGATGGTCGGCCGCCATCTTTCTCCCCCCTTTTTCTCAACCCGTCCCCCCCTCCTTAAACTAAAACAGGTCAATTCGTAATCTGGAGATAACGAGGAACACATCCATACCTGTTTTAGGTATTTAGAAGAGATGTCGACGACTTTTTGTAAAAGAGGTCGTTTGGTCCCTGACTATATCACTGCGGCGCGCGTTTCGCACGACGTTCATGGGTCTGCTTCGGGACTGGAACCTTCATTGACGCCTGGGAGGCTGGTTTCAGAGCAGGACTTGAAGCAGGCTCGCCGGCTGCAGACGGTGCTGGTGCCGGCAGGGCGGCCGGCGCGGGCGCAGGTGCAGAGCCATCACCGGACGACTGCTCAGAGGGATGCTGGGCGATCAGGGCTTGAAGCTGATCAGATGTCGTCACTCGCTCCTTCTTGCCGCTGGATACTTTTATATAGATGTTACCATCAAGACTCCAGACACTGCGCACTCCAAAATGCCTGCGGGCTGCAAGGAACAATGACTGTCTCTGCCTGGTCAGGAACTCCGACAGCACTACAGATGTGCCTTTAAGAGCAGTTTTTTTGGCCCACACTGCATTTTTAACAGCATAGTCAGAGAATCTGACAAGGACGGGGCGAGGTCGGCCAGCTTTACCACCAATTCTGTGACACACTAAAATGGAATTACTGGTCACCTCAGGCAATGACATGTCTTGCTGACAAACCGTCACAATCACCTCGGAGATGTTTTCATTGGCGGCCTCTGCAACTCCACCAAACAGCAAATATTTCCTGCGGTGCCTCATTTCAATATTGTCAACAGTGTTGTTGATCACCTCTATCTGCTGACGGAGAAGCAGCAGCATAGCATTGAAGTGTGTTTTGAAAGTGACAACCTCCTCGCTCAAGCTTGTAAATATTGTAAAATTTTCACGCCACAAGTCAGCAAAATTGTGCTGCATCTAATAATACAACTAATAAAACTCATCTATCAAACCAAACTACTCATCTAACAAAAAAAAACTAAGATCCTATGAAAAGTTCGAGGCTAAATTTAATATTTTCATCAAATTGGTATGTGACTCCCAACACACTATTTTTGAAAAAAGTGTAAATAACATCCCACCAAAAACATTCTGTAAAAAACTAGCCGTCTCGATGGAGCTGCTTGTTTATTTCTAAAAAGTAATGGAATCTAGACAAAGTCTTGCCAAGTCTAAGGTTCCTTACTGCAATTTCTTTATTATTATAGTTAATGTTGTGTGACTTGGCCGTTGGAGGGTAGCGTTTCTGGCGACACATTGGTGCAATGGTGTCATGGAGCACCTGGCTTTCCCTTGTGTACCCTTCAACGGCCAAGTTACAGAGCATTAACTATAATAATAAAGAAATCGCAATAAGGAACCTTAGACTTGGCACGACTTTGTCTAGATTTCATTACTTTTTAGAAATAAACAAGCAGCTCCATCAAGACTTGGCTAGTTTTTTACAGAATGTTTTTGGTGGGATTTCACTTATTTTTGTAGGAACGTGGGCATGAAATGAAGCGGCCCACTAAGTTGAATATTTATTTGTAAAGGCGGTATGTCGATCCCTAATAGTTTGGTTGGGCTCTTGTGTTTTCTGATCAGGGTCACCAGGTAATCCAGATCTTCTATTATCCTAGTTTTTATAGATTTTGCTTTATGTGGCCATTAAACCCTAACTCTGTATCAAATTTCAGCTCTCTGAGGTAATGGGAAGTACTAGTTCTATTTTGATGATCATGAGTGAGTGTATGAGTGTCATAAATGCGAAACTTTGCTTTCGCTTAACTTCGGAACTAAATAACCTACAGACTTGAAATTTTGGATTTCAAGTATGTGATTATAGCTTACTAGATGACGAAAATTCCTGCGTTCTGATTTTATCCAGAGCTTCTCAAATAGGGGCCTGAAAATGCGGCGAAATGATTCCTGTAAAGGATGGTACGGCAGTGTTTGCTTCGCGCTCGACTTGGCGGGGGCACTGCCGTGCCCCCAGATTATTTTGGTAGTTCCTAAACGTAAATAAATAATTGTAAAAGGAATTCCCGATGACGGTAACACATTGTATAACATAACACGAGTAATATTACCTACTTCCCACGCCCGTTAATCTAGCCAAAATACCTTTAGCTTTAGGTGATTATCATCAATTAATTACACAAGATATTTTAGGACGGCTTATATTACATTACACAGACAACCACGTAGCAACGAACATAATAGACTGATGCTGCGGTTAGGTAATTTGTATGCCATAGTTACAAATACACTAAATGATGAAGAGAAGATGATTTCCAAATAATAAGGTAGATTTTTTTCTTAGGTTCTTGGAGTGTCTCAGTGTTTGTGTGTCAGGCAGTTCGGTTGTTAGAACTCATTACCTGACTTAATGCAGCTTTCGGGCGTCAATTTTTGTAAGTTGAACTGAACAAAAACCTAAAAAATGCCTCGTCACGTGATATTAAATTGCAACAACACAAAAATTATGAACACTCAAGGGCCTGAAACATATTTAAAATTGTATATTACTATTTACATGTTACCTATTATGTTACTGGCTTACAGCAAGCATCATAGTATTTGAATTTTATATTTCGCCTGTTCTTATTTTTGTCTGCATGACAATACTATGTCACTTGATTTTTTTGTTTACTGTAGGATGCACGTGCATCCTAGATAAATTTAATATATTTTAATTATACCTAAACAGTCTCGTGTTATTTAACCATGGCGTAATTAGAAAGCTGCGTTACAAAAATCACAGGCAAGTAACAACTTTATTTCAAAATCTGACACACTCGGCCCTATACAAATAAAAGGACTTGTTTCTTCTATGTCAATCTAGTTCTGTGAATTTAAATATGTATAAAAATATGCAATAATAAAAACACTTGCATTGGTGGGAACACCGGAACAGTATCGAAATAAAGCTTTGGTGATTAGGATTATTAATTGTTTCGCTCTTTAGCGATAAGACCGCCTGTTGTTTACCTTTTTCTGTATTGCTTCTTTATTTTGTATTGTATTTTATCGAGGTGTGCAATAAAGAGTATTTCTATTGTAATGTATTGTATTACCTAAATATAATTTGTAATGTTAAACTGAATGCCACATCAAAAACGGCATGACCACTGAAACTGAATTGATTTTACTAAGTGCACAAATGAATACTACATTACAAGCTTGATATATCAGTAATATATAATAACAGAAGGTTTTTCTTGAAAACGTACGTAATAGTTCCACCAAAATAATGGATTTTGTTAACAACTCTTTTTCCCCGAAGCGCCCGATACTAATGCGTAGTAAATTTAACAACACAATAACACTCTAAAATCACAAATGTGTAAAAGATTTGAGCATCAAATAATAATAATTAATAATTATGTTGGCACGGACTGTTAAAACACGAAATGTACCTTTTAAACCCCCGACGCAAAAACGACGGGCTGTTTTAAGTTTGACGTGTCTCTCTGTCTGTCTCTGAGTGCGTCTGTCTGTGGCATCGTAGCTCCCGAAGGGATGGACCGATCTAGATTCTTTTTTTTTTTCGAGCTAAATTAGTCGGGAGTGTTCTTAGCCAAGTTTCAAGAAAACCGGTCCACTATGTCGCGGTCAGGGATTTTGACTGGCATAAAATAATGATAGCTTTATACATTAATAAATTAAATAAGAGGTTGTGACAAAAAATACATGGATTACATTATTTTCATTAAAATCAGAGAGGAAGGTCATCATTACTAGTAAGTTAATAACAAATACAATCACACAAAATGTACAGAGGTCAAAAGGATCTTAAACAAAATCGTATAGAAATAACAGCGAAACAAAATAAATTATTATAGTCAGCATAATAACGTGTATATTAATATATACATACATACATACATACATACATACATATAATCACGCCTGTGTCCCATGAAGGGGTAGGCAGAGCACATAAAACTACTCGTTTCAGTGCCACTCTTGGCAAATAAGGGGTTGAAAGAAACCGAAACTGTGACATTGCAGTGACAGGTTGCCAGCCTCTCGCCTACGCCACAATTTAACCCAATTTAATATATATATATATATATAAAAACCCCTTGCCCGACGGGGATACGACATTTCATTACAGAGTTTTTATGACCACATTTCTGCTCCATCATCAGATCAGCTCCATGATACCATGTGCTTTAAATATGTATGCAAAATATAGCAAATCAATTGGAACCGGGAAGTGAGTCAAATTCAACTTGCAATATTAGTCTATTACACACAGACAGGTGAAAGTAAATACAAGGTTGTAAAAAAACGTAAAAATGAAGAAAGGATGGAAGAAGAAATTAAAAAAGGAAGGTCGTAAGAAAACACAGACTACACTTACCAACAACAGTGAGCCTGAATGACAGACTGATCTTCGGCTCCGTGGAGACCTGGCACTCGTAGCCACCGGAGTCTCGAGGCTGCGCCGGCGCGACCCGAAGCGTCCATTCATCAGTGCCATCTGTGTGCAGCGCGGCGAAACGAGCGTCGCTGCTGTATGTATGCACACCCACAGTGAGGATGTGGAGGTCGCGTTTGCGGATCCAGGATACCTGATGGCAAAGAAAGATAATTTTAGTTTCTGTTCAGTTACCACAAATGAGGTCGCATATTGGTGGTCCTGCATTGGTACCTATACTTGGAATGAGTACTCCCTTGTTCTGCTACTAATATTACTAGCAAAATGTCCTAAATTTGACTATAAAGTAATCAGATATGTTACAGTGACGATTGGAATTTTTGAAAAATCTCCAAAAAGCCAAACATTTAAAAAAATTAAATATACTCCTTTTAGGTAAAAATAATGAATTTTCCCATTAAAACCAAAAGTGTAAACCAAAGAACGGAAAACCGGTGACATATCGGTATTGATTTCTGGTACAGTCGAACCCCTCATGGTGAAAACATTATACGGCCTAATTTGGGCAGCCAGCCTTTGCCCGTCTTCTCGGTTCGATCTCTTTTAAATTCAACGGGGAAGCTACTCAATTCTCGCCCCTTTGTAACCCCTGGCATTGCAATAACACTCTAGAAGCTTTTGCCCACGACGGGAAGTGTTTTTGTAAAGCCGCAAAATAAACAAGTCCACGAGGGCAGCGCAATTGTGACTCTTTGGGCCTTGTCACACTTGAGATTTGCGGGCGATTTGCGAACGAAGCGAAGCGAACGTGCAGTGAGTTCGCCGCGAGTACGCAGCGTGTCCGCCGCGAGTGCGCAGCGAGTTCGCCGCGTCTAGAGTTGAGACGTCATGCTGTATGTATAGGTACGTTAGCAAAATTAATTTCTAACCACGTTAGTTTAAGTTGATATTTTGTAGTAGTTTTGTTTGTAAATAGTTGTTTTGTACCTACGAATGTGGGCAGATGGACAAACAACAATAATGGCACCGTCGCGCGTCGGAAGATTCAAACACTGTTGCAATGGATATCGTGGCGAACACGCTCCGCACTCACAGCGAACTCGCTTTGCGTTCGCTTCGCTTTCAAATCGCCCGCAAATCGGAAGTGTGACATGGCCCTTTGAAATATAAGAGACCCTCCAGAATACACGGAGAAAAAAGTCTCGTCCATGATACCTGAATAGTGTAATCTGAACGAGAAAATCTAGTAAATTCTGGGACAATTGTTCACATAGCTTAGTGAACTAGTTATCTTGTAATTGCTACACATTAAAATAGCGTGTATTACTAGAATATTTAGTAATCATAACACGTGGACCGTACAAATAAATAATATTTTCTTGCAGAGCTTAATAAATGAAATGTGACCTTGACAATATATTCTTGTAAAGGTAATATATATATTACGTACCTATCATAAAATAAAAATATTGTAAGGGTCACACAGTCAAATTGTGTGTATTACTAGATTATTCAGTATTTATAACAAATGGAGTGTCTAAATAAACAAAATAATGTAAACTCCACAAGAAATTCTTGTAAAGGTTATAAAACTTTAGTTAGGCCAATAATAGGTATCGTTAAGAATACAAGTCATCTGATATATATTACATTCTCTTCATTTATGTAAACTTCATTAAATGGTTGATAGAACAAGAAAGTTAGTTACAGCAACTGCATTTATGGTACTCTCTAATAAATATACAATTGCGTTAACGTGTTATATTTTTATCGGTACCTATGAATTTGTCTGTGCACTGTATAGACAACTAACATTTCTTGTAAATGTAAAAAAGGTTTGTTGTCTATACAAGGTGGTTCAGTAGGATTAAAGGCCGAGCCACGCCAGATACGTGTACGTAGACGTGTGCGTGGCGTGCGCGCTGTAAAGTACGAATCTTCAAAAGAGATGATACACCGCTAGACACACACGGGAAACACGTCACACAAGCGGTGTAATCTCTAATGAGGATTCGTCATTTACACCGCGTACGCTACGCGCACGTCTACGTACACGTATCTGGCGTGGCTCAGCCTTTAATCCTACTGTACCACCTTGTATAGACAACAAACCTTTTCTTACATTTACAAGAAATGTTAGTTGTCTATACAGTGCACAGACAAATTCATAGGTACCTACCGATAAAAATGCAGGTTGCTAGGACCAGTTCCAAGAGACAACAGCCTAGAGTTGAAACTGGGATCCGGAAACCTGGGTCACCCAGCATATGGAATGGATGCTATGAGCGGTGAAAATTGGTGAATCTGAAAGTAAATAAAATAATTATATAATTTGTTAAAAAATATATTTCAACGATCCTTAGTGCAAGACTTTGTTCACATATTCGTCAGTGTTAATAGAACCGTCCTTCATTTCGTCCAAAATTTATATTTTGCAGAATTTTTCCACTTTTGTTCCACAGTATGGCATGGGTCACAGGAAACTTGCAACCATTGTAAATCATCTGAAAAAGACATTAAAATTTCTATGAATAAATTTTACATTAAGTAATATTCTACGTCCACTTCAGATATATATAAAGACTGTCCACGATAAAAAGTGGTCATATATAACATGGTAAATCTTGAGAATAATGAGAATTTATAAGCAGCATGTTTGTCAAATAATTTGTAGATATTAAACTAGGTACATTATATAAATACAAACAAATTATAAACTTTAGGTGGCCTATGAATTTTAGCAGTATGTATCTCATGATAACAATATTTTTTTGTACAGTGTCTTCTTGCAGTCTTTAAGTACAACAGTTTTAATGACAAAAATATTTTTTTAATGTTTAATTATAATAGCCAAAATATACCCTATTACATACTGATTTTACGATAGTAATAATTTTTCTGATTGTAATCAGATTAAGAAAGTACTGAGATTTTCTAACTTTGCTGAATTCGAATTTTTGACACTTTTTGGCTCTCCATACAAAAACAACTGTCAGTGCTTGGAGTAGAAAGTCTTCCTGACTACCAAAAGTCGAAATGAGTTTCAAAAAGTATTTTTTTGTCTGCTAAGATGTCATTCTAATGTGTGTAAAACAGCTTATAAAAATATAAGTATTTATAAAATTGTGCCAGGAAGCGTGTGAAGTTTGTTAAAAAACACTGTACAAGAAATAAAATGCTTGATGGTATACATTCGGCGAAAACTCAGACACACTAAAGCATTATAACGAATAGCTTTAATTATTATATAGTTTTATGTATACAGATTTATCAAAATATAATATTGCTTCAAAATGTGCATTCAGGAAGAAAGATTTATCATGTTATGTATGACCACTTTTTATCGTGGACAGTCCTTTTTAGTTCAGTATTTAGATTTTGCCCACGTAATGTCGTATGAATTTGTATGCAATGTAAAATGAATACAACATTAAATGCCTTTTTACTCACCATTCTAATTATCTACTAAGTTCTACATGATGTACGGTATGTGACTCACCTGCTTTTGCCAACTCTGCCATCTCCCATCCTTGCAAGAGTTTTTGCACCTCTTCATCCATTTCCTAAAATGGAAACTACCAAACGAATGGATAATACGTAGTGAGTACGTTTAACGATAAATAATATAACCTATTGCGATCCGCGTCCACGCGTAATCTCTCATGACACGTAAATGGCCGCCGACCACGCCGCAAAACATTGCGTTTCGTTACACAAGCAAAACATTTATTTATGCGGACAATATTTTTGTTATAACAGTTATTTTTCGGTGTATATTACGAGAATATCATTGTTATTTTTTACAAGAGGCGCAAAGTAAAATCAACTATACTGCTATAGCATTCACTAAGATATACAATGGTACTTAAACATGGCGTTTCGTTACAAAAACGAAACACATATTTATACTAACTAAATACTTTTTCAACAGAACTATTTGTTCACCAGTATACATTACGAGAATATTATTGTCATTATTTACAAGAGCTGCAAAGTAATACCAACTTATAAAACAGTCATATCAACTATACTGCGATGGCATTCGCGATACAAATAATAGAGTTGACAGCGATGCGTACATATTTATACAAACTTAATATTTTTAAATATAACTCTTCGTTGAGTTTACATTACAAGAATATTCTTTTTATTTCTTTACGAGAACTACAAAGTAATGGCAACGTATAAAAAAGTTACAGGAAGTATACTGTGATAGTAACCGCTAAGATTAAGATTGTAAAGATAATTTTTATTTTTTTGGCATTACAAGAAGCTTCTTGTTAATAGAATTATCGTAACCTTTATTCTATTTGTTGTAAATAAAACTAGAGTTCTCGTATATGTAATTCAAACAGAACTGTTTAGTGCATATTAATGTTTGCTTAGTTCTATTGAATTCAAAATATAGTAAACGTAACAATACAGTTGTTTTTATTACGAGATTGTAGTATCAGTTACGATAAATCTATTTTACTAAACGTTCTGGTAGTATTGTTAAAATATTTTTTTTCCGTGTAGTCATGCAGTACTGTAACCCACATTCAGTGTGTATTGTGTTTATTATTTTACCAAAACATTATTCGCAGCGAACCACTCCTCAATAATTCAATATTCTTATATATCCTTTGAACTCAGGAAAATCCACTGAGTTTTCCGTCTTTAATCGCAGCTTGCAGCTTTTGGGCGTCAATTTTTGTAAGTTGAAGTTAACAAAAACATTAAAAATGCCTCGTTACGTGATATTTGATTGCAACAACACAAAAATTATGAACACTTGAGGACCTGAGACATATTTAAAATCACAAGCAAGTAACTAATTTAGTATAAATTCTGACACGCCCGGCCGCCATACAAATACATGAACTTATTTCTTCCTAAATATTAAGCTGTTAGAAATTAGTTTATATATTTGATGTGTATCGATAACTTTTATAATGACAAAACAAAAAAAGACATATGAATAAAATACGGAAATTATACTAATAGCTGTTCAAGAACAATTACGGTGTTCGAAACACCATAATAAATCGGTTATTTACGACACAATAACATAATTCGATGAAAACGTTTCATTTGAATAATTACTAGATGTTTTCTGCCTCATTAAAACTTCCAGTGGCCCAAAAAGCTGAAAAAAAGAGTGTGTGAATAAAAAAGTTTTGTTATAAAACGCTGTCACGCACGACCCAAAGGAATATTTTAAAAGCCGTCGACTTTCATTGTTTTTATACGGAAAGAGAAATTAGTAGCCTTTGATAAGCTTAAAAAAGGGCCGACATTACCCAGCGAAACGTACTTAAATGTAACTGGGAAATTTGATTTTTACGGAAATGTTAAAAATAATTCGAAAAAATTAGAAATTGGAGCTGAATTAAAAACCAGTACATCATTCAGCACTAGTCAATTGTTAACTCTTGACAATCACGTAATCCAATGAATTTTATTTGGCCCATCGGCGGAAAGTCGTCAGTTACGTCAGTATGTCGGTGTTTTACAGGCTGCACTTCGGGGAGTGTACTCAAGAGCTACACGAGCTTACTTTAACGTCCCATTCTACCATCGGACTCTTTGTCGCACGGCCGGTTTCCATCCTTACTTGGTAGATATTCCGCAAAATCGCACTAAGCGGTTTGCTTCTTGTTTTCTCATGCGCATTGCCAAGGAGTGGAATTCCTTGCCGGCTTCTATATGTTGGAGCTCATATAGCCCGGCAACTTTCAAATCAAGAGTAAACAGGCATCTTCTGGGCGAGCTCACTCCATCGTAGTCCGCGTCTTTGCCTTTGGCTAGTCTGTGGCCCAGAGTAAGCCCACGCATAAAAAAAAAATAAACTTCAAACATATTTATACACGACTGAAGCATAATACCATACTTCCACTCATTAATTATAAATAAATTGCGCTTCAGTTCTAAAATATTATCTACGCAGCAACATCGCTATCAGCAGAGGCCCATCAGTCCCTAACCAGGACTTACATTTCCAAATCCGGATCTCACGATAGGAACGCGTGTAAGCTCTTTTGTTTTCTGCTTGACCTTGAATTGAATAGCCTGACTTGTTGAACAAACAGAAAACAATGGAACAAAAGTGTCGAAACCCAATCGCAGACAGATCTATCTTCAGTTATAGAACTAGGTAGATAAGCTGAAACTGAGAGAGTGGCATTTTGGCTTGACTAAGACGTCAGATACACGAACTCGTTAACATCGTGTACACATATGACACATTGTAGCTTATGAAACTTCTGTGAAACTTATTTGATCATATATTCAGCCAGAATAATAGAATAATCAGCACGGCACTTTCACTTACCTACAACGCTTTTTGGCGTTAGCTGTTCTGTCTTAATCTTTTAAAAGACAAGACTGAATAAAACTTACGTTTTATATTTAACCCGACGTTTCGGACATGACATAACGACATGACATTTAATAATATGAGTGAAGATCGTGTTAGTTTAAATCAATAAAATCAATCCTTAATTCAGACCTCATATTCATTCCTATTGTACAGAAAAAAAAAATTATGATGTTAAAAAAGTATTTTTAAGACTGCTATATAATATTATTTATATAAAAGTGCGGTAATTTAGTGTTGTTTTGGGTATATTTTTATTTCATTGAAAGGGCGGCCTCGACGGATTTTGGTAAAATCGAGATAATTCCACAAAAAGTCAGAAGCACCTTAAACTGGCAAACATTAAAGCTTTTAAATCGGTACTTAATCACTTAACGTATGAGTAAATTGTTATGAAAGTGAATGAATTGAAATATGTAGGTATTTTATGTCAGAATCGCAGCAAACCCCTTGTTTCTGCCTACGATCCGGGAAATAGGCGTACTATAATAAAATTATGTATGTATGATTATCGATATCATCGGTTCATCAAGTATCCATTTCACTTGATCAAACAACCAAATCAGGTCACGAAGGTTCATTCTTCCAAGTCCAATAGGCCAATAATATGAATACTCGAGAGTGGGCTCTAAGTTAATACATATTGGTATAGGATTTAGATTACGTTTTTAGCGATGAAAAAACCTATCTTGCCTGATTCTACGGACTTTCTAAACAAGAAGTTAAATAAGGTTATTTGGATAATATTTATCTCAATATGTCTCAAGTACCTCGTTTGATGAACAGCAGGCCCTGTAGCCGAATGGAATTTCTACGACGCGAAACGAAAACGAAACGCCAAAGCTAGTTTATCATAAAAGATTCTGTCAGGGGCGGCTCACTCCGCGATTCTTTTGCCGAGTTACAAGTAAATACCTACATGCCGGCGGCCGCGATTGCGCGGTCTATTCAGAGGAGACTGGTGACGACTTTAGCGCGGCGCATTAAAGCTAGCATTCGGATCCCAGCAGTCGCGACCCGGCAGCCGCTGCCCAGCAGCCGTGACCGGGTCGCGCCGCACCGCTTTGTAGGGATTTATATGCGATAGTTTCCGACGCAAGCGACCGAGCAGCGCGGCCCGGCCGAGACTGCTGGGATCCGAATGCTACCTTAAAGAACTAAATATCGGCTGCTCACCTGAGGTCCGTTTGTTTATGTAGGTAAGAATTAAGAATGGCGGCATTTTATGAACATCAAAGCAGTGAGCCATCTGTACTTGCACTATTATGTTCTGTCAAGAGTCAGTCAGTTTACATTTTTAAATTCAGAATAGGACTGTGAAATTATCCCACAATATGCTCATTTAAGTCGGATTACAATTGTAAGGAAATCTCTAATGATATTTCTTCCTTAAGCGCCGACGGCAGTATACATCTCCAATGAGATTGATATAATTTGCCTCATGAGATATTCAAGCTTCACATCCAGTTTCAAATTAGAGAAACATTCCTGTGTTTGTTTTTCGAATTTCATTTATTTGCCTTGTTAAGCGTTACTGCGTGAGGAACAGTAAAATTCCTTATGAATTTACCATTTTAACAGTATTTTCTTTATATGTTTTCTTAGGATTCCTTGCATGAACCCTTAGAATATGTACACTCCTTTTTGATGTGTACTTAACACAGCAAAGGGGAATATACGAGGTTCTAATGGGTTGGCAACGCGCATGTGACACACCTTGAGTTGCAGGCGTCCATAGATTATGGTGACCGCTATCCAATAGGTGGACCGTATGCTTGTTTGCCACCGACGTAGTATTAAAAAAAAAGGTAGGATGGGAAGGTGAGAAAGTTACGAGATGTGTTTTGTCTGTTAAGATTATTGTACTTTTGTATCCAATGAGATAAAAATATCAGTCGAAATGATCCGGTAGATGCCACTTTCATATTCAATAATTATCTGTTACTGTGACAGAAGGATGTCATCTATAGGGCATTAGCGTATCGAGCAAACGTACCAACTTAGTTAATATGTCGAGGTATTCCCGATGAACTACAGTATGGGGTTCTTCAAAAAAGGAGTGTACAAGTTTCTAATGGGTCGGCAACGCGCACGTGACACCCCTTGAGTTGCGGGCGTCCATAGGTTACGGTGACCGCTTTCCATCAGGCGGGCCGTATACCTGTTTGCCACCGACGTGGTATAAAAAAAATATTATTTTAAAAGTCAGAAGTTTCTTACTTATTTGCAATTATTATTTTAACCATTATAACTGTTGAAGATCCTATGAAATAAAGCGTATCATAAACAAAGGTTTCATCAAAAGGATAAGATTTCAGGAGTGAAGCCATCAAGATTTCTGATTTATATATTGTTTAATCAAAATATGTAATACATAAATAAATAAATAAATAAATATTGGGGGCACTTTACACAGATCAACTTAGCCCCAAACAAAGCAAAGCTTGTACTATGGGTACTAAGCGACCATATACATACTTTAATAGATAAATACATACTTATATACATAGAAAACATCCATGACTCAGGAACAAATAATATTTGTGCTCCTCACACAAATAAATGCCCTTACCGGGCTTACTTGCTTATCGCAACAAGGAATATTATTGTTGCGGTAAGTACCTACATATTTTGATTAAATAATTTATGTATCCTTAGGAGTGTTTCTCAACTTTATCTTTATAGGTACCTAAATACTATAACTAACATACATCAACTACTAAACTTCAAACCCGAATTAGTGCAAATAAATGGTTGTAGGTACTCCCATAAATTATAATAGTTATGCCGATACGAGTACAACACATTTTTTACAAGTATATCAGAAAGCCAATGTAGTTTGGTTAATTTGTCATCTATTTTATCCGTAAAATTATGTTGAATTACTTTTAGTGTGAAACATCACAATCTCCAGTTGAAAAGAACACGCTCTTTTTCTTCTTGCAGGCTGTGTTGCAGGTGAAAGAAAGAAGGTGATTAATCGTATTTTTTATCTGCCTGATAGAACTGGAGATTGTGAAACAAGACTCTCAAATATTTCATTATCTTTTTCTGAAAAAAAAAACTCAAAAACAAACAAAAATCATAATTCGACAACAGACATCTTCAACCTCAAACAACACCATCATTAGCCTCAAAGCAGCGTCGGCCATATTTAAGTTATAAAATAAAACAAAATCGCCGCGACCAGAGCTGGCTTTGTTCCAAAATGTACGAGCCTCGACCCAATTCTCTTTGCTTTATTCCAACCACAGATATCATCTAATAGACGGAGAAAAAATATTTGTGAAAAGCCTTACCAGAAACTACGCGTCATGTTGCGGAATTTTATTGGAACTATTTTCTTCCGACTACATTGAACGACCTCATAGTTCTGGACCGGTAGCATAGTCGCGCGATAAACGATAAAACGTCAGGCCGTCCTTTTCGCACTATCTGTAAGTGCGATAGGGACAGCCTTACATTTTTTTTAAATTTCATTTCATTTTATTTCATTTATTGCGAGACGATGAATGCGCCATTGTAATACCAAAATGAACGAATTGAATTTTTCTACGGAAATTTTAAGATTTTTGAAAAATGTCGCTGCTTAAGCAACTTTTCTCCTATTTATCAGGAAATTCATATTTAATTTAGATTAATGCTACTTTTGCACAGCTCAAACATAAAAAATATACATGTAGGGTAAGCTGGGTACGGTTGTGACAATTTTGGTTTGATCGCTACGATTTTGTAAATTTACCAGTTATCTGGGAGAAAAATCACTTTAATACTTAATTTGATTATTTATCTACCTAAAATTGATAAAAAATTGTCCCTAGCTACACTGTATTAGGCATACGATCAAATTTTAAAAAAAAGGGAAAGTGTCACAACCGGCCACACCCCAAGGGCGGTTGTGACAGTGGTTGGGGTCGGTAGTGACAGGCATACAAAATACATCCAAATAGTTTTAATGACTTTTATTGTTACAAATAATTAACTGAACACAACATAATCTTCTTCTAAACAAAGTTAACAATCACTTTATGGCAAAAAAGCGAAAATCTGTGATCACTTCTCTTCTTAAAACTAATAAGGCACTGTAACATAAAACAGTCTTATTTATAATCAGTCAAAATGTTAGCTTAACTACTACAAAATTTTAACAAAACTGTAACACAACAAAGAAAAAATAAACATTTATAAATGTACCAATTAAACATGTGACAAATGTGATGGGGACTATCACCTGCGCTCTACGCGAGACCAGAGCCTAAAACTAATATAGCACTGTAATATAACAGTCTTCTTTAAAATCAGTCAAATTCTTCTTTAAAATTACTAATATCAGACAGGCCTCTCTCGGTCTTCCGCACGCGTTTTCTAGGCATCTTAAATAAAACAAAACAAAAAAAGCAATGTCACAACCGTACCCAACGCATACTTTTGAAAACAAAAAATGACCATGACTGAGCAAAAAGATCTGCATTAAAAGTAATTACTCGTAAGTAACTGCCAATGTTAAAGTTATAACAAAAAAAAATAAAAGGCAATCTATCTGTGTACAAATAACCGTAATTACAAAAAGAAATCGAACAAAAAAACTTACTTTTGACTGTCGAAAATCAATGTGGGCTCCTGCTTACGTTACCGTCGCACGCCGGCTGACGCAACACTGGCACACGCGTTTAGACTTGCATACCGCTTGTCTTTCCCCTTGCACCCCTCCCCGCGATCCGTATAGTTTCGCTGTTATAGCGACTGTCACTACCATACCCTGGCACAATCGTACCCAGGTTACCCTAAGCATTTAATTATATTTTGGTAAATTTCAATAAAATTACATAAATAATTTGACATTTAAATTAAATTGCATTTAATTTATAAACCATCTAAAATCACAGTTTTGCGTTTAAATTTAACTCTTCAGTTTTGTTGTTACAATGTAAAAAGTTGATGTATTTAGGAAAAATTATGTGAAGATACAACTTTAGAAGGATGAAATTGGTTTGATGTGTTTATAAGTAGGTACTTTAAGTATAAGAATAAAGCTGCCAATGAGGTATAAACATGCTTTTTAACCTACTTATTCATAAACGTACTCTAAAGTTATCAAGCCGATAAAGTTCGTTTGTCCTTTTCTATCACACCAATATGTCGGAAAGGGAGAAACGAACTTTATCGGCTTGATAACTTTAGAACACTTTTATGAATAAGGGGGTAAATGATTTACTGACATAGCAGGGTAGGCCCAGGCAAAGATGGCGAAACAATCTTGATGCTTTCCTGAAGAACTGGCCAGAGAAAACGGAGAATTGTGAGTCATCGAGAGCTAGGGCAGAGGCCTTTGCACAGCAGTAGGACACAAATTAAAAAAAAAACAACTGACATGTCAGCTAAAACATTTTTAATAAATATTGTAATAATGATGTGTCTTGAGGAGGTAGTCTACGCTTTATCCCAGAGCTCAGTACTCGGCTCACGCGACATTTCCTTCAGTACTTAGACTCGTTCGGAAAATCAAATGCTACCTATATACGCGGAGCTAAGCGGCGTTGCCAATAAACGGCATATAGAGGATAGGACCGTTTGACTGACTTTTAGCTGAATTAGCAACTCGGGCGGATTTACTAGCCAATTTTTAGGTCCTTTCTTGAATAAAAAGCTTTAGGTACTGCTTTTGAGAGTGTAGCTGATTCTGATTCCATATTTTGTTATGGTAGCTTATGAACCAGGTATCGATGGATCGATGAAGTCCAGAAAGACCTGTGTGAAGTGACCAAGTGGCATTAGATCGCACAGGATAGCAGCGAATGGCTGAGTTCAGTGTAGGACACCAAGATCCACTTTTAAGTCGTAAGGAAGTAAGCCCTTCATTCTCTATAGATACAACCCGTAGATCCAATCTGGATCTAGTGAGATTTTTTTTATTCATTAGATCTAATTCGGATAGGTCCGTAGATCCAGTATCCGTAGGATCCAATCGTAAAGATCGGATATAGAATGATTGTACTCGACACATTTTCTGGGACGGGCTTTTTAATTACACAACAGATCCCTGCGGATCAAAGTGCGTCCATAAGGGCCCATGTAGATATAAGATAAGATAACTTAAGATAAGATAAGATACGATAAGATAAGATAAGATAAGATAAGATAAAGCCAAATGCATCCATATCGGTGGGCCAAATTGGCTACTGAGTGTATATCGAAGATTAGTGAACACCACAGAGAATCGTATCAAAACAAAATAAGTTCCATATCAAAACTAATAATACAGGATCAGCTTCAAGATTTATTACAGAGTGCTGCAGTTTGAAATAATAGTTCAATAGTTATTGCCTGTAAATCTGAATTGCTGAAGTAGTTGAATGAAATTTCGGTAATTTTGAGAACTTTGTAACAATGTTGATTTTCAGCTAAATATACTTATATTTTGACCAATTTGACCTAATAGTTAGTTTTATTGGTCATTTTCTGCCAGTCTACAAGCACTGTGTCTATTTTGCCTGATAAAACGAGGTATACTAGGTACAGGAGGTTACGGTGACCGCTTTCCATCAGGCGGACTGTCTACCTTTTTGCCACCGACGTGGTATAAAAAAAAGGTATCTCCTGCTTTAACCACCTCACAAAAATCTTACTCAGAACACCCAGACGGCAACTGCGCAAACTAGTAGAATTAATTACAGGACACAACACACTGAACAAACACCTCAATAACAGGTATAACCGATAGCCCCATGTGCAGAGCGTGCATGGAAGCAGAAGAAACCACCAAACACTTTCTTCTGGAGTGTAAACAGGTAGAAGTATATAGGAACAAATACTTAGGTACGCCGAATACAGAAAGAGGTATTTAGCAACCTGAAAACTCTGCTAGGATTTGTGGAGGAGCTGGGGTGGCTAGAGTAGTGCTACCTCGTCTATTTCACGCAAAATAGGCACAATGGTTGTCGATTTGCGGAAAATGCCCAATAAAACTAACTAAACTAACTGCTTAAACCACCCCAGCTCCTATACATAACCTAGCAGTGGTTTTAGGTTCCTAATTACATATTTTAGTGTGTTTGCGAGTCCCTAAAAGTACCTATTCCTATAGACATACAGTCTAGAAGAAAATGTATTTTGATTTACACTGATCGTTCGCATGTACACAGGCATGGAAATTATGTGCGTATAATCTACAAGTGTGTGTAGGATCAAGAATTTGCGACAGTCGTATTCAATAATGACCTAACCACAAAATTAAAATTTTGAAAAACCCCCGACCGCGACATATTAGACCGATTTTCATGAAACATGGCTAAAATAAGAACACTCCCGATTAACTCAGCTTTCAGACAAAAAAACTAAATCTAAATCGGTTCATCCGTTCGGGAGCTGCGATGCCACAGAAAGACACACACACAGACATACAGACAAACAGGCAGACAGACACGTCAAACTTATAACGCCCCGTCGAGGGTTAAAAATTGCCCGTCATGTCCGATCTCCTTCCTATATGTGATTTTGACCTACATTCCAAATATTACATTGAAATTTCGACCTCACGAGATGTATTTACCGCAGCCATTCGCCACAATGTATGCGTTCGTCGAATGTTCAACGTTGCGTGATCCCAACAAATATACTTCCAATGCGCGTTTTCTAAAATCGAATCCATAAGGAGTAACATGAATTCTGTTTCACGTGAATAAGGTCACTTTGCTGGCTGTAACCTGAGATACGAGGTTGTTTAAGCACGGTGCACACATTTTTACGGGTCGATCTTAAAAAAACATTTTTTTGAGAAATCGCGTGTCAAAGTTTTGACATATGTTGTGCGACAGTAAAATAGGTCTAATTGGGTTGACCATTGTATATTTAGGCTTTGTTTGTTCCTTAAACGGGCTTCCCGAAGGACAATATACTGCTTCAATCTAGTGTCACCTTTTGCCTGCAGCTTTGCTTGCGTTAGAAACAGACAAAAAGTAGCCTATGTCACTCTCCATCCCTTCAACTATCTCCACCTAAAAAATCACGTCAATTCGTCGCTCCATTTTGCAGTGAAAGACGGACAAACAAACAGACACACACACTTTCCCATTTATAATATTAGTATGGATTTCTAATTAGAATTGGCAGCGATATACTTCTCATTGAGTTTTATTTTTCAGATTGATTCACACGGCTTACGTCGTGGCTTGCGTGGGCGACGGACGCGCGATGGTCGCGCGACGGCGATGCGACGCATACGAAATCAAACCTTATCGATATGGAAGCATGAGACGCGACAGCGACGGTCGCGCGGCCGTCGCCCACGCAAGACACGGCGTTCGGAAATCACTGCCATTCGTGTGGCGTGTGGATGGCCAGAAAGGCACTCCGCAAAGAAAGTAAGCTAGCGTAAAATTGTAATTTAAATAGGTGTGCCCGAGAAACAGACACACACACGTTCCCATTTATAACATATATATATATTGCAGGATTTTTTTTGTTATTTTTTGTGAACTACTACAGTATGGTGTTCATCAAAAAAACAGCGTACACGTTTCTAATGGGTCGGTAAAGAGCATGTGACACACCTTGAGTTGCAGTCGTCCATTGGTTGCGGTGACCGCTTTCCATCAAAAAAAAAAACCGTATACCTGTCTGCCACCGACATGTTTTGCTGTTTAATATTTTGATTTTGCTGTTTAATATTTTATTTGGTGTTACTTGTTGTAATGTTTATTTAAAATTCACGGTGCTTTAGTTTTATTTACTGTCATACTGTGTAATTTTCTTTGTGTAAATAAATAAATAAATAAAAAATAAATGGTATAAAAAAGGTGTGGTCATAATGCATCTTCTAAAAAGTTTTAAAGGAGACTTATTTTTTTCGCATTAAGTTGGGAATTTGAATGATTCTGAAATCAAATTTTCAAAAATATAAAAATTCTAAAATTTTGAGATGTGGCCGTTTAGCAGGCATGGGACATTATGTGTTGCTCAGCGAACTTTGACACAAATTTAATTGTTTATGGAATATGCATGGAAGCGTTTATTATAATTATCATTGCCAGTTCAACGAAGGTTCGCCTTCAGATAGTGAAGTATTTAAATACATTTGTGTAATGGTAACTTATATTATGTTTTAATTTTTTAAATTGTTGTTTCTGTTTTTGTACTTGTATATGTTTGTAATTCAGCAATTCTCGAATAGTTTGTACATTTGGATCACGTCTCCGATTTTGATAAAAATTGGTAAGCTGATAGAGTCCATGATGCTGAGCAAGATCCACTAGGTTTCCCAAAATGTCCTAGGTTGTTTGTATCAAACTTTCTTTTTTTGTTACCGAATATGTATATAAATCTGGTAAATTTTTATCAAAATCGGAGACGTGATCCTTCAAATGTACAAACTATTCGGGAATTACTCAATTATCACGAATAAATAACTGATTAACTGATTTAACAGCCAATTTATTTCTTTTTAGATTTCCAAAAGTACCAACAAACATTTACCTAACAGCTTTTTATCCTCTCACATAAATCGTTTTGCTTTCTGATTATCAGAGCTGTATTGATTTGTTTTGACATCGAGCAATATTTATGTTTCCCCGAGAACGCCATTGGTGACATTTTATTACTTTTCTTTCGATACCATTAATACTTTTCCGCCTCACTGGCTCTTTATTAGTGTATTAATAGTATTAGGAACATATTGAACATGAAACATTTTTTTTTTAAATTATAAATGGGATTACTCTTGGCCACAGACTAGCCAAAGGCAAAGACGTGGCCTACGATGGAGTGAGCTCGCCCAGAAGATGCTTGTTCACTCTTGATTTGAAGGTTGCCGGGTTACATGAGCTCGGAAGTATAGCCGCCGGCAAGGAATTCCACTCCTTGGCAGTGCGCATAAGAAAAGAAGAAGCAAAGCGGTTCGTGGAATATCTACCAAGTAAGGATGGAGACCGGCCGTGCGTCTAAGAGTCCGATGGTAGAATGGGGACGGACTCCTTGCGTTATCCCGGAATTTGCCACGGCTCATGTAGCCTGGAGTCCACTTTGCCAACTAACCCAAAGATTTGGCGTAGCCACTAGTTTTTACGAATGCGACTGCCATTTAACCTTCTAACCTGAAGGGTAAACTAGACCTTATTGGAATTAGTCCGGTTTCCTCACGATGTTTTCCTTCACCGAAAAGCGACTGGCATGACATTTCGCACATAAATGAAATGAAATGAAATGAAATGAAATATTTATTTAACATAAAGATTTACAGACAATTAGTTCTATGGTCCCACACTAGGCGAAGCCTGTCCCGTGGAAACCAAGCAATTACGGATTAACAGGCCATGCGGCTTAGGTTTGAAACAATGCAAACAAAAAGTACCTATTCTAATTAATTTTAAAACTATTCTAGTTAATATTAAACTAGTATTAAACTATTTAACTTAAATTACATTGCAGTACCTATGTAACTACGCGTATGTGAAGTGCAGAAAGGGGAATGAATGTGTGTGTGTGTGTGTGTGTGTGTGTGTGTGTGTGTGTGTGTGTGTGTGTGTGTGTGTGTGTGTGTGTGTGTGTGTGTGTGTGTGTGTGTGTGTGTGTGTGTGTGTGTGTGTGTGTGTGTGCGTGTGCGTGCGCGTGCGAGCGTTGTATGTGTGTGAGTTTGTGTGTATGTTAATATGCATATATGTGTGTAAAAAGCGTCCAAGCCAAGATATTACGATATTACATGAAGTTTGATTCGGTTTTATCGTAATCCCAAGTTAACAGAAGAACTTGCAATTTCTTTTTAGCCTCTAGGAGGGTGCAGCTTCCAATCTCAATATCTTTGACGAATTCCCAAAAACTCATTGATGCGAGCCGGGGTTCGAACCCGCGACCTCCGGAACGAAAGTCGCACGTACTTACCGCTAGGCTACCAGCGCTTCCCCTTCTTCTTATATTAAACATGAGACTAATAAAAGATCGTATATTAACAAATCGTATATTAATTTAAATCATGTTTTAATCAAGACAAATGAAGGGAGACTTTCCAATATCTTGACCTAAGTAATATAAGTACCTACCTATTCCTCAAAGCTATAGTATAAGCAGTTCTCGAGATATTTAGTAACGTGACAGACAGACGGACAGAGGCGTACCATAAGGGTTCCTTTTGTGCCTTATCGGCACGGAACCCTAAAAAGACGAAGAAATAAATTTTCTCGTGCAAAATCAGAAAATTTTTGCAGAAAAAGTTTCCTTGTCTCTACAGTCTTAAATAACTCCTTCCAACTTAATTAAAACCCTAAGACAGCATAATATCAACCACATCCTTCATATAAGAACGTATTACAAACATTATCAAGTTATTTAAGCCCCTCCCTCCCACCGATCCGTTGGCCTAGCCGAAATGTCAATCGTTGACGCTACACGCCGTTCGAAACGCAGTCTGCTTCTATTGCGCGAATACAGATAGGTAGCTGAGGATTTCTTTTTTTTTTGCCATTTTTTGAATTTGATTTTTTTAGGGAATTTTAGGTCAATTGTACTCAGAATCACGAGTACTTTCAATCTCACTGAGAGACAAAAAGTGTCCCAGAGTTTACATACATTTTTGTTACTTTCCTCTTTTGTTATCCCACACAACATGTACGGAAAATGGTAACAAAATAATAAAAAAATGTACGGGACAATTTTTTTAACTACTAGGATTTAAAAAGCTAGTGATTCTGAGTAGAAATAGCATTTTTTTTTTTCAAAAAAATAACATTTCATAAAAGTGGCGAAAAAAAAAACTCAGCTACGAAAACGATATCATCGTAAGCGTTCGTGCATTTGGCTACGTACCCCGACGAAGAGTTTAAGGGCTTACTATGTAAATGCAGAGTTAATTTTGAGATAATCTGTTCGTATTTGCACGTATCGTGTGTATTCAACCGAGTTTGGTCGGGATTCCCGCAGCTTTTGGCTTTCATGCTAGAACACTGGTGTGGCTTTATTATTGTATACAGGATGTATTTTCATAACTGACAATAATTAAAATCATCTTATAGCTGTCATAACCCAGAACCACTAACAGAACCTTACATTATCCAAAATTTTCCGTAACTTATGGATTTGAAGCGCGTAGCGGTGCTTCACTGTGAAAAAATTGGCCTGAATCGCCCAATAACATCGCTTTACACGTGATGTCACTGTTAAGCAGCGGCGTGAGCGCACGCGCTACTGAGACAAAACGAAAACGGTAAACCCTAGCTAAGATATAACGAAATATAATATTTTTTTTATATATATAATAATGGTTAGTATTTGAATTTATCATTATTTTTTGACTAAGTTGTTTAAGATTATTTAAATTCCTTATTTATTGTATTATTATTTTTGTATTTTTGACATGTGTTGTTTATGACATTAAAGGTTTTGAATTGAATTGAATTGAATTGAATAACACGTGATGTTGTATAATTTTTTTGACGGTTATAAAAATTACACCCTGTATATTCACGAGTACAACAGGAAATGCGTTGATTTTCATTTATACAGAGATTCGTAAAATATGGCTGTTAATCCTTTGGGTTTACGCGGTGTTATGAATAAATCACGATTCATGTTTCTTCATGCTTGCGTGTTCAATTCGTTCAATAGATGATGGCAAGCGATTTCGATTTTAGTAGTCTTGTACAGTCAGCAACAAAGCTATAAATACAGCCAAAGGACTAAAAATATATCATACAGAACTTTATTGCCTGTACCTAGTTACCTACATCAAAGAGGATCGAGTATTATAGAGAGTTCTGTTACTGTCGAAGTAAAAGATGTAATCACAGTGCATAGACTGCCATCTCTTGACACAGACTTAAAACTTTTGATGAAGTTTTGACAATTTGGCCCATATTCTTAGCTTGTTATGTGTTAAAATGTCAAATATTATTATTAGTGCCATCTAGCTGAGTGTACCCCAAATGTGTAATGCCATCTAGGCCACCGTACCTTTTTCTGTATGGTACTGAGGTACGTTTTTTTCTTAGACTTTATCTGTCTATACGGAGTTATATAATATATATTATGTCTTTGCTGTACATTGTATTCACAGCTTGGTTGCTGACTGTACGTCGATTGGTAATTTTAGGGCCACTTGCACCAACGATAATGGAGGGTTAACCCGAGGGTTAACCACTAACCCTGAGTTAAGTGGTTGGTGCAAGTGGGCCTTAGAGGCTTAAGTGTTGGCTCACATTACAATATATTTTTCAGTTGAAATACGTGCGCGTCTTCTATTGCTTTTCAGTTTAATGTTTAATGTGTTGAGAGTAAGTACCTACCTACCTAAATGGGACACGAAACATGTAGTATAGTAGTATGTTGAAAGCCAAAATTAAATCCCACCAAAAACATTCTCTAAAAAACTAGCCAAGTCTCGACGGAGCTGCTTGTTTATTTCTAAAAAGTAATGAAATCTAAACAAAGTCGTGCCAAGTCTAAGGTTCCTTACTGCGATTTGTTTATTATTATAGTTAATGTTGTGTGACTTGGCCGTTGAGTTCATGGGAAGTACTACTTCTATTCTGATTATCATGAGTGAGTGAGTGTTATAAATGCGAAACTATGCTTTCACTTAACTTCGGAACTAAATGACCTACGGACTGGAAATTTTGGATTTTAAGTATGTAATTATAGCCTACTGGATGACGAAAAGTTCTGCGTTTTGGTCTAAATCTCAAATAGGGGCTTGAAAATGCGGCGAAATAGTTCCAGTAAAGGATGGATCAGTAGGTATATCAGGGGGGCTACCATGAAGTGCTAAAGCCGTTCAGTTTAGGTTGAGAAAGAGGGACGAAGCTATGGAACTGCTATAGCTTCGTCCCTTTCTCTCCACCTAAACTGAACGGCTTTAGCACTTCATGGTAACCCCCCAGTTCATGATAGGGGGAAACGGTCAATGTCAAATTATTTCGTACATTTTCGTGCCATGTATACCTATTTATAAATATACCAGTTAAATAATAAAAATACTAAACTTAAGACATTTTTTTAACACATTACCTTATCTTTTTTTAGAAATTGACAACCACTTGTAAGTTGTAACTTGTAGCTTCGAGAAATGGGCCCCAGAAAGTTTAGTGTTGAGAGCTGTGTAGCTCTTGTCGGTGAAGCCATGGCTTATTTCAATACTCCGCTTATTTTCTATTCTCCGCTTTCCTCATTAGTTCTTGATACGACATGACAGCGGCCTTGAGCTGGTCAACAAACTATTCATGGGTCTTCCTCGACTTCTTCTCCCTTTAACCTTTCCTTCTAAATATTATTTTAAAGAAGGTACCGGAAATATAGCTCCTTTATTCTCAGCATTTAAGAACAGAAGGACAAGGGTAAACAGCTTATATAAGTGATATCTATATTCAAAACGGGATCTGACTTCCCTTTGACATGCAAATTCTTATTACTGCAAAACACAAGGGCTTAAACTTGTCCAAGCGAACGCACTCGGTCCCGCCGAATTGCGAGGGTTAGCGTTGATCGTATTGTATAGCGGGCTAAAAGCTACTTTATTGAACCTTCTGCATACAGGGTGTTCAATCTTAACGGTGGTTAGTAGAAAAGTCAAAGTTGAATTGTTTTTTTTTCTACGTATAGAATAGAATAGAAATATTTTTATTCGTAAGCACTTAACAACGACGATAACAATATAATATACTTACACAAAAATTACCGACACACAAACAAATAATCATACATCCACACAAAAGGCTAAGAGAGAAAAGTGCCACGAAATGGTCTCATCTCAGCATGTTGCTGGCGACTTCCAGCGCTGGTCTTCCGATGATGCCTTTTGGTGAAAACAATCACGACAGGTAACAATTTAAGAATACAATAATAATAAAAAATAGCAAAAAAGAAAGTATACAAAAGACAACAAAGATTTATAACAGACATTACATTCACATACATGGAAAAAGAGGCGGTATCAGTTGCCTTGACTGGGCGGAGCTGAAGGAGATCGAAAATGGAAATCCCTTCGAAGAGCCCTATGTCCCTGATGAGGGATAACAGATGACTGACTAGATGCCGTGACAGCGGATATGGAAGAGAACCATCTCACACCTCAGAAAGACGCCGAAGACCGGCAAAGTGGAGAAGACTGGGCAGGAAAGCAGACCCTGGCGCTAGGCCGGAAAAACGCTAGGTAGGTTGAAGAAGAAGAAGATATACACATCTCTTTTTGTTTAACGGTTACATAATAGTAGTTACTTCTGACGTTTATTTGATACGCTATTTTGTGATGCTAACTCTACAGAACATAAGAAATGTCATTAAAGAACTTGTACGTAGAATTTATATTAAATTTTTACCCGTAAAAAATGATTTGAACCGCAACGTAATGCAAACACTTCCGCGATTCATGTTTTTACCCAACACTGCCATTTTCTTCGAAATTACTTGATATATATATTATGCAAAAGATCTTCACTAATGTTACGTTTAACAATAGACTACCCTTGTTATTGATAGCACATTTAAGACGCTACGGGAGCGAAAATGCTAAAATGGAAAGGAGTCCCCCTTTCAATTTGGGAATTTCAGTTAAAAAATAACAATGAAATAATCTGTGTCGGACCGTTTAGATTTTTTGGCTAATTGTTACCGATCTTGAGTATCACACCTATTTTTGAGCCATATTGAAAAAGGTCGTTTTAGAAATTGTTGATTAGCTCTAGCATCTTTTAAAATAAAATAGCAAAAAAGTCAAAACGGTTCGGACACAGATAAAAATAATAATAATCTGTGTTGAAAAAATCATTGCTCTCTTCAAAAACCAGGGAGGAAATAGTCGAGAGCGTTTGTATGGAGAATTGACCTGTATCGTATCGTCTTAACCACATCGCAGTTGAGATATAAGTATGATAAATTCTCAACTAAATATATACTTAGGTAATATCTTGCTCCAAAATGTTGAAGCTCCCCACTGTCAAAACATGAGGCTCCCTAGGGGTTTAAATGTATCCAACGTAAAGGAGGTTAAATGAGTCTAAGCAAACACACCTACTAAATCCGAATTTCAATGGCCTAAGGCCGATATCTGAGTGAAACATCTTTTCATTGCCGTTTGAAGGGTATATAGGGAAACGCATAATTTGTTTCATGTCTCCGGGATGACCAAGAAATCTTGCTAGGAAGAGGACATAGTCCTTGTTTATTTATGTGAAAATTGATTGCTTTAAGACCCCGCCCCGCCAATCTAAAAAGTGTTTTGTGTTAACCACTATTATGTTATAGAACTTATATTTATGGGTCCAGTACCTATTAGAAGGCTATATTTGAACGAACCCTTGGCAGTCTTAGCTGTTCCTTTGACATACTTACACATGTTTATTTGTACAAAACATGCGGGCTAAAACTTGTCCGAGCAAACACTCATGGCCGGCCGAGTTTCACTGGCTCGTTGCGTGTAATTGGCTCAAAACGGTACGAGCTCCCGTAAATAAATACGAGTACACTATGATATTATCGTACAGTATGGTCACTTATTTAATGTCACTCAAAGGTCATACGCAATTAATTAACATTATTTTACCTTTTATCCAAGTTTTTTTCTTATTTCAAGCGTTTCTTCCGCGACCAGTGCAACCTGGGCGAAACGTTGGAAAAAACGGTAAAATAATGTTAATTAATCGCGTACGACCTGTAAATGACTTTAAATATGTGTTGCGGATAGCTTTATTATATGTGTAAGGACGACGCCCATTGCTGATTTATGGTTGTACCCGCTTGACGAAGCCTACGTTGCTGATTGCTACGCTATTTGGTTGTTAACTATTTGATGCTAATTGCCAATCAATTTATATCTGTTTTAATATGTGAACAAAGCGCGAGGACTAATTTTTATTGTATGGTCACTGCCTGTTTGGTTACCCCACAGTTATTGCATATCAAGAAGGCGACCCAGTCGACCACTCACTCACACAAGCGTGGTACCGAAAGAAAGAAACGCGTTCCTATGCACACAGTCTAAGCGTGTCTCGTGTATACGAGCCTACACGAGCTTAGATTGTGTGCGAAGCAATGCGTTTCATTCATATATTTGATCGCGAGTGTCTGAGGTGTGATGGTAATGGTACCATGTCGCAGAGAAACATGTAAGTACTGTAAACACCTTTACTGTCACAGGTTGTATTTTATAACTATGTTGCTGAAAGTTTTAAAAGAAACTGAAGCGTTTTTAAGTGTTAAAAATACACTTAAATAACTATGTGTAAAAATTCCGAGAACTTAATTACCTAACTCAATAATAACGAGACTCTGACTCCGATTTTTTCAATGTTATGGCTCGAGTCTTGATTTATACAATTTTAGTTACTTACTAAATGAATCAATGACTTTGAAGATTACATGTACTTTGAATACTGAGATGAATTCGATAGCGTCACTGCCGACGACGTCAGTGTTACAAAAGACAAGAAAATAAGTTTCAAGTTGAAAGTGAGTTAGTTAGTTGTTAGTTGTATTAAAATCGCTGCTAACTTAGTTTGGTCAGGCTTTATATCTACAAAACATGCGGGCTGAAACTTGTCGAAGCAAACACACTTGTTCCGGACGGGTTGCGATGGCCGCCGCTGCATATAATTGAAGGCTTGAGCGCCTTAACCCGCATAGCTACTCCGCTACCACGTCACATAGAAATGCACTAGTGGCGGGGCGTCGATCGATACAACTCGATTCCCTACGGGTTCCCTAAAATTCTCCAGTATCTGTAGAAGTTCATACAAAACTCCGGCTTTATCAACAAAAATTTTCACGCCACGCCACTGAAATGTACTCATATGCCTACAGTGGGCGCAGGTGTATAAAATAAATACCTATTTATTTGTGACAGATATAAGCAGCTGCATTGTAAAGTTTAGGTGAATGATAAGAGCCACAGATCGGTACATCGCAAACAAATCTGTAAATGAGCGACTGAATGTGTGAATGGATTTTTTTTATTTATTTGGCTCACAAAACAAGTTACAAAAAATGCGAAAAACAAACAAAACTTGGAATAAGTAGCGACTAAACTTAGTTGAAATAAAGCTACATTTTGATATTGCTGTGACAGGTTTCGAATCTAACCCTTCGCCCACAACACTATTGATTCCATAACCTGAAAACTGAAAAAGGCGGGTGGATGTCAAAGTTGCGTAGACAGCGCGCGATCTACCCTCCTTCACGAGCGTCGGCTGCGTTCACTTTCACCTACCCCCCTTCTTCAGTTTTCCGTGATCATGATGCATGTAAAAGCTCGACAAAAATCAAAAAGGTAATCACGGTCTATATGCCGGTCAATATAAGTCTAATGAAAATAATCGTGAATCATCATTTTCATGAGTAGATCTGATGGATAGATACGAGTACATCAAATCTATGTTGTTGCTTTACTTCGATGCTCATATGTTTTTGTTTCTTTTCATTTTTTCCCCACGCTAATTGTTAATATACTTAGTAATAGTAATAATTTAAATTAAGTACCCTTCGAGCAATTCTGCATTATTCAATTAGTGAAAACTGTTTTGGCTCATGTATATTAGTCATGTAACCTCTGTAAAATTGTAAGCTGTTTGTTTCCCAACAAAAAAAAATAAAAATAAAAAAAATCATTCAAAAATCTTATAAGAAAGAGAGTTGTGTATTTCACAACCACCAAACAGAGGCACAATACTATCCATAAATAAATGCTGATCGACTACATAACCCCATTCACATGAACTTTGGCAACTATAAACTGCCTGCCGAAATGAAATTGGCAGAGCGTGTGAAAACTGTGAAACAAGTGCCACTCTCAGTAACTTTACGACACTTTGTATCACGCTGAACTGAATTCCATACACATTCCGTGAATTAATAGTCCGAGCGACGAATTATTTAAACTCGTGGACGCGGTCACAAAATATAAGATCCTAAATTTTAATGTGACGTCAGAATTCATTAGCATTATATTGTAGGTACTATTTATAGCAGTTTTGCAGTGCAAAACTACTGCTGGTGGCATTTGTTGCAAACATCATATTCAAGGCAATGTCTTTGAGAAGGTGGGGAGCAATATCATGTTTGTAATGTTGCAACGGTTCACTATTATCTTGCAGAAACTTTTTTCGCTTATATTTGATTTGCATAATAGTTCTTGGCAGAAGTCACGTTTGGCAGAAATACCTTACGCAAATATGCTTTGGCATAAATCATTTCGCAGATTTTTATAATACCGAATCGTACGTTGGCATAATGTTGATGAGCATAATAGTCTTCTAGTCGAATAGTACTTTCGCAGATAATATTTGTGCATAATATTTAGGCGGCAGTATGTTGCAATTTGCTTTTTGATAGCGAGTCAGATATGTTGGGGATGCAAGATATCTAACACTCCTCCTCGCTTCGCTCGTCGTCGTACCTAACGGGGGCTTTGAGACAGTATTTCCTTTTCGATAGCGTGTCATAATTCTGCTCTTGTAATAGTATGCTATACGATTATTACGGTATATAAAAATATGCTAAATCAAAGTCGGCCAAAGTAATGTTCTGTGAAATAATATTCTGCCAAATATATCGTATGCGTGGTAATAATAATGTCAACTAAGTTTTCTGGAAAATTACCACTCGGCCGAATATTTTTCTGCGAAGCATGTTATGCGAAGTGTGTTTCTAACCAAAATTATTCTGCAAGATGAAGGTAACCCGTTGCAACCAATGTAAAAATGTCAATTTTCGGTACAAATGGTGCTTTTTGTGCGAGTTGTGGTTCATTTCGTGTCAGGTCGAAACTTCGGAGGGCCATCTGTACTGAAAAATGTCTTACGTGCGAAAAGGAAATTCGTAACTCGTGTCGATTTGAAACACTCTCTCTGGTCATGTTTCAATTTATCGCCACTCGTTTCGTACTTCCTTTTTTCGTACCTACTCTTATAAAGATTATGGTTTATGCAGTATAATGAACGTTGCGCTTTTAGGATGCAGTATGCATCCGAACTTCACGTTTAAGATGCAACGGGAGCTAAAATGCCAAAATAGAAACGAGCGCTTCCAATTTGGGATTCTAACTTTAATATGCAATCATAGTCGGCGAATGTAAAAGTAAAAGTAGTGCAAACCTAGTGCATATAAAATCGAAATATATCCCAGCAGAAGTGACAGTAGGTGTCAACAATCATGACTTTCACATGTCGATTTTCCCATACAAACATGTACTGAAGCCATGACCTTACCAGCGGAGCTTGCTACCTTGAATTTCTTCGGTGTAGGGGACGACGCTCGCTTCCAGGTCATGGATTGCTGTTTGGTCTCAGGATCGAAATGATGGATCCAAGACTCGTCCATGGTTACAAACCGACGCAAAAATGTTTCGGGATCAGTTTGAAATTTTTCAAGATTAGACTTCGAAATCTCACAACGTATTTTATTTTGTTCAGCCGTTAACATTCTAGGCACCCAACGAGCGGAGACTTTTTTCATATGTAATTCATCAGTTAAGATTCTTTGAATGCTGCCATACGAGATGCCTGTGAGCTCAACTAGATGCCTGATAGTCATCCTTCTATCTGTTAAAACGAGATCATTAATTTTTTTTACGTTTTCTCCAGTAAGGGCGACAGATGGACGGCCTTCGCGGTGTTCATCTTGAGTGGATGTTCTTCCCAAGTTAAACTCCTTTGACCAGCGTGCCACTGTAGAATACGGCGGAGCGGACTCCCCAGTGTTCCCACTAATTCAGCGTATATATCTTTAGTACACATTTTTTTCAAACAGAAGTATTTAATAACCGCTCTCACCTCAGTTTTCTCCATTTTTGCGATATTGTTCCGACTGCTCGTGAAAAAACAAATGCAACTCTCTGACAGATACATATTTTTTATTTTTATTTTTTTTTATTTACTAAGGAGTCTTTGTGGACAGTAACGGCATACCTATTTATTTTAATCCGATGCAAAAAGTATTCAGTTATCATTACTTTTGGATCACCCCTCGTAATGATGTTATGTGGCCGGAAAAATATGTCGTCCCGTAAATATATCTCAACGGATATTGAAGCCTATGAGCACTTTGTAGTCGTTAACCTGTCACATGCATGCCTGCCTTTGAAGGAAGTCCTGCTTTGATAGAGAAAATATTGATTTGACTTGTCAATGGATTTCAATTCAGCTATTGCATATGTCAGTTGTAACCTTAATTGTGTTGGAGATTATTTAATAATGATAAATGAAGAACAGTTACTGCGGTAGTAAATATTGTGACGGCCATAATTGTTAAAAAAAAAATTGATACAACTTTTACTACTACTTCAACATCTGACGATGGTCCATTTGTTTGAAATTAAATATAATATAAGCTAATTTAAATTACTAAAATTAAGAAATCATTGTAATATGAAAGCCTCAATTAACAAACCACCTTTTGTTTCTAGTATACAAAAAGAAGAAAAATCAACGTTCATCTCACAGACTATAACGAGCATATTGGCGACCGGGCATTTTATGGCGTCAACATTTTAAAGCCAATAAAAATATTATAAAGCAGATTGTGACTTCTGGTGCCAATTCTCGTATCTGTAATATTATATATGTAGAAAAGCATTATACTCTTCATAAAATAAAAACATTTTACCATAATACTAATTTAGCACATTACAATACGAGTGCAGGAGAGTGGAAATTCGAAACAAGTCACGATGAATTCGACTCAAGTTAAGAATCTCTTGACACGTGTAACCGTACGACATTTTTCTAAAAAAAATAGGTATATCATGAGATTCATGAGTTGCTTTGTAGAATTTGTAGTTGACAGAAATTTTCACCAGCTGACAACGAATTAAGAGGCCTTATTCCCTAAAAATCTCTGGCAAAAATCGTATTTCCACCAATATGTTTGCGTGTTTTGAATTATTTTAAGAACAAATGACACATTTCTTTATTTTTTTAATATGATGTCACTCCAATACACATATTAAAAAAAATTGTAGGACTCATCAGTATACGTAGTTATGGTAGTATTTAATAGGTGGCGCAAATGTACAAATGGAGGAACGATTCTTTTTTTTTTTATTTGTATTGATTCTTAGTATAAAGACTGTCAATCTTTTAAATGAAATCGTCCTTCATCATAAATACTATTCTTCGCCAAATTCTAGCGGCGGTCGTTATAATTTGAAACCATTCAATTTAATATGGAAAAGCCGACAATGAGGGCAGCGCGTAGCAAATAGACCTAATATTTGAAATATATAAAAGTTTGAATGGCCACAAGCCATTTACTTCAATACTATTAATTATTCTGTGACTTAGCGAGGTTCGTTATCAAGTTCGTTGTTCGGAAGCAAAGGTACGAGTAACTATTGATTAATCCAGAAACGTGCCCGGGAGTCCTGTCACTTCGAAGATTTATAGTGACCTCCCCTCGCGAACATCAATTTGGATTGGATAAAGAATAGCTATTATAAATGCTGTGATAGCTCAGACCTTGTTTTAAGGAAAGAACACTGTTATCAATGGAATAGTGCTCCACCGCAAAAGACTAATTGAAAGTAAATAAATTTGTTTCAATTAGTAGTTATATCATCATCATCATCATATCAGCCATAGGACGTCCACTGCCTGAACATAGGCCTCACCTGTGGACCTCCATTTATACCGGTTGGAAGCGACCTGCATCCAGCGTCTTCCAGCGACCTTTACAGGTCGTCTGTCCATCTTGTGGGAGGACGTCCTACGCTGCGCTTGCTAGTCCGTGGTTTCCACTCCAGCATTTTTCGACCCCATCGGCCACCTGTTCTGCGTGCAATGTGGCCTGGCCACTGCCACTTCAAATTGCTACCAAATACCCAATATAATATTAATACCTAATAGGTATTTTGCGAAAGAAATGCGGTTGACAGCAATATCGCTCTGCAATACTGCAGTAGAATCCAAAATGTTTTTTTTAAATACCTAGAGGTCGAGTTTCTCTAAGCTTAGAGATCAGACACCTCAAACTATCTGATATTTTTCTAAATCACATCGAACAGATAAGCCTGTCAAGTCTTATAAATCGAAGGCCGGTTACATTAATAAGACACGACCGACAAAAACCGCGCGAAAAACTCCGGCCTTCATCACCAGCAAAAATACCGTATTTCATAATAATGAATAGCTTTTGTTATCTATACACTTCGTGTAAAGTTTCTTCATACGGGATTTTTCGGACAGTTTCTTGGAAAAAGTAAGAGTGATTGACTAATTATGGTTGGTGGTAGTTTTTGTCGAGTAATGTCTTGAGTATTTTTAGTTTTTAGGGTTCCGTAGCCAAAATGGCAAAAACGGAACCCTTATAGTTTCGTCATGTCCGTCTGTCCGTCTGTCCGTCTGTCCGTCTGTCCGTCTGTCACAGCCGATTTACTCGGAAACTATAAGTACTACAGTGATGAAATTTGATGGGAATATGTGTTGTATGAACCGCTACAAAATTATGACACTAAATAGTAAAAAAAAAAAGAATTGGGGGTGGGGCCCCCATACATGTAACTGAGGGATGAAAATTTTTTTTTCGATGTACATACCCGTGTGGGGTATCAATGGAAAGGTCTTTTAAAATGATATAAAGTTTTCTAAAAAACATTTTTCTTAAAGTGAACGGTTTTTGAGATATCAGCTCTCAAAGTCGTAAAAAGTATGTCCCCCCCCTCTATTTTTATAACTACGGGGTATAAAATTCTAAAAAAATAGAGGTGATGCATGCTAATTAACTCTTTCAACGATTTTTGGTTTGATCAAAGTATCTCTTATAGTTTTTGAGATAGGTTGATTTAACTGTAATTTTGGCAGGTGTATAAATTGACATAATAAGTTTATTATATTTGCTGCTACGGAACCCTTTGTGCGCGAGCCCGACTCGCACTTGGCCGGTTTTTTACTTATTATTTGATGGAGTATAACTTTGTAGGTATTCGTGTACAAGTACAGTACATTTTTAAGTATGTAATAAGTAAATTCAGGTTATGAACAGTAGAAGAGGAAGCTTGTAACAGAACATAATATTTTTATTGCATGTTAGTCGAAGTAAATCCAGCAATTAAAAATCGTTCTAGAAATAATTAGATACTAATATTGACACTACGTTATAACTAATGTACCTATTTAGAATGTGGATATGAGGGGTGACAATTTATTAAAAATTTATGAGACTTTTTTTAATGAAATAGGCAGCAAATGAGCAGGCGATCCGCTTGATGGGAAGCAGTCATCGCCGCCCATGGACATAAGCAACATCAGGGTAGCCACTCATGCGTTGCCGACCTTTGAGAACCTTAAATACCTACTTCTTGAAGAACCCCATATCATAGTGCAAGGGAAACACTACAGACACACAGAAGGTAGGTCATTCCACAACTTGCACGTTCTGGGCAAAGACGAGCGAGAGGCCCGTTTGTTCTTGGTTTGTTTGGTTTGGTTTGGATGAACTTTGTTTCTTTGGCGGGAGGTGCGGTGATAAAAGCGCGACGGTGACTGTACCTACAATACTTAAATAAACACATACCCTTCTCAGAATCCTTCCTTGTCAAAGCGGACCCCAGGCTCCCATGAGCCGCGGCGAATGCCGGGATAACACAAGGAGGATGATATCCTTCTTAGAATCTTTAACTCTACGTATCTGCATACCAAGTTTCATCTCAATAGATTTAGAACAAGCTCGAACAGCGAGAAACTAATGGTATTACATTAAAACTAGATTCATTAAAATGGAGCTCTCAATCGTACAACGTAGACGCCAATTCGAAACAGTACTAATTTCATTAAGACATGTAAAGGATATCATTAAAATACTCTGCAATTTGCTCAGGCCCGTATTAGTGTAAGCGAGACACACGAGAACTATTTTTTTGAAGTGAAACTTTTGTTCCAACTGACAGCGCGTTACGTTGCGTTATATGCCGCTCACTCAGCGCGTAACAATCTGTCACTCACTTATTCACTCAGTCAGTGACAGAACAGAATGCCCAGAATGGTTTTGAATGGTGGAATGGTTGGTTGGAATGTGTGTGTTTTATATTTAGATTGAGTGTGCAATGAGTTTAAGTTTGTTTTTTTCAATAAGGTGAGCGAATAACAATGTAAAATATATAACTAAACGCAAAAACGTGATGGTCACTTGACAAAATATTTTTGAGGTTATGTTATACTTCTTCCGCGCGGAGGGACTCCACGCACTGTTTTTTTTTTATTATAAATGGGCTTAATCAAGACTAGCCAAAGGCAAAGACATGGCCTGCGATGAGTGAGCCTGCCCGGAAGATGCCTGTTCACCCTTGATTTTAACTAAATGAAATCATTCAATATTGCTGATATACAGTATACGTTTGAATAGACTGGTAGTATCTATTTTACATATAAAATACTACGGCGGTAACCGCTTGAGCTTTCGCCCTAACAATTTACATATCGGAATTACGAATACAGTATAATCCCGACCACAACTGTGTTAAATCCGTGCAAAGTATCCTTTTGGTGTGTGATACCAGGATTATGTTCTTATGATGAAACCCGGACTAAGTAAATAAAGTTTCTACGAAGACGTTAGAGAGTGAGAATGAGGTTCTATTATTAATACCACAAGATGTATTATGCTTTATGCACAAAGAAAATAAAAAAAACAAAAACTTGCAAATATAATGTTAGTAGGAGACGTCGGGGTGTTGGTGTTCAGAGGGGAAAGCTTTTTTGGTCGAATTGGGGCGGCGGCTCAGCAAGAGAGGCCATGACCCTCGTTCCGGGTCTTTTCTGATCCAACTGAGGGGGGACTGAAATCTTCTCGAGGCTGGCGCGTAGAGTTAGAGCCGGCGTAGCTTTATTTGACGTTCATATGCGCATTGTAATATGCCTACTTGAAAAATAAATATTTCATTTTCATTTTTTTTTTCATTTTCAAAGGCTGTCTATCGCAATTCAGCGTGGTAACGCATCGAGTGTAATAATATGGGTACCTTTGCATCTGAGAGGGCCCGCAACGAGTTTTGTGAATACGGTTTAGTTTTATAGTAATGTTAGTTTTAATAGAGTAGTATATCGATGTAGGAAACAAATCAAATAATTTTATTAAATATTTTTTGATTTGTTTTTTTAAGTAGTAACGCCGTGGCTTGCGTGGGCGACGGTCGCGCGATGGTCGCGCGACGGCGATGCGACGCATACGAAATCAAACCTTATCGATATGGAAGTATGAGACGCGACGCCGACGGTCGCGCGATGGTCGCGCGACCGTCGCCCACGCAAGACACGGCGTGACACTAGTAGGCGGTCGAGGTGGTGTAGCGGTTTATCACGTCAGCCGCGTTAGCTGGAGACCCGGGTTCGATTCCCGGCTTCGCCACCAGTGGGCTTGATCGCTTTTTCTTTAGTGTATGGCATCTATTTCAGTTTATAGAGTAGTATTATGTTAATACTTTTAAGTTAGTTTTACATACATGTACCGAGGTCTTTTGAATAAAGTTTATGTTTAGATGTTAGTAGGTATTCATCATGAACATGTTGCGTTTACCATCAAAACGTTTGTTGTGTCAGTAGCACCACGCAAGACAGTTATGCGAAACGTTTTAGGAATATTCTTAAGAATTTAAAATAATATATCAGGTACTTTGTGGTAGCACGTTTGTATGACTTTGTTGATATTTGTTGCAAGCTGCTCCGCAGACAGAACAAAATCCAAAAGTAATGTCTTTGAAACATTTCTTGTACGGTGGTCATAGATCAAAATCTTGGACAGACCCCACATTACTGAGCCTTGTCAATTCAATGATTGTGACGCTGCTTGCTAAACGCTACTGTCTAGAAAGTGACACTTAAAGGTATGGGGTCTGTTTTCCTTTAAGAGAATCTATATCTATCTATCTATACCTTCAAACGAGCAAGTCTTGGATACTGGCGGAAACCGGTCTAACGATTTTGCTGAAATTTGTTATGTGGGGGTTTTCGGGGGTTAAATTTCGATCTAGCTTAGTCCACTCTTATAGTTTTACGTCCCGGGAAATGTAAAGTTTCGAGTTTTGGAACTTCGAGCGAAGCTTAGGTACCTACCTACTAATGTAATTACTTAAACGTAAAACTTACCGCTCTGTCACCCAAACTCTTGACGCGGCAGTGCAAATACGCAGCCTGTCCGACTGCCGCGGTGTAGTCGCGTTTCGTCGCATTATCGAAGTGCGGCTCCACCCCCTCTGTGGCGTTGTAGCTGGACGTCGTGTTGAATAACAAGTCCTGGTCGCTGACGCTGCCGCCGCCGGACGATATGCCTGTTAAGAAAACTATATTTTGTTAAAAAAGTAGCAAGAAGGGTTTTTTGGGATTGAAGTTGACTTAATTTTCTTAATGTTATTAGCTTAGTCTTATAGGCCCATACGAAATACGATCAATATTTTACAAATGATTGATAATAAATAAATAATACATAATATTTGTGCAAACGATCTAACCACTATACAGAGTAGACACTCTGTATAAATACATAGCATGACCAGACGGTCATGTTATGTATTTCAGTCTTATTCAATGGTAATCACAATTATATACATTGGTGAAAGAATAACAATATAAAACTTAAAAAATACTTAGAAATAACAAAACGTAGGTAACTACTTAAAAATAAACCCAATCATAAAGTGTCTGGATATCAGCCGCGAAATCGAAGTAAGTATCAGACTCTGATAATTATTTCGATTTCGCGTTATTATTATTTAAAATCTACATTTTCCTTATTTTAATTCTTATCTATTTCATTTTAAACAATAGGAATGTTAAAAACATCAACAAATTAACATTCCGGAACAATATCGAATTATTTTACGTCTTCCTTTATTAAGGTGAGGGTCCGTGCTAAATGTTGAAAGGAAATTGAAAATGCCAAAGGGCTGGCAAACATTTCAGAAAGGGATTTTATCGGTTCAATGAAGGAACATATTAATTAGCCCGAAAATAAAATCGTCTTGATACAAAATACATAAAAATATCTCTATTGTATTTTTGTTGCCATCCTGTCTAAAAATAGCGATTCCAATGGACCGATACCGTAACCAAATTTAATTTTTAAAAGCGAGAGAAAGTTTTTTTATACCGTTTTCGTTTAGGAACACGGGATTTAGTAGCTGACTTCACTACCCAAATTTAAAAGGAGCAGACTGAGACCGAGACCACGGGGACAATGCCGTCCTTGAAACGTCGGAGGTTAGTGTTTAAAACATAGTAAATACGCGATTAAGTCCCGTTTGAAATTTTAAATATGTGTCAAAACGTGAAAGTTTGAATCAGTGTTTCACTACCCAAATAACGAAATACACTGTATATCTGCTTTTGCGGAATACCGAAGTGCCAATCGTTACCCGCACGAGACCTTGGATTTTTCCGCACTTATTCATACACGTTCACGCTTAAGTACCGCAAACACGGACCGATAAGCCGCAAACAAAGGCTTCCGGTTGATACCCTCCCCCCTTTATCACCCTTTCGATATCACAGATTAAGTAAATGTAGAAAGTAGGTACGTTGATTTATTCTTCTAATATACTTATTTTAGCTTATTGAAGTACAACTTCTTATGCAACTTCCAACTGACAGCGTTAACGTTTGACGCTCAGCGTTTCCATTTTTTTTTTCAAAATTCACTCGAATTTCTAGACTGATGCCAGGAATATGCCAAGTAAAAAGATGGAAACTAAACGCAAAAACGTGACCGTCACTTGACAGAATGTTTTTAATATTGGGTTACGAAGTTTCACTTCTTCCACGCACATTTTTTTTATCATTCATAATTTTCATAAACATCTGCGAGCGCTTTACTACATACCTACCTACACTACATATAAGTTTTGATGCATTCTTAAGAATAGATGTTGACACCCTAAGACATTTAAGAATTGATGGAATCCGTCATTTGACCAGAGCGCCTGAAACGGCAATCTAGAAGCTCCCAGGTTCGAATTCTGTCGGAGGTGTGAATTTTCTCATTAATTAAAAAAATAATTTAATATATTTTACTACACTTTTTTTCCATCACAGAACATTGAGAGTGTATGGAGTATAGAGGCTTCTATCTGCCGTTTATAATTTTGTGTGTAACGTGGTTGTTGAAAAGAAAGACTGATTTGATTTAAACTTTTGGGAGACTAAAAAGAAAAAGACTAGAAAAGATCAGTTATCTACTCGTAACAATACTTTATACTGTCGTATCTTATTTAACTTATCTACCCATATCTCTGTGGTAACACCTATACTCCTGTATACTCGTTACGTCTTGACACAGTACGACACCTCACAAAGTGTACACTCGGATCAAAGAAGAGAGTATGGCCCATTGTTCATATCTCAGAGTAGCTTTGAATTCTTTGATATATTCATGAGAATTTCCACGATGTCAATTTTTATGCCAGCGTAGAATTGCTGAAATTTGGAATGGTGAAATACGATTTTGATGAGTATATTGTAGAAAAGTGTTCTATTGTTACATAATTTGGTATCTGTAGTTTTTATTGTCCCTGCTAATTTATGGGTCCTATTCCTATATCATATCATATAATATGTACAGTCATGCTTAGTTTAATTTGGAAGCGATTTTAACATCCCCGTAAGGGTTATTGTAAACGTCAGACCCCCTTATTCATAAACGTACTCTAAAAAAGTTATCAAACCGATAAAGTTCGTTTATCCCTGTCCGATGTATTTGTGTGATAGAAAGAGACAAACGAACTTTATCGGCCTGATAACTTTAGTGTACGTTTATGAACAAGGGGAAAAGTCTATTAAATGATGATGTTTATTTCAGTTGTCTAATTTACTACATAAGCATTTGAACGTTACGCATTAAACAATAAGTAAAATTCATGTCAATTGATACACTTTTAAAGTACAATACCAGGCCTCGTAATTTATTTGGTTTTCGTATGTGATAGTATGAAAGTACATCCGTTTATTACAACTCCGATTTTAACGACCAGCCGCTTTTTACGACACATTTTATACAGAATCCGTCCGTCAAGTCCGGTTGCAACGACGAGCGACAAAGTTTTTAGTTTTACTAGTAAATTGAGGAAAAAAAGCTACTTCCACCAGTTCCACCCGAGCACGGCCCCCTGTCTTGACTACAACAAGTAGCAAGATTACATTGTGGCCATGTAACTTTTAGGAGTTTTGCTTTTAAAATTTTTACATTTTGTTCGCCTCGGGTCTAATCTTATTAGCTAAATAGAACCCATATTTAAAGTCACACACAGGTCGAACGCGATTAATTAACATTATTTTTACCTTTTTTCCCAACGTTAAAAAAAATGTTAATTAAAAAAATAATGTTAATTAATCGCGTTCGACCTGTGTGTGACTTTAAATATGTGTACAAAGCGCGAGAACTTAAAGTGTTATAAATAGAACCCAGTTTGTATTTTTCGATTGCGTATAAACTAGCTTTACTTACAAATGATGAGCAAGCACACATACTAAAAATGACTTTTTCTAACTAATCTAGTCACAATAAAATAAGGTATTAATACTTTGATAATAATACCCTGTAAATAAACCCATTGATTGAAATGTTTTAGTAATAGAGATGAGAATATTATTTTTAATTAAAAGAAATGAAATTCGTTTTGTACGACACGCGACATCCGGTTAGTACGACGTAATATCAGCTGTCCCTTGAGCGTCGTTGTAACCGGAGTCTACCGTATATTTCAAACTATATTTTTTAAAAGAAAGGTAAAATGGAGATCTCGGTTTTCTTACATCAATAGGCTACTAGACTCGTATCGAATTTAGCACATCAAGTTATTGTTTTCTGTAGTATTTGACTCAAGAAATCAATATTTACAGCTTGCGGGCATTAAAAGTGCGTGATGACTGCGTATTTTTAATTAAAGATGTGTGTATGTTTTTTTTTTAATTATGGACTCCGAAAACGGTGTTGGCCAATGGAGTGACGTCACATAATTCAGATCAACTATGGAAATTAGAGGTAGTAATCAGATCTCCACAGAAGCAACCTCTATTGTATTAAAATTCATAGTCGTTGACGCGTGTGACAATGTGAAATTTTTTTTTCTGAATAGACTGACGTCATGTCATAGATATTCTATAGATTAATATGGCTGATGTTGTTTTTGCCTGATCACGTAAAAATAAACTTTAAATAATTTTTTTGCGGGTTTTTAAGTCGTAATAAAATATGGTACTATTTTTTTTCGTTTAATTAGACAGTAATTAATAATATAAGACATACTTTGAAAAAGGGTCAAGTAGCCTATTGCTTGTATTACTAGGGGCTCTGGGAGCTGTAGACCTTCGCTACATGCCTAGAAAACGCAAAACTTATATATATTTGACGATGGGAGCAACTTAAAATAGTTCTAACAATTATGCCTTTCCAATCTACCTAAAGGAATAACTGCCAGTAGTACCTAGTGCTTGTAACAGGTTGTTGATGTGCAGTATATGGCGTGTGTTACATATAAAACTATCGTGTTAAAAAAAGGACACTCTAGTTGCAAAATTAGTGCCTTTAATGCCAGAAACAAGGCGTGATTTTTGGAGTCGATTGCCAATTAATGACCTTTCGGATGATCTTTAAACTGGAGGCGAACAGGCTACTAGACTCATGTCTAATTTGGCACAATAAATAATTTTCTTCTGTAATATTTTGGGTACCTATTAAATGTGTACGATGTCTACATATTTTTAATTCAAAAATGTGAATAAAATTTTTTTGGCCACCGAAAACTCTGTCGGCCGTGTAGTGACCTCATAGAATTCATGTCAAATCAATCGCTGACATTACATAATATCTTTATGCCTCGTACTTAAATTGTCAGAGAGTGTTGTTTTCGCTTCGCACTGAATGACTTCATTCACAGAAAATTTATAGATGACATGGCTGATGTTGTTTTTGCCTAAAATATTACGTAAACGTATTCCTTAAAAATATTTTTTTGCGGTTTATAAGCCATAATAAAATATGGTGATATTTTTTTTCCGTTAATTGGATAGTAAGTAATGCTATAAGACAAACTATAAAAAGGGTCAAGTAGCCTATTGTTTACCCGATGACTGATTTTTGTTTTATGCATAAAATTAAATTAATTGTCTAATAATGTTGCCTTTTGTTATTATGATCCCATCAAACAAATATTATATAATGTGATCAGACACGAAACGACATTTTGATATTTGCTAGTCCCTTTTCGGTGAAGGAAAAAACGTAAGGAAACCGGACTAAGTCCAATAAGGCCTACTTACCCTTCGGGTTGGAAGGTAAGATGGCAGCCGCATTTGTAAAAACTAGTTCCTACGCCAAATCTTGCGATTAGTTGTCAAAGTGGACCCCAGGCTCTCATGAGCCGTGGCAAATGCCGTTGCAAATGCCGGGATAATGCGAAAATTAACCATTTAAAATACTTAGTAAGACCACTTGCTAGCTTTTTGTTTTGTAATCACAGACCAACCCCTATAGACATCTATTACAAGACGACTCGCGGTGGCCAGCCTTCCTAGTATTTGCACTGATATAAGCGCGGGCGCTCGCCGTGCCCGATCAGTATCGACCAAGTAACAGACCCGAAAGCAGCGCGTGTTTTTCGCACAAAAAAATTGGAAAAGGGTATTTTGATGCCTTAAAGATGTCCACCTGTAGTGTGAAATGGTGTGGAAAGGTAACAAGAAGCTCAAATTTAAAAACAGACGGCATTACATTCCACAAATAAGTCATATTTATAATTTATTCAGAGCCGGCATAGGTCAACTTACATTGGCCACTTACGCGTCAGTAGAGGGACAGTCATACTTCTGTCCCTTTTCATCTGGCGCGACTGCCCGCCGTCCTTGAAACGGCCAATCACAGCGCGCTTAACACATTCCCCGCCCGCTCCTCGCACCCCAAACACTGGTGACTCGTATCGCGAACCAAATATACAAGACTGCCACTCTATAGGAGGTTCTCTGTGTTTGTAATTGACGAAACAATACTATTATTTTTTTGTAATTAATTGTTAGTAAGGCACATAAAAGTTCTAAATAGACACATACGTTTAGTTTCAACAGTTTGTCTTGTAAAGCAAGTTATACTTCTTTATATAAAACCAAGTCTTGTGAGAAAAAGGTCTTTGGTACTAATTTTTTTTAACAAAATCTTTGTGCGTAAAAAAGGTAAGTCTAGGCTTTGAAACGAATGGCGATAGATTTGAAATTGAAATAGATATCACACACGAAAGAAAAACGACAAGGCCCACTGGCGGCCGAGCCGGAAATCGAACCCGGGTCTTCAGCTTACGCGGCTAACGTCATTACCACTAGACCACTCGCCCGCCGTGGTACCCGATGAAATACCTCTAGTGTATGTTGACTAAAATTTTGTTATAAATTTAGTCAAGTAGGAGACATTTTTTTTTCAATGCTGTGTAAAAGTAAATAGTTACTGCCAACATTAGTTTGAAAGCACTCCAAGTCTATAGAAACAAGACTAAGTGGTGTGTTCGGTTGAGATGGTAAAGAGGCGTGTTACAATGGCAATAAATAAGTGTACTGCACCAGATTTATTTTCTGATACGGGCACTTAGTGAAACACTATCTTTATATTTTTGTTGTTGCACTTAAATATAAAATAAATAAATATAAATATTGGGGACACCTTACACAGATCAACTTAGCCCCAAACTAAAGCAAAGATTGTACTATGGGTGCTAAGCGACAACATACATACTTATATACATTGAAAACATCCATGACTCAGGAACAAATATCTGTGCCCATCACACAAATAAATGCCCTTACCGGGATTAGAACCCAGGACCGCGACTTACATGCTTATTTTCGGCTTATTGTGATGTAGTTAGGTACCTATGTTAAAAAAAAAACCTGGTAGTACCTACATAATAATAATTATGGTAGTATGCAAAATGCTATTAGCTTAGGTACGAGTAGGTATCAATGTAAATTATCCATTTTAGTCTTAGTTTTACGGAATAATAGCAATAGAACAAGGTTAATTTAATTTTCCCCTTACTAGCTCGGAAACACGTGTTTTGTCCTTTAATACCAGCGGGTAAAAACGCATTTTATCCACTAGTGGGTAATGTAATTTGACCTTGAATAAACTTAAATTAACTGCTTTAAAATTGATAAAAGTAGGTGAATCTAGTAACTACTGGAAGCAGTGATAAACGCATTTTTTGCGTTGTAGTTTCCTCGCTGTAGTGAGGGGAAAAGTTTTGTGTTACACACGGGTGCAAATGTATTTTACTTCTCGTGTGTTAAAAAAACTCGCAAGTTCAGGATTCTATTCTCGAACCACTAGCTTCGCTCGTGGTTCAACTGTAGAATCCTTTCACTTGCTCGTTTTTCAATTCCACACTCGGCGTTAAAATACAACTTTGCCCCCTTTTATAACAAATAACTATTGTGTTCATAAGCAATTATACTGAAAAGTCAAGTTTACGTAGTACATTTTCTTTTCTTTTGATACTTCTTTCTGGCGTAATGAGTAACGTATAGGTACTACAGAAACTGTCCCGAATACGTCTCTTTGCCTAGTAAACAAAACTTTACATGACTTGCAATTATTAATGTTTAGTCCAGTACACTTACCACGGGTTGCACACGACGATACTTGCTAGCTATCATGCTAGTGCGAGCGAGATATTATATAGCTATCGAGTAAATGTTTATTCCAGCGAGTTTGTAACTCATGGTAAGCATCCTGGCTCCGCGAAATGCACAATATAAACGAAATGTAAAATATTAATTGTTTTTTGTGTAACCTGCACTAACAACTAGGCAGTAATTTTAGCTTTTATAAAGCCAGCAGGGATATGATGCTTGCAATTTTATCACTAAACTTATTTATTTATTTATTTAAACTTTATTGCACAAAATATACAAAAATGTACAAATGGCGGACTTAATGCCAAAAGGCATTCTCTACCAGTCAACCATAGGGCCAAACAGAGATTCAATACAAATGGTGCAGTGAGAAAACAAAAAGGTGATTTACTAAGAAGAAAAGCAAACTATATATATACATATACAGCATATACTACACATACTTACTTACTTATCAATGTGGATAAGACTTCTGTTACCCTCACGCTGATATACTTGCCAGAACGTAACAGATGTTTTATCCACATAGATGAGAGATAAAATTGTAAGCATCATCGCCCTGCAGGCGAACATATTATAGGTACGGTCAACCATTTTGAATCCTAGGCCACTCTAGAACCCCGTCTTATTTACGCCGTGTTCTATTTGCCGTAGAAGTCACATTGACGTTTACTGTGCAAAGGTTTTACAGTGGCCTAGGATTCAAATTGGCTGACTGTACGTAGACGACGAGATAGAATAGATGTAATCTCTAAGGTGCCTTATAAAATGAATAGGTAACTGATTAAACGGTCTAATCGCGCCAGCAATGCGGCAACGTCAGTAATGCTATTAATCAATAAGATTTACGGTGAGATCGCCAGCTCCAGAGACGCTTGTTTTATAAAAGCGATTGCCTCCTGGGATTTCCACTGAGAGATAAATGAAACATAACTTACCTACTGAATTATTATAAACATTAAATAAATGTCATATACAAAGTGACCAAAACCTCCAAAGTGTCACTTTATTTCATGTTTAAAGTATATTTATTTAATCTTTACTGCACAAAATAAAACAGCGTACAAAAGGTTAACTTAATGCCGTAAGGAATTCTCCACCATTCAACCATTAGGAAAAGCAGAAAAGTTGCAGGCGGTGCAAAACGTGATAGTAGTGTGTACTTATAAATACAAAATTTATAAAAAAATTATGAAAATTAATTGCTTTTATTTAAGAGATCACTTATTTTCTTATCTTAAAGTCAGAAAGAAAAACACAACCACACAAGCGCAGATCCAGCTTCGTGCCCAGGGGGGGTCACGTGGTAAAGACCCAGGCCCCGGGGGGGGGGGGTCACTTGGTCTATTTGTATGGGCAACCTAGGCTCCAGGGGGGGGTCATGACCCCCATGACCCCCCCCCTGGATCCGCGCATGCAACCACAGTATAAACCAGTAATAACAGAACTCTTCTAACAAATTCAATCCTTTACGCACCTCGTATGTCCTTATACTGGCTTTTCAAAACCATACAATGGCTAGACGTGAAACATTCACTAAGCTTTTTGTAACCTACCGCATCCTTACCAAAAATTCTGTCCCGTCATTCTCTCCCGAAATAGCTTTAATAATACAGGACATTTACGGACCCCATACACTTACGGCGTGATTAATGTTATAATAATCTAAACTATTTGGACTCTGCGAAGAAATAAACAAAATAAATTATCTTGGCGAAGTTGCGATGATCCGATTAGGATTATCGTGGGATGCTTAGAGATATAAAGGCTTTTCAAAGTATAATACGATTAAAAGAGTAAAAAGCTAGAGAAATAGAATTAGAGACAATTGAGAAAAAGGAATAAAGGAATCTTTGAGAGGGTTTAATAACATGGAAAAATTAATAAAAAAATTAAGAGAGTTACTCGTTCTAAACGCGTATTTTGAAGATAATCTTATAAATGAAGCATTTTAGATCCAGTCACATTATGAAATTAGGCACAAAATGTGGATGGCTTTTGTTATAAAATAATCTTAAATTTCAAAAAATCTTCAATAAACGCATCTACACCAAGTGACGCGGTTTTTCCGGTTGATCATTTAAGTAAGTTTAACGTAGCAGGAAAAATAACTGTTTGATCATTTTCTTCAATAAGAGTAAGATAAAACTTATTTTCATAAACTACTTTTAAACCACTATAAAAAACTTCATCGTCCAAGTTTAAGCCCCCAAGCTTAGAGTTCGAAAAAAATTACGGAAACCCCATTTTTATTGCATTACAAAAAGATTTAAACACGCCTAAGTATTTTCAAATAATCCATCGAAACGATCTATTTCCGGGGCTTTTCAAACTTTTTCATCCCTGACCAACTTAAATGAATAAAGTTGAGTTCAATAAAGGAGATTTAGGCACCCAGTCATCGTCTTAAAATTTCCAACGTGAGAAAAGGTTACTGTTATTGGCAGCCGTCAAAATGATGGACGAGGTCTGCGTTCTTTGAACGGCCGTTGCGTAATCCCTAATCTACTCCAGTCGCATACCGAGCTCAAGCAAGTAAACCCCTTATCTTATCCAGTATAACTTAGACCTCTGAATCTTTGACGAGTTTTAGTCAATCAGGAAACAGCTTTACGCTGGTTTCTTTGAGAGATCGGATGGCCGGTGTTTTTTGGGCGATTAGAATGATATTTCTGGGCTCGACAAACCTATTGGGGCTGGAAAAAAGCTTTCAACGGACGACAAATTGCCTTCTGTCAGGCGGTCGGCAACATGTCGATTACTACACTCTGTTACCGTTTAATTGTAGGAAGCACGCGTGTTGAAAAAGTAGCTTTTTCATGTCAAGGGTTGCGTGGTTTGTAATGGCCGGTTCTTTTCAGGGCGTGACGATCTTATGATTATTACAACGTTAAAAAATGTATCAGAAATGAAGTAATTTATAAGCGAACTACAACACAAATTGAATATTAAGTCTTAGTGTTAAATTACAATTTTTTGGTTGACGAATGGTCATTCATCTTTAGAATATCTGGAGCAAATGTTTACGTACTTTAAAGTCTTGTGCCTTCAGCTTCAGAGAGTTATTGCATAAAAACTGACTCTCTGTGCTGTACAGTAAAACCAACACTGCAAAAATATCAGTGTAAGTAATTACCTCTTTTGTCTTATTTCGGCTCTTTTGTTTTTTGCCACATCGTCTTTGTTCCTATTATTTATAAGTTCGGATGGAACCAATGACTAAGAAATACATAGATTGACCAGGGAACATGCCAAAAGTTGAACATGCGAAAACATAATGGGATTGTAAAAAATTTACATACGGGCATTTTCAGAATTTGGGACCCCCCAATTAGCGTAAGTTGTTAACAAAAATTATAAATATAGATTAACTAATAACAGGAAATTTATTCACCAGTCACATGACCTCAAGGAACTCTGTAACAAAATTAACTCGATGTCAGTTTTGTGACGACAGCGTTTTGTGAAGCAGTGCCTACATTCTAAATCAGTACACCTTTTAAAATGTACAGGGCCTGTAGCTTAGAATACAATCGTTAACCCGCCTCGGCGAACGATGCGCAACTGGCTCTTTCACACCAATACGGAAGAGCGACAGAGATATTTAATAATGATAATTATAATACGAGTTTTAAATGATTCACGGTTAGTTTCATAAGACTTATATTGACCGGGAGATTATCTTTTTGATTTTTATTGAGGTCCCGATATTTCGACGCAGTTTCATGCATCATGATCACGGGAAACTGAAGACGGCGGGTGGATGTCAAAGTTGCGTTAGAAAGCGCGCGACCCTCATTCGCGCGCGTCGGCTGCGTTTACTCTCAACGTTACCACTGGTCGCGTTCACACTCGTTGGTCTGTCCGAACACTACACTCACCGTGTCACTACGTTTGCTTAACTCTGATCGCACTGGTTTTTTACACAAATTTATCACTGAATTCCAAACATTTGATAATTTAAAGCCATCTTCACGATTAAAATTCCGCCGTCTTCAGTTTCCCGTGATCAAGTGCGTCAATCAAAAAGGTAATCACGGTTTATATCCCGGTCAAAATAAGTCTAATGAACGCTACAGTGCGTGAATGATTGTACTCCTGGCTACAGGCCCGAATATAGTTATGTTTTCTCATCTCTTGTTGTGCCTGTTGCATAATTCATGTTTACTCCGAGACAGAATGTTTTAACGTCAAAGGCAGAGTTTATCATAAGTGGATTTTGTGTCTCACGGAATTAATAATTTCTTTGCCACCGCCACTTATTTGGTTGCTTCTTAAAATTTTTCGTTCCAGACAAATTTAATAACAAATAGACCACCCTAATTACTACCAATTTTTTATTGCAATCCGGTCCGTCGGACCCGGTACCTAACAATAAAAAAAATGTCTTTATTACAGACCAAAGTCCATCCTAACAGAGAAGAATACACTTTAAAAACTTAATCTTAAATAAAAAATCGGTTGGATCTGGCACAATTTAGAAGCTATCGAAATCGGATAAAATCATTGGTTTCAAAACGTTCAGTCTTAACAGAACTGGGACAAAATTTACTGAAAAATTTAAGCCGGTTGCGATGCATACTTAAACAAAGAGTTTCGTGAATCATATATAAGAAAAAATGTTTGACATATTATTAGGTATTTTTTGGATTTGATTAATGTAATGTATGACGTGCTAAATGTAATTTATTTTTACATGGTTAATAAAATATCTTATCTTAAGCTTACACGTTTTCCTTGCATTTGTTTTACTTACCCGCTTTAGTTTAATTTAGTTTAGAGAGTATAAATTAACTAGGTATCTAATTTAAGTCAGGCTTTCGTGTTTTCTTACTTAAAACTTGTACCCGCCGTGAAAAATAAATTCGTCCGCCAAGACTTGGCAACATACCGTCAGTCTTCACGAAGTCTTGGCTGGTGGCCAAGTCAAGCAAGCTTTTCATCTTAAGAGGACACCTGAATGTGGACTGTGGAAATTTACTGAGGTTAAGTTCAGTTTTTACACTTGTCTCAAAGTAACTGAAGACTTTCACTACGGTATATTAATTGACAATGACAATATTAAAATGATAGAGGTCGATTACTTATAGCTTCATAAAATTGTATATATTTTTTTTCAATACAGCAATACAAGTTTCATACTAATTTCTTAAAGCTTCTAATACTAAAATACTAAAAAATTCATCGATTGAAAACTAAACCAAACAAGTTTTACAAACATTTTAATAATGTTATTGCAATTAAGAAAAAAACATTGAATACATTTAAGAACATTTTTTTTTTTTCAAATAAAGCGCGCAACTTATTTTTATTCGGTATTTGATAAGACTCTTACATTACATACATAATGGAGGATCGAAGGCCAGGAATAATTCTGAGAAAAGACTAGATGTAATCTAGTTTTGTAAACAAGTAATCACTGTATTCACGAACTATGGAACCCTAATGAATACGAAATGTAGTCTAATTTTACGGACGAACAATATCCCAATTACACCCTCGAAACAGGTAATTGAATGTTTACCAAACGCACACCGCTAGTTTCCGAAGGCCTACCGCGGAATCAGAATTTTACAAATTGTGGGCATCTGTCTCTCTTAATCCAAGGCTCTAATAGAGAGAAATCCTCACTATTTGCAACCTTACTCGCACTCGTGGTAGCCCCCGACAATATTGTACGTGGTTTGAAAATCTAGTTCGAAAATAGCTTCCACATACACGTATGAAACATCGGGCTACAAAATTTTAAAAAGCGACTGCGAACCTTGTTGTCTCCGGCTTCAAGAAAGAAAATCAATTTCATGCTGTAAGCAGATGGACCGTCCAAAATCGGCTTTCGACCTCTTCAAAGGGATTGGCTTGTTTGTTGCTACGTGTAAACTCGGGAAAAATGAAACGGTTGTAAAGGCCGTGAGTGGCGGATTATTTTTTCGTCTTTCTATACGGGTATTCATAAAAAATGTCACCTGCAAAAGAGATTTGAAGTAGACAACGCCAACAGAGAGAAAAAATTTTGTGCAGAAAGTTTTACGCTACCTATTTTTCTACCGACAAAATGGCAACCAAAACGTGTGATAATGCGATTAAGAATTTTACAGAATAGGTACAATAAATAAGTCGATTGTTAATGGCTATGTTATATTTGTATTGTGAGCGACGGGCTAGAAACCCATAACTGCAATAAGTATCCGAATTTCGTTTTCTTTCAACCTAGCTTATTTGCAAAGAATGGCAATGAAGCTAGCAGTATCATGTTATGTCAGCTTTTAACGACCGGTCTAACCTAGTTGGTAGTGAACCTATCTGCTAAGCCGCTGGTCATGGGTTCGAATCCCGGTAAGAGCGTTTGCTTCTGTAATGAGCACAGATATTTCGTTCCTGGCACACATGATAGGAATAGTAGTAAGGTAGAGCGGAGCAAATCTCGACTGGGGGCAAATGTATAACTGGTCCATTTTTTCCATGTTTTACAATGTTTGCATTATTAAGCAGACCACCGGTCTGTTTAACTGTTGTCCGGTGTCCTTCGGTTGTATATGGTAGGCGTGTTCAGTGGATACAAGTAGAACTCAACATTATAGTGTAGTAATGGAAAAAATGGATCAGTTACAATTTTCCCCCCAGTCGAGATTTGCCTCGCTGTACCTTAGTCCTTCAATTGGCACACAAGATCTTCTTAAACTCCTATAAATTAGCCAGCACGTACATTATCCACGATAGGAGACGAAAGCACTCCAGCGCTCAATTTCATGACTACGTAATAAGTCAATACGGGCTTTATCGAACTTCGCCTGATCTGTTCCATCTCACTACTAATTGATTTACTCCTAAGTGCGTTCAATACGTTAAGAGAAAAGGAGACGAACACTTCTCCATACAAAAGTACTTCTCATATTCCTTCCTACTGACATTGTGGGAAAGATTTTTTACAATTTTTTTTATTATTATAAATGGGCTTACTCTTGACCACAGACTACCCAAAGGCGAAGACGTGGCCTACGACGATGGAGTGAGCTCGCCCAGAAGATGCTTGTTCACTCTTGATTTAAAGGTTGCCGGGTTATATGAGCTCGGAAATCTAGCCGCCGGCAAGGAATTCCACTCCTTGGCAGTGCGCATAAGAAAAGAAGAAGCAAAGCGCTTAGTGCGAATTCGCGGAATAGCTACCAAGTAAGAGTCCGATGGTAGAATGGGGGCTGTGGAATAAGCTCGTGAAGCTTGAGCACACTCCCCGAAGTGCAAGTGTGTAGTGAAGTGCGAAGAACTAAATTAAAAAAAAATACGTGACAAACAATAACTGTGGATTAACATAGGTGAATATAATACAAAAAAATTGCACAAAAAATTGGTACGCGTGTCAAAAGTAATGAGCTCATAATGTGCTGTGTCGCGTCAGCCCTATCATTATGAATATCTCGCAGCGCTGATTTTTTGAACCACACATGAACGAATGTATGCAGAATTTGTGTAGGTAAGTAACATTAATAACTAATTAAATAAAAGAGGTCGACTTTTTAGTTTTTTTTTTATATTATAAGAATTAGAAGCATAAAACCTTATTCGTCCAAATATTCAAACAACTCTAACTCTTATATTGATAAAACAGTTCAGAATATATGAATTATGTAGCAAATTGTATCAAAATATTTTCAAATAGCTTTTACCCGCGGCTTCGCTCGCGTTAGAAAGAGACAAAAAGTAGCCTATGTCACTCTCCATCCCTTCAATTATCTCCACTTAAAAAATCACGACAATTCGTCACTCTGTTTTGCCGTGAAAGACGGACAAATAAACAGATACGCACACTTTCCCATTTATAATATTAGTATGGATAACGAGAGGAAAATGGGGTCTATGTTTTTATGAAAGGGCGATTTCGCGCAGATTGCCCCTTTTCGTCTTAATTACTTTACGCTTATTTGAATATCGAAATCCACTTCCATGCTTAAGGTAATTAGGTTAAATTGGACATATTTTGGTTATAATATTTGATTTTGTGGAATTAATAAAATATTGACGCATATTAATAGCATACAGGTACCTACGCCTATAAGTAAATATTCATAAAATGAATGGTTTATTTAGGCCAGCCCGTATGGTGACGGGTTAAGAATTCCAACACAAGAATTTCATCATCGACTTAGCGCGTTTTCACATTATCCGATCCGATATCGGTATGATAGCATTATGTCATACTGGGCAAGTTTTATTATGGGATCCCAAAATCACGAGAAAGAAAATCAGTTTCATACATTTTGATTGTGATGATTTTAATATTTTGTATAAAAATCATCATAATCACCTTACAATCTTCTCTGCTTTGCCCAAAGGTTGACTGGTAGAGAATGCCTCATGGCATTAAGTTCGCCTTTTGTACATTAAGTTGTTCTTTTGTGCAATAAAGTTTAAATACATAAATAATAATTATTAATAGTGCCCTTTTTACCAGTATAAGAATCTCTTGAATCTAAGGACGCATTTTCAATGGCTCTACATACAGTCAACATGGAATGCACCGAGGAAAAACTTTCACCGATAATATTCACAAAGTGGACGATTTTCCAAGAGAACAACTTTAATCGTACCAAGCTACTTTGTACTAAAGAGGATCGAGTATTATAGAGAGTACTGTCAAAGTAAAATGTGCAATCACAGTGCATATACTGCCATCTCTCGACCCAGCAAGCTTAGAACTTTTGAACCTCAGTTTTGACAATTTCGCTCATATTCTTAGCTTGATATGTATTAAGATGTCAAATATTAATATTAGCGCCATCTAGCCGAGCGTTCCCCAAAGGTGTAACACCATCTAGGCCACCGTACCTTTTTTTTGTATGGCTTTGTGGTACGTTTCTTTCTTAAACTTTATCAGTCTATATGGAGTTATAATTTAATACATAATATATGTCTTTGTTTGTACTAATACAAAATACCTACGTTACTCTGCTACCTAACCTGGCAACATTTCTGCTTTATTTCTCTAACAATACGCTTCCAACTCTCTTAAGGCATCCTGGCACTGTAATTGAAAATTGTATTACAGTTTTAAAAGCTATTGAAATAGAGAGGATTTCATTACAGGTTTGAATTTACCTAAGCTGTCTGTGTTTAAAATTTTCTGGGTAATTTTCTAAGTAAATATTGGATCATAAAAAGCGCTGTACTAAATATGTAGGAATTTAATGAGCAGACTTGTAAACTAGCGGAGCTCTAAGAACAGTATAGAACTTTTTAAGTACAGATGGTGTTTTTTTACGCACTAGTGCGAGAAGTGGTTCATTATAATTATGTCAGGTTGTAACTTCGTATGGCCATCTGTACTGAAAAACGTCGTACGATACACGTGCGGAAAGGAAATTCGTAACTCGTGTCGATTTAAAACACTCCTTTCGGTCATGGTTTAATTTATCGCCACTCGTTTCGAACTTCCTTTTTTACGCACTTGTATCGTAATCTACTATTTTACAACCGTTTTATATACGCTCATTTCCTGTTTTCGCGATTTCAACATTGAAACACAAACAATGATTATTTTTTATACTACGTCGGTGGCATACAAGCATACGGTCCGCCTGATGGAAAGCGGCCACCGCAACCTATGGGCGCCTGTAACTCAAGGAATGTCACATACGCGTTGCCAACCCATTAGAAACTTGTACAGTGTACACTCCCTTTTGCTGTGTTAAGTACTCAGTGTGATTGTTCATTATCACCTCACACGATTGTCACTTTGGTTACGCCCGGCTGATGTTGAAATCTTAAGTTTTTGCGTGCTATCTTAGAATCTATCAATGAGAAATATTTTTTGTCGCTTGACTTCAAACTTGGGTAAATCCACTCTGCTTTAAGGTTGAATTTATGAGAGTGTGTTTAGTAAAACGTCCCACTTTGTCGGTTACCATTTATATGAATAAACTGACAAAGCGGCTTTATAGCAATCGACAAAGTGGGACGTTTTTCCGTGCACACTCACATAGATATAAAAAATGTAATATGATCTGGCCCCGTAGCCGAATGGCATTTCTCCGACGCCAAACGAAAGCGATACGCCGCTGGCTCTGTCGCGCCAATACGCAAGCGCGATAGAGATAGATATCTACTAGCGCTTCGTTTCGTGAGCGTTTCGTGAGCGATTGTGCCATTCGGCTAGCCACCTTGAAAGATAATCAACCTTACAGCAGATTGGATTTACCCATGTTTGAAGTTAAGCGACACATTTCCAAGTAACCTTTTGATTGAAATTTCATTATTTCACGCAAGTGAATAATAACTACGAAACTTCATTTACCTACTGTAAAAAGTGAAGTTGGTCTGGTTGAGGTAACTGCTGACCGAAAAGCTGGCAATTTCCTCGCACAACGTATAAGTACTTATTGCGATACAGCGAGGAAATGTCGCTAGCATCCTTCGTATAATGCCTCAAGGGCCTATTTTAGATATTCGGTCCTGGGTTCGAATCCCGGTAAGGGCATTTATTTGTTCGTAGGTCATGGATGTTTTCTATGTATATAAGTTTAGTATGTATTTATCTATTTAAGTATGTATATCGTCGCTTAGCACCCATAGTACAAACTTTGCTTAGTTTGGGGCTAAGTTGATCTGAGTAAGGTATTTTAAGTTTAGTCTTAGTTTCTTATATAATTATGTAAATATGTTCATTTAAATAATTAATGAATCTACCGTTGTCCTCACGTTACTATATCGTTATTGCTGCGACATGTTTAGCCGCCGCGTGAACTGAAGAGGGGCCTCCAAATTGGCCCGAAACATATCGCAGCAATAGCGATATAATAACGTGAGTATAACCGTAGATTCATTAATATAATATATCTCTGTAAAGAGAATAATTAAGAGGATACGGTAGCAAAAATGATAAAATGGAAAGGAGCCCCCCTTTCAACTTGGGAATTTTAGTTAAATATACAAGTGTTATTAACTAGATGTATCGAAAGAAAATTGTCCATTAAGAACAACTCAGTCAAAAGATATTTCAAAAAAATCTTTAAAATCGAGGTTCCGCTCTCGACTCTTTCCTCCTTCAAAACTTAATCAATCGAAACGAAATTTGAGAATCTGAATAACAATGAAATAATCTATGTCGGACCGTTTAGCTTTTTTGGTTAATTGTTACCAATCCTGAGTATCACACCTTTTACTTATTGTGCCACAATGAAAAAGGCCGTTTTTGGAAATTTTTGAATGGCTCTAGAGTCTTTAAAAAGCAGAATATCAAAAAAATTAAAACGGTCCGACACAGATAAAAATAATAACACTCTGTGTTGAAAAAATCATTGCTCTATCTTCAAAAACCAGGGAGGAAATAGTCGAGAGCGTTTGTATGGAGAATTGACCCCTACCGTATCGTCTTAAAGACCGTCAAACTGAAATGGGACTGGGCAGGCCATGTCTGCCGTATGCACCCACAGAGGTGGGCTAAAATTAGCCACGATATGGGTGCCGCAAGACGGGCGGGGATCTGGCAGGCCCAGGCGGAGATGGCGGGACGACCTGGACGTGTATCTCAGCGACTGGCCGGAGATCGCTCATAACCAGGACGAGTGGAAATTGAAGGGGGAGGCTTTTGCCCAGCAGTGGGACACGGCTTTAAATAAAAATCTCTGTAAAAATACGCAAAATATTTAAGCGACATTCCAAAGCTTTTAATAAAGGATGTACTGTACGCAAACAAGGTTTGAAAAGTCACCGGAACGTGGTTCTCAAAACATTAAAGTCCCGCCCAACGCTCTACTGAGCCCTTTGAAGGGATTAACAATTTTAGGATCTTTTTTTAAGGAAAAAAAATTTTTTATGGGCAGAAATAAGTAGGTGTCATTACCATTAGACTTAAATTGACCGGGTACCGTGATTACCTTTTAATTTTTATCGAGCTCCCGATATTCGAGCTGACAAGAATCAAAAAGGTAACCGGGGTGTTTACCCCGCTCAATAAAAGTAGATACTACACTATCTCAAATAAAACCAGATCTTTTTAAAAACTAAAGCATGTTCGAGCCATTTCAAGCTTCATTTATCACAAAAGGTAACTATGAACTGTTGGACAAACCTCGCTCCGAGCACCGTCTAAAGACCAATTTGTATCATTAGAACAGTATCAAAGGATGAATAAAACTATTGAAAGAAACTAATGCTATTAACGAAACACCGGCAAATCATTTACTTTATATCTTTCTCTTTCACTTATTAAATAGAAATTATGTTTAAAAATAAATACTGTTCATATTTTTATTCTATTTACGAGTATCTGGTGCATTACTTCGTGCAGTGCATAAAATATTTTTCATCGCACTCACTAGTAAACGGTATTATTACGCAGCTTTGACATCCACCCGCCTTCGTCAGTTTTCCGTGATCATGATGCATGCAACTGCGTTGAAATATCGGGAGCTCGACAAAAATCAAAAAGGTAATCACGGTCTATATCCCGGTCAATATTAGTCTAATAAAACATAACCGTGAATCATTCAAAAGTCTTGGTGTTATTACATGCCTGCATACTGATACGTAATGAGCTATTTTGCCGCCCACGGCGTAATGGCAGTAAAGTTTATACCTGGGTGGGGCCTTCCACGACCTGTCAAAAATTACAAGATGGCGGATGAATGTTCCAAAGGTCAGCGTAGGTATTTCAATATATTTAGCTTTAAATTTGGTTATTACTTCGCGATTATGATGAAAACAAGATGAAAAACATTGTGTAAATCACGGGCGGCAAAAGGATTACAAACTAAAGTTAATAAAGTGAAATTCTTATCCCGTCAAGGTATACTAACTATACTAAGTAAGAAACAAATAATATTTATGGAATTCCAATTTATACCATTACTCGCGTATAAGGAGTAAAGGAATGAAATAAACTGCTATTAACGACGACGCCTGGAAAATGGCGGGGTTTGACTGGCAGCTAACAATTACTGGCCTGTTACTTCTGCTACAGTTAGTGCTAATGGAATGAAACAAAAACCTAGCTTGTCGGGTGTTATAAATGTTTTTATACAATCGTGATATAATACAGTGGTTGCTGAGTGGCCTAATAGTACGAGAGTGAAAAGCTTAATTATATCACCATTGTATGTAGGTGTACAATACTTTTTCTATGAGTCATCATCTTTATCATCAATGGACGAACAATTATCATCATTCAGTTTACACCGTGTCCAATAAGTTTGAATACAGCACAGTTTAAGTTTGAATGCAGCAGTTTGAGTTAGCAGTTGGCTATTTAGCCAATAAAACAAAATGAACAAATAGTTACTACATTATTATTATATTTTATGAATGGCACTCTTATTTACTACATTCACAAAAAATGTTTTGGAATAACTCCAGCATTAACTTGTTTACCAGCCTTAAACGCTTCTCAAACGGATCACACGCGGCACGCACCGTTTTCTTCACATTTCATCCCAAATACTCTCGATAAACTTTTTGAAATGATCTAGGTGTATGATTTTATAAAAATTTAGTCTTCAAAGCATGTATGACCATACAAAATAGTCTAATACGCCTAAACCTGGAGGCCTGGGTGGCCACTTGTAATGGTATTGGGGGACCTAAAATACCATGCTGAAGGCTTTAGAGAATTAAATAAATTAGATTGATTAGGATGTAGATGAATCTAAGGAGTCTGAGCTACTATATGGGGTAGTTGTAAGGAAAGGCACATGGCGATTTATAAAATTGAAATATATTATCGCAAATTTATGAAGGTATAGGGCGTTCCTATCAAAGAAATCTATAAGGCATTCGTTATATAAAATGAAATTAATAATCTATGAATGCAAACTTGTTCGTCTGAGACGAGAGAATTAATTCTCGGGTCACACTGCGTCCAGCGTGAGCGGAGGCGTAGAAACAGTCCTTCCTAAGCGTAAGTGAGATGTACTACTCAGGGCAGCCCTGAGGTGCCAAAGCTTCTAAAACTGATCCCGTTTGCGCTACCTACGAAGAGCCTGAGTCACCTAAAACGTGAGGCTACGTATCAAAGTATCGTAGGGGGGGTTAGCGTATTTGCAAGCGCATGGTAGGACATTGAGTTTTAATGATTTGGTGTCAGATGTTAAACGGTATACCTTTGACACTACTTGTGAGTAGTCACTGTGAGTGCTAACCCCGGCGCCTCAGTTTAAGTAAACACAGGTTATTCCTCGCAGGCCGTATAACAGAGGTGTGAGCTGGCAATTAATCTTGTTCCTAACCGCTTAAGTATAATAATATTAATTTAACCCCAAACTAATACCCACAAACTCTAAGCTAAAGAAATTGAACCACGGAAAAGAAAGTTATAAGGAAACGATAAAATAAATCAGTTGTTCTAGAATCAATCTCGTAAGTTGTGACAACCCAATTGGCGTTGTCGAGACCGTCCACAGTCGGCTATACAGCGGCGTCGTGTCTTGCCTCTAGACGCGTCAAAACTACCAGAACTCACACCAGTGCTTTCCTGCCTAGGTTCAGTCTTAGTCGCCTATTAAAGCCAGGTACGTAGGGTATGTCAAGTATCAACTTTTAATTAAATACCCTGTTGTCTGTCCAACTTATAACTGCTTGCTCTTCGTGATGTCAATAAAGCAATTAATATTTAGGAATCTAAGATGCAAAACATTAATATTATTAGTGTTGTTATTAAACACACATTGGTTTATTAAAATAGACATAATCATGTAGGTTGTTATAGGAATTGTCCTCATTATTATCAAAACGCATTCGGCCAGAAATACAACAAAACTTGACACAAATTACCTATTGTGTAATAACGTTTTAGTCTTCTACTTCAACCACGGATCTAATGTAATGCGTAAATTAATTAAATTTTTAGCTTATACTTGCGTTAATTGAGCTGTGCAATATAACGTTAGGTATACTGTGGTTATAGATATACGTAAGCAACTGAACCGTCACGTGCTTCTACATTTACTATAAATAAGTTTTAGTTATAGCACCAAGAATTTAAAGTTTTAATTATCAAATTGGTAATATAAGTTCTTCCATGATAACATTAATAACCGTGCATCGAACAGTAACTTTAACTTTCAAACTAAAGTAAGTAATGTGGAATTCGGACACAAGTTCTTTTTTTTCATTCTTGTTTTATCTATTGTGATAAATAATGTATGGTTTTTTTTTTTTTCTTTTTTTTTTTTTTTATAATATTCTACCTGCTTCGTAAGATGCTTCACTTCCACGTTAACTAATATCGACAAACTATATCAGTGACTGACGCTTTAAGCAAATTAATAACGTGTATTTAACTCACAAAATCTTTAGGACATACATACACACTACACTCTTTATATCTGAAATAACTTCATATTTAACATCTTTTAAATTTTACATCTTTGGAATAATTTATAAACGGCAACTGAAATTATAAGTCATCAACCCTAGATTCGTAAACGATTATATATTATATACCTAGTACTGCCATTTGATTGGTAATCATCTCTTAGTTTCTCCAAACTTTAATAAAAGCAACAACATCTGAACGTTACTACGACGTCTATATATGTACTAGAAACCCACTTTGGTAATTACCTGTGTATCATCACAATATCATTTAACATTCTCTTTTTCACAAACCTTCACAATATCATCAAATTTTTACTGAACTACGAGTAGATACGTTTATCTGCTAATGTAGTTTATTCGAATTCACTAACTGCAAGCTATTTTTATTTTAATATTAATCGTCAATATTAAATCGTAATCCGTATCACCAATAGTGAAAATAAATAATATACCACGCCAGTATAGTCAAAAATACGATAATATTATTGTATTCTGTCATGTGGTCAATATTTCTACAGCAAAACGCTTTGTTCTACGGTAAGCTGCTATTTAATCTCGAATTGCCCAGGTCACACTCTATTCCGATTATTGACCGTCATTTACATTTTGTACAACTTCTAAAACTGATTTTAAGTTATATAAATCGCGGGAACAATATATACGTTTATGTTACAACTGAATATCAGCACGAAACACACCATTGCACACAAAACACACACAAGCATAAAAAAAAATTCAATGGAATAAAAGTAGGTACACTGTCTTGGAATTTCTGATAATAGTTAAAACATTACAGCAAACTACATACACAAATATTGTTAAAACTGTAAATCATTATAGCACTTTATACAGCAACCTAACACCCCTCTCAGACTCTTCATAGGTAATCGAAGTGATCGTCATATTAAATTTATAAAATTTAAGGTTTCCTACGTTGTGTTTAATTTTTAAAAGTTAGAAGTTCTTTTTCTAGTTGTGTCTTTTTGTAAATTATTTTAGACACAAGCACTAGATCCTGCGTCACGAGCGCCACGTGTAATGGTATTGGGGGACCTAAAATACCATGCTGAAGGCTTTAGAGAATTAAATAAATTAGATTGATTAGGATGTAGATGAATCTAAGGAGTCTGAGCTACTATATGGGGTAGTTGTAAGGAAAGGCACATGGCGATTTATAAAATTGAAATATATTATCGCAAATTTATGAAGGTATAGGGCGTTCCTATCAAAGAAATCTATAAGGCATTCGTTATATAAAATGAAATTAATAATCTATGAATGCAAACTTGAATACACTACAGAAATACGTACTTGAGGAAAACAATTTAGGCCTTTATCACTTGAAATATTTATATAAATTATAAGACAAAAGTGTATACAATACAAGTCAACCTAAAGCCCATACCTTTGCGGGGACAATATAATATATTAAATCAATGGCTCATGAAGTAAGGGAAAACCCGCTAAAACCCTTACCTCGCCTTATTAATGTACGTCTACATACAATGTCTACATAACATCTATAGGCTCCATTTAATACAACAATACAATAATTCGTCAGGAATTGTAATAACAGAATTTCCAAGACAGTTTACTCTAAACACAGTTTGAGTTATAATAAATGCACATGTTGTTTAATCTGTAGGATATAACAATATAATATCGGTCGTCTCGTTTCAATCCTTTACGAAGTGTATTTAGGTACATTAGATATCTCAGGAACTCGAATCCTGGTTTCAACAAATATATATGGAACATATTTAACATAGTGGCGAGGCTCGAACTCGCACTAATATTCACCAATAAAGTGTCATACAAGATAGGTAACACAAGGCTGAAAGAAACTAAAGAAGCATTATACAGTTACTTTATAATACTAATTAACCGTCACAAGGTTATAGAACCTGTCCCAACAATATATCCAGATTATAAAGCAAGAATTGAACTTGCCTTGCACTTGACAAAGATATTTAAATATTTATGTTGTGTTTCTTAAAATACAACTTAAGACGCTGTTTGGATAAAAGAGGTACTTAGCTCGTTTATCGCCGAATCCGGAACCACTGGCTTTATTCTCTACTATTACTACTCAATTAATCTTTAACAATTAATACAATTATATATGATCAGGGAACAAATTTTAACAAAGCTGGAAAGACTTGGGTCTCCCTTCGAGTCTAAAATCAGAGTGTCCTGCTACTCTCATCCCTCGTGTTGACTGAAATCCCTACTAAACCAACTTACTTCTAGTTACGATAATGTCAACCTTATTAACAATAATATAAGGTTTTCGTCGCTACAATTATCCGATTGCGTACACGTTTCTTCAATGGGATCTTGTCCCTTCCAAGGCTCTGATTGGTGCGCTGTCTCGCTCTCTCTTACTGCAGCGGTGCACGTTGTCTCGTTTGGCGTGGTCAGGGGCTTGAGGGACCCCCGCTGTCACTTTTGCAACGAATGATACGGTCATGGTCAAATGCCTCGACACATGGGCTCCAGATGTCCTGGAAACAGTTTACCAAGGAGAGTAGACTTTGTATGGAATAATATACCATATTGGAGTATGATTACGTTATAGGTTTGGCGTACGGTGCATTGTGCGATAGCGGTTTTTCTGTTGTTCCAGTAAACTCATAAATAAATCTTATAATGGGTTTTGTTTTTAAACTTTTATAGAATATCTTTTAACTAAAATATTGAGCAATCCGAGAATGGGAAACAGCCTGCTTTCTATTTTTATTGCCGCCCTTTTTTTTCGGCTAGCCATTTTAAATTTATTACTTTTAACCGATGGCAATTTTAATCACCTATTTATAACTACTTAGTAAAGCACGTATTCACGTATGTGGAATACGGGTTGCCATCTCACACTCATGTTTCGGATAAAAAACTGCCAAATTAGTCTGAAACTACGCTAGAATACCATTTGCCGAATGTGCTGGAGGTGCGTCTTGTTGGGACACATGATACTCATTCCCAAGCATCCTTTTTAACTTTAAGGCATTTTTTTCTCCAAAACCTTGGTTTTAAAGAAAAAAACGTTGATTTTAACGCTTTTATCTGTAAGTACTGAAGGTAGTTTACCTCGCTTACATACTGCATCCCACACCTGGGCCGATGGTGAGCTCTGGAACCTATTTAGGCACATTTTTCTAGTTGCCCGGAACGTTATCTATCCTCGGTACCCATAATAGTTTATTTTGGACACGTGGCGTCTGTTTTATCACATACAGATTCTCCTTATAAAAAATAACTCGTCACCTGCGTGCCGAGCAAGTATTTTGTTGGCACTTTACCTCTTTGTTTTTCTTAGATACTTCGGAAATTTCATGTACTTTGTGCTTGTATTTTATTAAGAGGAATATACTCTTTAGTTTAAATAAGAATTTGATGGCCTGTGATCCCTATATCTTTAGAACTGAGGTAAAATGTGAGTATTCGGACTTATTGGACACGGTGTAAAATGTATGTTAATAGCGTCGTTCAACGCTACAAACATCGAATTTCCTGGTAACCTAGCCCTATACCCTTCCCATAACTATGTTCTTTTGCTCCCTTGTGACACAAACATATATTAATTACTTCAACATATATTCCACCTCAGATCCAGCTGTCGACATATCTATTTCTAATATCATAGACTAGAGAATTAGTTTCTAGTTGATAGTCAGTCTAATCTCAATGCCCATTAATGGCCAGTCAGTATACTAAAACCCTGTTAACTGCACACGTGAGCACTTGAACTGAGTGCACTTTCAAAACATAGATCAGTCACTTTACCTACTAGAGAGAGAATAATAAGATGTTCTAGTTCTAGTAACATGTATGAACGGTTTGTGTTTAATTTTGAACTTTATAGTTAGTTGTAAATAGCAAAAAAGTGACATCTCTCGGGAAATTGAGTAAACACCTAGACAAGCGTTTTATACAGATTGGTAACAAACTTGTATTGTTACCAATCTGTATAAAACGCTTGCCTAGGTGTTTAAATACACAAATACAGTACTTCTTCTAAAGCATCCGTCCCGCTTTGGCAAGTATGTCAGTGTGAGAGTGACCGTTGTCTTATCCAGGTGGATAAGTGATAAAATTGGAAGCATGATACGCCGGCTGGTCAATTATTAATCATATAATTTTATCAAAATCCCGAACAGAAATCGACACTTTATTTTTTTGTTTATCGTTAATCGTCTTCACAAACGCAAATATTGTAAAATAACTTTTACCAGACGCTCATTTCTAGAAGGTCGTTTCTTTCTAGAAACATCACACAGGTACAGTTTAATCCACAAATTACGTAGCTCACAATGAAAAATCTACAGAGTCGACATCTAGGTGCCAAGGCTTTGCCACAGACGCAGCGATGGACCAATTAAACCCTGACTGTAGCGGTAAATGTTAATTAAGTCCCTCAGTTTGATGTAGGTAAGTGAAATAAATATTGATAAGGAAATTTTGGCACTTTCTGAATAATTTGTGGATTTCGATCACAGAAAGGTCCTCGAGGCAATAAGGAACTTTTTACCTGGCCCCGTAGCCGAATGGCATTTCTGCGACGCGAAACGAAAACGAAACGCCGCGAAAGGTAGTCTGGCTTGCATATTAGTCACGCCAATATGCAAGAGCCATAGCTAGACATCTACGAGCGTTTCGTTTCGTGAGCGTTTGTGCATTCGACTACGCACGCTGAAATTTGAACAAATTTTTTTGACGATATCGTCTTTATTGCTCATGAAGCAAGGAGCCTTTACTTGTGGAAGGTCACAGTTATTTATAAATCAAAAGTCAGGTATTACAAGCTTAAATTACTCAGAAGCGTCCTCACAATGGGCAAAAACTAGTGAATAATTTGTCCATCCTCCTTGCGTTATGCCGGCGTTTGCCACGGCTCATGGGACCCTGGGGTCCACTTTGACAACTAATCCCAAGATTTGGCGTAGGCACTAGTTTTACTAAAGCGACTGCCATCTGACCTTCCAACCCGAAGGGTAATTAGACCTTATTGGAATTAGTCCGTTTTCCTCACGATGTTTTCCTTCACCGAAAAACTAGTGAATAATAAATTAATTTATATCATAAGCTCAAAGACACATAGAGGTAAATATTACATACATACATACATACATACATACAATCACGCCTGTTTCCCAGAGGGGTAGGCAGAGATCACGGATTTCCATTTACTACGATCCTGACAAACCACTTTCGCAGGTAAATATTATGTTATTAGAATCTCACCTTAACCAGTCAGTAATACCATATGAAGGAAAAGTTGCCATTTTTGACGGTTCTTAAATTAGCACGAGTTACCTACGCGTACGACTTTTAACAGAACTCATTAAATTTTCAATTAGTTTTTTATTTATTTTACAAGGGAACGGAGTTGTTGTTTAAGCCAGCTAATATTGATACGGGTCAACCGCTTTCGAAGGAGGCCAGGCCCCGTAGCCGAATGGCATTTCTCCGACGCCAAACGAAAGCGATACGCCGCTGGCTCTGTCGCGCCAATACGCAAGCGCGATAGAGATAGATATCTACTAGCGCTTCGTTTCGTGAGCGTTTCGTGAGCGATTGTGCAATTCGGCTAGCCACCCAGTGCTGTCAAGCTGGTGTAACTTGACAGACGTTCAGATGCACTCTTGGAGTGATAACAGTCATATCGTCACTAATTTAAAAAAAACTTGTATCTTCGTCTGTCAATGAAAAGAAAATTGTAAGTATGTATGGAATGCATATAGAATAGACTTAATGCGTTTTAACTTTGTGGAACAGCGTGAGATACGAGATTTTTTAAAAGTAGTGACGATATACACATGTAAATATTGATACACGAGCAAAGTAACGATTTTAGAACTGAACCACGAACGTGGCGTTTTTTTCGGAAGTGTAATTTTGAGTATTGCGACGGTTTTTTGTCACAATGGGCAAACAAATATTGATAATAAATAATGCAACACAATTTTTTATCACACATAATAAAAGACAGATCAGTTGTAGTAAAAACCGGCCAAGAGCGTGTCGGGCCACGCTCAGTGTAGGGTTCCGTAGTTTTCCGTATTTTTCTCAAAAACTACTGAACCTATCAAGTTCAAAACAATTTTCCTAGAAAGCCTTTATAAAGTTCTACTTTTGTGATTTTTTTCATTTTTTAAACTTATGGTTCAAAAGTTAGAGGTGGGCGACGCACTTTTTTTTCCTTTAGGAGCGATTATTTCCGAAAATATCAATATTATCAAAAAACGATCTTAGTAAACCCTTATTCATTTTTAAATACCTATCCAAAAATATATCACACGTTGGGGTTGGAATGAAAAAAAATATCAGCCCCCACTTTACATGTAGGGGGGGTACCCTAATAAAACATTTATTTCCATTTTTTATTTTTGCACTTTGTTGGCGTGATTGATATACATATTGGTACCAAATTTCAGCTTTCTAGTGCTAACGGTTACTGAGATTATCCGCGGACGGACGGACGGACGGACGGACAGACAGACATGGCGAAACTATAAGGGTTCCTAGTTGACTACGGAACCCTAAAAAACGGTATTATCACCATCATAATATCAGCCCTGAATTGCCCACTGCTGAGCATAGGCCTATAGTCTAATACGCCACTTATCCCGGTCCTGGGGGGTTACCATGACGTGCTAAAGCCGTTCAGTTTAGGTTGAGAGAGAGGGACGGAGCTATGTAACTGCTATAGCTGTGTCCCTTTCTCTCAACCTAAACTGAACATCTTTAGTACATCATGGTAACCCCCCTGAGCTAGTCTCACACATTAGTGACCAGCAATTTACCGAATGTCGTACACCCAACGAGCCAACAGAACTATTAAGTATGTTAATAACGAACTACAGTATTTGTTTTAAATCACTTACTAAGAAAATCTACATGTGCTAATCATGACACGTTGTCATTCTGCCGAGGTGGGTTGACGCTCCTTTTTTTTGTGCTAGGAGGCAAACGAGCAGACAGGATACGTAGCCGAATGGCACAAACGCTCACAAAACGAAACGCTTGTAGATATCTATGTCTATCGCTCTTGCGTATTGGCGCGACAGAGCCAGACTACTTTTCGCGGCATTTCGTTTGCGTTTCGCGTCGCAGAAATGCCATTTGGCTACGGCACCAGGGTGCGTAGCCGAATGGCACAAACCAGACTACCTTTCACGGCATTTCGTTTTCGTTTCGCGTCGTACAAATGCCATTCGGCTACGGGGTCTGGGTACGTAGCCAAATGGCACAAGCGCTCACGAAACGAAACGCTCGTAGATATCTATCTCTATCGCTCTTGCGTATTGGCGCGACAGAGCCAGACTACCTTTCGCGGCGTTTCGTTTGCGTTTCAAGTCGCAGAAATGCCATTTGGTTACGGCACCAGGCCCCGTAGCCGAATGGCATTTCTCCGACGCCAAACGAAAGCGATACGCCGCTGGCTCTGTCGCGCCAATACGCAAGCGCGATAGAGATAGATATCTACTAGAGCTTCGTTTCGTGAGCGTTTCGTGAGCGTTTGTGCCATTCGGCTAGCCACCCTGGTCGCATGATTGAGCGTAGTCGATGGCACGGGTTAAGAAATGTTAAGATGCGTGCTACGAGCTACGAGCGTAATCAATAGTACGGGAAAATGCGCACGTAGCGAAGCTCCTACGGACTTACAACGCTAATATCGGGTCAGTAGAACTTAATTTGCTAACCGTTTAAGTTGAATCTACTTAAAAGTAACGTGAGTTTACTACTCACGTAGAAATTGCAGAACATTCCCAAAAAGCGGAAACATTCTTGAGAATGTTCGCAGAACATTCCTGCAACATGACATTTATTGTTTAAACGAGATAATATACTTGAAATAAAGTTTAAATGGGCATAATATAAAACTATAATTGTTATTATACATATAATATTATCTATTACAGTTATCTATTTTGTTGATATTAGTGATAAGTTACCAATAAGTTGCTTAAATTCTCACTATACTTCAGGGAACATTTCGACTTTCAGACTTCACAGTTTTAGTCCTGACTTTTTTAAATTAGGTACCGAACGATTATTTCTTGATGCCTGTCTTTGGTCATGTCAAAATATAAAAAACAAAAAGAAAAAGAATCGCTGTCAGGATCGAACCTGAGAAAATCGGCATATGAAGCCAGCGCACTACCAAGGGACTACGTCTAGACTTGCTGAGTCCGACGAAATTATGGTATAAACTACGAAGTTACTAAGTATTCTGATAAATTCTCGTTCTCGAGAACATTCACAGAAGTTACCGAAAATTCTCATGAGGAAAGTTCTGCAACTTTGGAAACTTCTCGTCCGTGCGTTGCTAAACGTGAGTCACGACTTCATTGAGTGTTTATTTGAATTACAGCTGCCAATTAAATAATTTTGAACATAACTTGAATTTGTATCTTGGATAAATGGAAGATGCCATAAAATTTTGACTCATGTTAGTCTTGCCGCGAATTGACCCCTTAGATGTTTTATAAAAAAATAACTACCTAAGTATATCCAGGGGCGTGTTTACTCTTAAACTACCGGAGCAGCCTGGGGCGATGGCGATTGGGGTGACAAAGCGGGTTTTAAGTATTCTAAAATTAAATACTTTATAGTCACTTGATGGGGCGGCAAAACTGGCTCGGGGCGCCAAATCTTTATACACTGTCTTTATTATCCATACTATATTATAAATGTGAAAGTATTTTTTATTTATTGTTATTATTAGTTACAGTATAGGACTTATAATTAAAACATATCCCTGCAAAACTGCATCTACAGTTTGTCTACAGGTGTGAGTCTCTATTTAGCAGATATGTAGATTAAACTACTTATGTATGTACTTATAATTTAAAAAATATTAATTACATATTTAAACACTCTGTGTCTGTTTGTTTGTTCGTCTTTCACGGCAAAACAGAGCGACGAATTGACGTGATTTTTTAAGTGGAGGTAGTTGAAGGGATGGAGAGTGACATAGGCTACATTTTGTCTCTTTCTAACGCGAGCGAAGCCAGTAATTTGTAAATGTAAACTTCCTACCAAATTATTTACGGGGTTACCTGCTTATGCCACCTGTTTTTATTTTAAGCTTTAGGTCAAACACAATTTATCTATGGAACGAAATTGAATGTCCTAACTCTTACTGTTATTGAGTTATGCAAAAAGTCTCTCTTAGATTTATTAGTTCCTTTAATATGTGTAAAATTTGTTTTTGAATTTAACAATAATTTATATGACAGGTTGATTCTGTACAGGGATGGCAGGAAAAGCCTAAACGACACGTCTAATTTCACAGAAATAATAAAAAAGCAGTTTTAGCATGACCTCATTTTTAACCGACTTCAAAAAAGGAGGAGGTTCTCAATTCGACTGAATGTTTTTTTTTTTTTTGTATGTATGTTACTCGATATCTCCGAGAATCGTGGACCGATTTTCAAAATTTTTTTTTGATCTCACGGGTATGGTCCCATTGGCACCAAGGTCCCCCGAGATGGTCCCATTGGCACCAAGTCAGGGTCTGATGATGGGATCTTGGAGAAATCGAGGGAACTCTTCAAATGTTATAGGCACATGTAATGTTTTTAGTGTATTTTTCAAAGGTACACCAGTATTTACGCCTGACGGTAGTAATTTTATGTGGCTGAGCTGATGATGGAAGGTCAACTACTCAATGGTTAGGAGTTAAAGGATAATTCTTTCACTACTGTACATATATTCGGACTGATACATATAATATCACTAGGAACCACTAAAAATCAACAAATAAATTAACTTTTTAACAAAAAATAAAACCGCCTTCAAAAATAAGCGCGTTATAAAACACGGAGAAACTAAAAAGCAAAAAATAATAAACCTTTGAATTCAGATTTCTTATCGTATTGCAATAATCTAATTTCAAAGAAAGTCTATCAAAGAAAATAATAATTGGTCGCTCCTTGAATCTCCCTTTAAAGGTATGAATAATACAGCTGACTTGAGCACCAATTAACTAAAACGAAAACGGGTATTACATAAAATTAAAATGTTAAAGTAACAAATTGAGACTGCTTCCTCTCTGACGTGGCGTGTTTTTGGCAAGTCACCATTTATTTTGTGTATAAAGCACTTGATTTTCGTGCGAAGTGACGGAAGCGTTATTATAGCGCAAATTCGGAAATTAAAAGTAAATGTATAGGTGTTGAAACGTGAAAGAGAGTATAAGTAAAGTAGGACGCTCCGGCTGTGGAATGAGCTCCCTGCCGAGGTATTCCCGATGAACTGCAGTATGGGGTTCTTCAAATAATTTTGAATCGACTTCAAATCTCATTAATATAGCAGCGCCATAATAAAAAAAAACAATACACAGGCAAATTTTCACACAATCACAAAGAGGTATCGTTTATACATAAATATCTATTATTTGTAGAGGTATCACAATAATATATCGCCATCAGATCTGTGTAATAAATATAAATTAGCCACTCATTTCGCTAAGGTACTTAATGGCTGTTTTGTGTAGGCCATAAATATTGTGTTAGACACAGATCTTTTCCTTTTAGGTGAAACAGTAAGAGGTGTATCCTTACAAAATTAAAAACCTGGCAAATTCAATTAGGTAACGCAGTGAAAACCTGAAACTATGATTTCCATAATTTTGGAACTTTTATCATCATGTAGCGTCAACATTATTATTGTAATATAATTGTTTATTGTCTGTGTGCTTTCTTTCTAATGAATCATTACGTCAACCGGGGTGACTTTAGAAAAATTTGGGGTTATTTTGATGGTGTTTGAACGGCTTTAAAATCAACATTATTCATTACTTGGGGTTTGGTTCACTAATTAGTTACATAACATTATTCATGTAACTAATTAGATCAATAAAAATCATTGTAAATCTACCATAGAAAATCGCGAGTTTACTTACAGTATGACTTTAAAACTAAATTTTCAAAGTCGCCCCTGCGTTTTAAAGCCACCCCGGTTGACTGTATTATATTTTATTTATATTCTATTCTTTTTCTATGCGCTGCTATGGTCCATCATAGATTAAAACGATTTTGATGATGAGGTGTGCATGTCATTCGTGCCTGCGCTAATTCTACGGAAAATTTCTGAAAAAAAAAATCAAAGCTCTGTAAACAGTGTAATGAAGAGAAGGGAAAGTAGGGGAAATGCCGTCTATTATGGAAAATCTGTGATAGATATTATTGCCGGTCGGCGTGCTTGTGTGTGATAAAGCGATGCAATAATTGCTCGGCCGGCCGGAAGTGTTCACGGTGCATGTTCCAAAAGCTTAACGAAACGAACAGTAAATATATAATGATTCTACGTCATTTATATGTTGTGACAGATTTTCAATACTACCAGAAAACCCTAGTTTCAGTTTTTAACCCGTGACCCAGGGCCGGATTAAGGGTAGAGCGAGTGGAGCGGCCGCTCTAGGCGCCACATGGTAAGGGGGCGCCAAAATCGAGAATGTGGAAAAATCTATACAAAAAAATTATGCGTTGCATGGGCGCGCACAAATCACAAAATGGCGAGAGGAGTCGGGAATGAATCCGACTATTGAAAATCTAGATTTGTAATTCAAATTAAGTGGAAAGTTGCACCACATTGCCAACATATACCAACATTCATAAGGGCACTGTTGCTGGGGCGCCGTAAAACTAAATAGCACATAACGAACCACATTTTTGTGCGGCGAACGACAAAGTTACGTCGCTATCCAAATGCAAAAATATGAGTCTACCCGATAGTCCAAAGCGGAGTTCCTCATAAAGCCAAAGGCGCAAAACGTCTCAGAGAGGCGCAATTTTGTGAGTCCCATCCCAGAAGATGGTGAGCAAACTTCAAAGCACTAAGATCACTTAGTGGCAATGACAAAATACCGAAATGGGCATCCCGACGGTGACGATCGAGTCCGCTGTTAATCTCTTATTTAACTCTTAGTATTATGAAAATAATAGTGATTGCGAAATATAAGGCCTAAAAGTCGGGAACATAGGCGCCCTGTGAAGTCAAAATACCCCAAAATATGTCAAAAACCGCAGCTCTGCAGAACATAATAGCTCGAAAGTTCGCGGATTCCCCGCTGGCGGGTTGAGTCTTAATATATATCGATTAAAAAAAAATCGCGCTCGCTTCGCTCGCGCTTACTATTTATATGTTCTCTTTTAGGTTAAAATCCGAATCTGTTTTCCTGACTTAACTACTATAGTGCTCCATTTTGTTTGTTATTTTATGTATTTACATGATATCCACGTACAGCCACGTAACTATACTAGGGTTCGACAACGAAGTTCAACCATTTGTCCCTTTTGTACTTTGTATCTGTATGATGAAATCCATAAATTCTGTATTACGTTAATCTTCAAATTACGGCATTACTATGAAAAAAATTTCGCGCTCGCTACGCTCGCGATTTATTTTCCTACATAGTGAAACCTTACCAAGGGGCGCCGAAACTCAAACTCGCTCTACCCTGATCGAGTGCACGGGCCGGCGCTGCCGTGACCGTTTTAATACGTAACCTAAATGATAAATTTTATATGTTAGGCGTTACTTGCCATTGCTGGTCTAGGCGACTGGTGAACCTGAGTCAGTCGGCAAGGATTGTGAACGACAGGGATTCCGATTAATCGATAACCCGTGTATGTTACATGAGCTTTGATGATCATCAATACGTCTTGCGTCGTACACTCAACTCTTAACTAAGTAGGTAGGTACTTATATCAATCAGTACTTAATCAGTAATAGGTAAAGACAGTTAGAGGAAAACTGAAGAGGTGGATGGACTGTGTGACACATGATATAAAATTTAACTAAAACAAGTTAATGATTTGACGTCCGGTCTGGCGCAGTCGGTAGTGACCCTGCCTGCTAAGCTGAGGTTCAGGGTTCGAATCCCGGTAAGGGCATTTATGTGTGTGATGAGCAGAGATATTTGTTCCTGAGTCATTATATACTATACAGGGTGTCCCAAGACTATGGGACATGAACGGAAAGTACCTTAAATATCGTAGATAGGGTATTTTGCTACAAGAAGACTTTATTTTATTTTTAAAACTAAGTAAAACTCCATTCATAGATTTTTAAATAATTACATGGTTAAACCGGGAATCAAACCCGCTACACGAGAAAAAAAAAACATCCTGTAATTTTGTCATACCGATCGATAGGCTTCATCATAAAGATTATCTTTCTCTAAATAACATAGTGTCGGAGATAAAAGGAAGACCATGAATTTTAACATTTTACATGGCAGACTCCTTAGCCTTAAAATTTGTCCATACATTAAAAAAAAAAAAAATTTTTTTTTGAATGCAGTTTTACCAAGTTTTAAAAATAAAATAAAGTCTTCTTTCAGCAATATATCCTATCTGTGATATTTTAGGTACTTTCCCTTCATGTCCCATGGTCTTGGGACACCCTGTATAAGTATGTATTTATCCATTTAAGTATGTATATCGTCGGTTAGCACGCATAGTACAAGCTTTGCTTAGTTCGCGGCTGTTGATCTGTGTAAGGTGTCCCTAATATAAGTTAATGATGAGATGACGAGTGATAGAGATGTATGGAATAGGAAGGCATTCTGCGCTGACCCCAAGTGACTGGGATAAGGGCAAGAGAATGATGACTTAAATGAGTTTTTTTAGTAAAAAGTCGAGATTTTGGCAAGAAATATCGGGGAGTGATATTTTTACAATATAAACAGTTATTTTCTTGGTTCCTGTAGCAAAAACTTAAAACATATTTTGCGCTAATCAGACGATAAAACGTCTTTTTAACGAAACACTATTTAAGACGAGAAAACGTCGTGCTTCCATTATTCGCCCCGGAACCTCCGAAATACGACACCCTTCGACCTTTTATGATACTTGCTTACAGAATCTCCTTCAGATATGTTTATTTTCGGCTAGACACGCTCAGTATATCGTCAAGGCCATTATATAGACACGCCAACCTCACATGGAACTAAATAACCCACATATATTACAGTGTAAGTCAGCATGCATTATTCAACGCCTTAAAGGGGAACGATGTTGCGGTCTCGATTCGGAAATTACATTATAATTCGGGAAACTAAGGAATGTGTATGTGAACACATTGGACGCGTATTCGCACGCCGCTGCGGTGTGCGAATAAGATATCTGAGCAATGTACAGAGTGACATTTTTATAACAGGCCGGAAAACCTTTATTTACATGAACATATCAACATAATTTTATAATAAACTAAGATTAAAGTTACAAGCTAGCTAATATCTAAAATAGACCCTTGAGGCATTGTACCAATTACATTTCCTCGCTGTATGGTAATGCTGATATCCCATCTAAAACATAAATGTGAAACCAGAGCCAAGTTCAATAATATGATATATGCCATAGTTGTTCACTTAAGCGAAAAAAGAAGTGATATCTAAGTGGGTGCTAAGTTCAGTGGTCAGTCCTGAAATTTATTTATAACAACTAATATAAATATATTTATAACAACATAAAATACTTTTATTATGGGACCAACGCCGAAATCCCGAAAAAAAATTGGCTATTCCATAGAAATGAGCGGTATCATGATAGTCGAAATGTAAGAAACAGCCAAATTTTTTTTTGAGATTTCGGAATTCGGCTCAGCACTGAAGCGCAAAACCAACTTTGCAACAACAAATCATGGAAAATGTTGTTTTTATTCGGGCGTCCTAGTATTTATGTAAATAAGTAAATACTATTAAATATTTAATTCTAAGGTCTGAAATTATCAATAAATAAATTATCTTTGCGTTTGCTTTTATAAAAAAGGATTATACTATTCTACATACATTTTCTTGCAGTGGCAACATCGTAGTAGATTTTTTGGACTCGAAATCGCGTGCTGAGTATAACAAAAATGACGATTTTTGGGCGTTATTATCTAAACAACCGTTTGAGATGTGTTTATGAAATTTGGAGCACATATATATCTCGCGTGTCAATATATAAGCCAAATTTTACACGTTTATATTAAATAGTTTTTGAGTTGAGGGAGTCAAAGGTGGCTCCAAATGGTTCGTGTAATATTACACACGTTGCTGCTCGCCAGTTCCTTTACTTGAACTTGGCTTGACACGCTACCGCGTGTCCTAAGAGATACGTTGTGCGAGGAAGTTGCTAGTTCTTCGGTCACCAGGTTACCTCAACCAGACGCTTCGCAATTTCTGTGAAAAACTTGTTCGCGCTGAGGACCTAGAATTTCAACTCCAAAAGGTACAAAATGGTACTCATTGCTAAAGGTCTTGTATGTAACAGACTATTTTCAGGGGCCTATATTATGTATAACTGAAACGTAACCAAAAGACAAAGCGTCTTGTGTATTTTATGTTTTTATGTAGATGACGTGACCCCCCCTCCTGGGGCCTGGGCTTTACCACGTGACTCCTCCCCTCCACTGGGCACGAAGCTGGATCCGCGCTTGCGCGACAGAGCCAAACTGCATTTGTGTCGGCGTCTTGCGTCGACGGTTGCCATTCGGCTACGCCGACAGGCCAGATAAACAACTGACCATTGACTGATGGTAACTATGCCGGATCGGGGGGGCTAACATGTAGTGCTAAAGCCGTTCAGTTTAGGTTGAGAGAGAGGGACGGAGCTATGGAACTGCTATAGCTTCGTCCCTTTCTCTCAACCTAAACTGAACGGCTTTAGCACTTCATGGTAACCCCCCTGGACAGGTGGCACCCGTTCGTTTTAGAGGCCAAAATTCAGTTTAAATCATAGAGCTAAGTTAGTAATTTATAAAACTTTACGTTCACAAAGACTACATTCTGCCATAACATGTAGAATGCGTCTTTTCCTGATACTATGTGCAATAAATAAGTTTCCAGTTTCCAATCTATTCCCGATATGTTCACACGTTGATTGTAATTATATCCAAGAGTAGACTAGCGTACGTAGCATATATTGAAGACTGAACTAAGTTTAAACTGCAGGTATATGAAAACTTAGACGTCAGGTTCAAGCAATTTAAACGCAATTTGGCTAGAACTAAAACATCAGGATAAGCGTTCAAGTTTGTGGTAGGTTAATTCTACGTTTGTTCCTAGTTTATAGTTTAACTATTTATTCATGTTTTAACGGAAAACTTGCGAAAAATGCAACCATGAATTGAAAACATAAATACCTTCGTCTCGTAGAATTTCGTAATTTTGAGTCACCTTTCTTCATTAAAATGCATCCTAATATTTATTATATTCATTGAAAGCAATTTCTTACAACTTATAATGGTTTTGTGTGATAATTGTGGCGCTTTCCTATCGAATATAATTTATTAAGGGCAATTAGAAGGAAGATATTGTAAATGCCGTCCACGAAACTCCATACATATTTTTATCACCTGGCGCGTTGACATGCTTTTTTAGGAAACACCCTTTTTTAGGAGATATTCCAGTCCTTTAGCCAAATTCAATAGCCTGGTAATCTTCTTTTTTTAAATTTACATCATTTAACCTAATTGTAATTCAGTAAATTGCTCCCAGGAATCATCAGAAAAACATTAAGCGGCTACAACTAGAGGTAAGTATAACTTATTCAAGACGGAACCTCATTGGTTGATTCTGAACGCTCGGGCCACATTATAATTCAATAGGCAATCGATATCAATGCTCCATTACGATCAAATCGCAATGGAAATTATCGATTAACATGTACTAGCCCCGATGCATATGTTTTCGTCTAGTCAGTTATGGCAGTATTGTACTTTAATGAAATCTAAACACAAGAAATATCATTCATACTGAAAGGAAAAAAAATATGATTTTTATTTTGTCTTTTATGGATGGGTATTACAATACATTCCAGATGTAAGGGGGCCCAAAGGAAGTAACTAAGTAACTAAGTTCTGCTAATGAAATAAAAACAAATCTTTAAGCCTATCCATGCAGAACTGCTATTGGAGAGGAGAATGTGATTAAGACAACATTTTTTTAAAGTATTTTTTTTTACAATATAAGTCACATGCAATTTTAATTTACAATCAAATTAAACTATATTATAGTACTTTTACAATTCTCACTACTGTGACGTGATATACCTACATGTGTAAACGTTATTAGAATAAACAAAATATTTCTGTATTACTAGACGAACTCTTTTGCATCGGGCTAGTATTGAGGCTTGTCATGCTAGTGAGGCCTCAAATTAATGGGTCGTGACCCATCCCCATCGTGATCGTGATGGTTATATTTAACCTCTTATTTAAATATTTTTGGTCATATTTTTTTTAATGATTGTTTATTCCATAGATGTTGAATGTTGATGTTTATTTTTTTTTTTATTTATTTGGAAAGCAAACAGAAATAAACGAGCAGGAGACAATGTTTCAAACACACAGTAAAACATTCGCTTATTTCCTAAACAGCTCTCACTAAAAAAATTAAGTATAATGGAACTATTACTACACTTACTAAACTTAGGGTAACTAATTACTAACATTAAATGCTAAACTTTTGCAAGAAGAAACAAAGGATAAGATCTTATCTGGAAAACAGACAGCAATGTGTAGAAGTTAAGCGCGTGAATGGCCTACAGGAAACCGAAGTATTTAAATCTGATTATAAATTCAATCGCTTTGGAGTTCCTCAAGGTAGTGTCCTAGGTCCACTGCTGTTTTTAATGTATATCAATGATTTGCCGGAGGTGACGTCTCACAAATGTATTCTGTTTGCTGACGACATCTCGATCATTGTCACAAATAATAAGACTGAAACTGTAACTAATCATGAATGTAATGTAAACAACACTATAACTGAAGTAATTAACTGGATGCAATATAACAATATGCTAATAAATATATCTAAAACTAATTATATGAATTTTAATAACTTGACATTGAATATTAATTATAATGGACATACTTTGAAAAATGATAATCTTATAAAATTCTTGGGCTTAATTGTTAACGCAGATTTAAAATTGAATGGACATATCGAACATGTATGTAATAAAATAAACAGGTTTGTTTTTGTCATGCATAGACTACGCACAACAACAGATAAAAAAACGGCCCTGATGGCCTATCACGGCTACGTGGAGTCCGTGCTTCGATATGGACTGATTGTGTGGGGGAATGGGGTTGATGTACAAAGGGCTTTCATCTGCCAAAAAAAATGTATTCGTGCCATATGCGGAGTATGCCAGATGACATCCTGTAAACCTCTATTCCCCGAATTAAATGTACTGCATCTACCTTGTCTCTATATTTTTGAAGCATGTAAATTTGTCAAATTGAATATGAATTTGTTCAAGACAGCCAAGGAAGTATTCCCTAGAAATACTAGGAATACCAACAGACTTGTTGTACCTAAGCAGCAAAGAACTGCTGCTTTCAAAAGTAACTGCTACTCTATGTGTGTCACTATCTACAATAAGCTACCACAGGATATAACAGACCTACCATATATTAAATTTAAAAAAATGTTATTCAAATGGCTGATGGTAAAAATGTACTACTCGGTAAAGGAATTTGTTGAAAGTAATATAGAGAACCTTACGCTGTAAATATTGTACATATGTATTATAATATAATAGTTTAATATGTAAGTAATTAAGGGAATTTAATGTAATTTTAGTTAGTAGGTAGTACCTAATATATTTTGCATGCTGTCAAAACCGGCTAAAAAGTTGGGACACAAAAATTATGTAACACCTATTATGTTAACACTTTTTAAAAAGCAAATAAAGATTATGATGATGATGATTAAAGAACTAACTATAACTATGCAAAATATATAAAATATTCTGCAAAGTATTGCTCTAAATGGTTACGCACTGTGTGCAAGTTTATGGTCAATATTGTTTTGCGATTTTTTTTCTATACTTTTTGATTTATACTCATATTTTGTAAATAACAAACTCCAATATGATTTCTTTGGTCATTATGTCTTATACAAAAACATTCGTGGAGAGCAAAATTAATCAAGTACCACACAAAAATATATTTATGGTACAGCAACTGTATCTTTGACTCGGAGAGTCAGCTTAGTCCAATTTTATATTACCTAATATAGTATACAGCGATGAAATGTCGCCAGCATCCTTGGTACAATGCCTCACGGGCCTATTTTAGACATTAGTTTCTTATATAATTATGTAACTATGTTCATGTAAATAAAGTTATTGTTATCATTTACATGCATACTAATATTATAAATGGGTAAGTGTGTGTGTCTGTTTGTCTGTCCGTCTTTCACGGCAAAATGGAGCGACGAAATGACGTGTTTTTTTAAGTGGAGATAGTTGAAGGTATAGAGAGTGACATAGGCTACTTTTTGTCTCTTTCTAACGCGAGTAAAAGCTAGTATTATATATAGCAGTTTGTTACTAGGTTATTATGTAAAAAAATACAAAGTACTCGTAATAACAATTCCCAATCCGCTAAACAATAATTTATGTGTCAACATAAATCTGCAGAAAATGCTATCGCGTTTTGTACAAATGAACTCAATTGCTTGTAACGATACATTTGGAGCCTTCACGTCCCTGAGCGTTGTTTATTTTTAGGCCCGGGAAATATGTTGAAAAAGGCAAATACAAAATTATATCAACGTCTAAGGCTGATAACCGTTCTTTAAAGCTACAAACTTAAGAATAAGAAGAAACCTTAATACTAAAAAAATGTAATAGTTTAGAAAAAAAAAAGGAAAAGCAACTTGTCATCTACAGTTACTACAAGTTAACAATAGTTATTTGTTTTACAAGGGGGCAAAGTAGTTGTTAACACGTTCACTGCGAAACAGGTCATTCTGACCCTGTTCTGGACTTCCCCCTGGTGCGGCGACAGAAATGCGCAACTTTACCCTAGTGCGAAGCCCATATCATTATGATATTTTATTATTTTTATATAGTCAAGTATACGTTTATATTTGTCATTTTACACTATATTTGACAGCATATAAATTAATAAACAGGTCACATAATTATGTCCTGTTCGCACCCGTCTTAAACTTTTGTTATTCAGTGCGGAACAGGGCCTATAATGACCTGTTACGCACGATCTTGTATAGCACTGGAGCAAAGTGCAAAATGCATTAGTGTTGTTACCATATTATCAATCCTCACGTTATTTTGTGGTGAAAAAATGTGTTTCGATTGTTTTAAATGAAATTCGTTAAATACAATATAACGCTTTTATACGCAAAACGCTTACAATTTTGCTAAATATTATTACGTAAAAATATATTGTAAAAAGTTTAAATTGCTTGATGCAAAATATTTACTAAAATTTCTAAAAATCATTTTTTAAATAATATTAAGAGCAAAGTTAAAAGTTTCGGTTGTATATAAAAAACTGGTTACATTAAAGGTAAAGAAAGTAAGAATTGGATCGATATATTAGTTCGTTTATTTTCCTCATCACTACTAAATCATCGACATTTTTACCTGTGCCCGTTCTGGCTGTGCGGTACAAGTCAATTTTGACCTGTTAATTAATTCGTCTATAAAATCTAAACGAACAGTCATCAACTTCGGCGAAGACAGTATTGTGTAGATTAGTTATTAGACTAAACATTGTTTCAATAAAATTTAATAAATGTGTATCTGATAAAGGTATTTTAGGTAAAATATGAAACCCTCCTTACAAACTGTAATTGACTTGTACCGCACAGAGAGAAAGCTCAATACAGGACTCTCATGGGTTATAACGCACTGAGAGCGAGTTCACAAAATCCGGCTCCGCAGTGAACGTGTTAAACAAAATTTGCCACCGAGTGAAACACAAAATTTTTCACCACACCAACACGAACAAAATACTGACTATAATTCATCAAATTAAATCAAATCCATCAATTTATTCAATATTTATGATTCAAAATCATCATTTATAGGTAAATTCTAACAGCCAGCTTAAGACATCAAGTTAAAATTTGTATAAAATTACTTTGCACTCTTGTGGATAAAACGCAATTTTGCTATCTGTTTTCGAATAGGAAAATAAGCCTTAACAGTTGGTGTGGTGAAAATACTTTTCAAATGGGCAGAATTCAAATCGAGACCCACTCATGCGAAAAGAAAAATCGTGAAATCCAATTCACTAATGTCATTTCATTTCATTTTCGAAAGTGCTTCTTTAGTGGCTATGTTCGGTTTTTCCGTAAAAGATTTTTCCGTTGTTAATTTAATTATCTATCTGGATGAGCTTCGCATTTGCCTTGACTAGTGAAGTGGAGTTGCCAATATTCCCGAGATTACGGGAAAGTTACAAAATATAAGTCGTAAGCATGCGTCACATACGAGTAGATACCTAAACCGACACATTAAAACCTTCAAAGAAAGAGCGTAGTTAATAAAATATAACATGTTTACAACGAGGCACTGGAAATTGAGTAGCTTTATGTGCTCTGCTTACCCCTTTCAAGAATATGGATGTATGGACAAAACAAAACGCCAGAATTATTTTTAATAAATATATCTAGGTTCTCTGGCCCCGTAGCCGAATGGCATTTCTCCGACGCCAAACGAAAGCGATACGCCGCTGGCTCTGTCGCGCCAATACGCAAGCGCGATAGAGATAGATATCTACTAGCGCTTCGTTTCGTGAGCGTTTCGTGAGCGTTTGTGCCATTCGGCTAGCCACCCTGGAAGTGCTATAGCTATCGCTCTTAAGCGATAAGTCCACTTGTTGTTTAAACTATGTGAGGTGTGTGTGTATAAAGAGTATTGTATTGTATAAATCTGAGTGCTATAAAATACGGGATTCCGAAATATTTCTGGTAACTACAGGTACATCACTATGCTTGCCTTATAAAACGAGATGTCGATGGAGATAAAACCTACATCAAATAAAATTACAGTAACTGTGTCAGCGATTCGTCGAGCAAATGTAGGAAATTATTTCTTTGTGTCAAATGTCAGGGCTATGTGATTGAATTTGGGTCGTGTTCAACAGCAGGCAGTTCCATTATTATGACAAATTTCTGTACATGTTTGTACCTTTATGTACATAAAACTTGTATGTAATTTAACATTCATTAGAATAGTGTAACAGTATTAGACCATTTGATTGACTTATAATATATAATTATGTGAGTGAACACGGGAAAACGTCCCACTTTGTCGATTGCTATAAAGCCGCTTTGTCAGTTTATTCATATAAAGATACAAGTATATCTAGCCTTAAAATGGTAATCGACAAAGTGGGGCGTTTTACTAAAAACTCTCAGATATTACTTCCTAATGGCTCATTTAGACGGTACGAGAACCCATATACGAGTTTTGTTACATTGCGGTATTTGATGGCTGTGCAAAATTGTATCTAACCACACATTGTATCAACATTACCAGCCCGCAATGTAACTAAAATCGCATGCGAGTTCGCACACTGTCTAAATCAGGCCTAAGGTCGGCCCATATAGATATCAAAAGTGGTGTAGCAACGCTATCCACAAATGCGAGCTAAGGTTAGTCTCGTAACTACCCATCCATATTTTTGAAGTCTGTGGAACATCAGAGTCTTACCCACGTTCCGACGTTCTGCCATCAAAAGTCGGCAACGTTGCCAGCTCACTCTTCGAACCCGCATGAAAATTTGTCAAAGCGCAAATCCAATCGGTCTTAACTTGCGTTAACGCAATTCCTATGGCAGTGACATTTCGCAATGAATCACCTGACACCCACGACTCATAGGTTACTGCTTACTCGACAGAGCAATATTACAAACAAGACATTTTTATTTTGACAGTGATACTTGCTACCAAGCAAGTCTTAAATGAATGCAATTTTGTTATGACAGATGACAGCAGGCGGTTATAGTGGTGTCAACTACTATAACAAAATATCAATTTACCTCCCTATTGACAATTATTTGTTTAAACTTTTCATTTGTGTTTAAATAGAGGATATTTCCATCTTTTCTTCAATTATCGTATAATTAAGTTCTAGACATGTGTGAGGAATGCGGAATCTATGAGAGAGCTATCTACTCCAACACTGATTCCACAGAATCGTGAAATCATGGAATAGGATTATGCTGGCTTTGATGACGCATAAAGGACCCTTGTGGAGCTGAAACTGTCTGTCTGTCACATCAAAACCCTCCTGTGAAGGGAGAAATGCTCTGGATTAACTCACTGATGAAATTCTGCGATATTGTGTATTGTACTTTACTGTCTTGAATAAATTAAGATTGCACACTGGTTTGAAACGGGTATTTCCACAAGAAGCTTATATAAAACGCTGCTTTTGTCGAACTGAGAGAAAACCGTTTCAGGTTGATTTGGGAATATGGTTTCCCGTATTTTTAAAATATTGTAAAATGTACACAGATTTTTTATCTTTCATTTAAACAAAACTGTCCCACGTTGGGCGCCACTTTACAACCTAAGTTTTATTGAAAAAATACTTCTGACAATCATAGTTGGTACTAAACCTGTTATGCAAAAATATAGTACTGAAGAAAATCAGTGGCTCCCCTGATGTTGCTTATTCCTATGGACTTCGACAACTGCTTCCCATCAGTTACGTCATTTAATTTCATTGCTTAGCGATCCCGTTGTTTGTGAATGTGTATTTAAAGAAGTTATTCGAAGATATGAAAGCTCTTCAAAAGCCAAGGACATTTAGTATTCAATCAGTAACGATTTTTATTTACTATTCATAATATTTATACAAGTCTATTCAGACAACATTTGAGTCGCATTTGCGAAAAAAAACAAGTATAAAATAAAATTCCCAAATGGCCGTCCCTTGTTAGGCGCCACTTTTAACAAATTTTCTAGTGGAAATTACGTAGGCTATTATCGTCGCTACCATAAAAGACATCCTATTTTACGGTAGGAAATACGCCAAGCACCTTTTTTAACAAAAAATTCGAAGAAATTACGAAGTCATTCACCGTAAAAATTATTTTGGTAAATAACTGAATTATGGTCACGAGGGTGAAACTTCTACGCAACATACAAAATCAATTTTTTTTTATCTACGCCTAAATTTTTAAGGTACCGCAAATTTACTATAAATCAAAATTAAAAAATTAAATTTGGATTAGGAATTAACATGAGAATTTGTTGGCCCCACGTTGGGTGCCACTAGAAGACGACTTCTAAAAGACAGCCACTTGTTGCTTACAATTAATTCCTTCATGCATCAGTATTTTAAGCCCCCGAAAACGACGGGGTATTACAAGTTTCACGTGTCTGTTTGTATGTTTGTTTGTTTGTGTATGTGTGTCTGTCTGCAACATCGTCGCTCCCAAACGGATGAACCGATTTAGATTTAGTTTTTTTTTTCTATGAAAATTGAATTAATCGGAAGTGTTCTTACTCATGTTTCACGAAACTCGGTCCACTATGCCGTAGGTTTTTTCAAAATTTTATCTTTGTAGTTAGGTTATAATCTTAGAGGTAAAGAAACTAATTGTAACAATACGAGCAGACAATCTCAAAGTAACAAATTCTTATCGCATAATAAAAAGTTCGTGAATATTTTACGACTCAGCTGCAGCGTGAAAGTTGAAATATTTTACTGACAATTTACATAGATTTTATGAATGACGAACTTTAAGCATAAGTTAGTTTCAGCGCTTTTGAAAGGCATAATGCATCAATTTTATTGATAATATGAATAAATTAGTTTTCTTGTTTTAGTTAAGTTTTGGAAGTTATACATAATAACAAGAGTAAGTAAGTATAGAGGACTAACTACATAATCTGAGTAGTGTACTTATAGACGGACCATTTGAAACAGAAGAAGAAATTAGTATATAGGTATAATTACTCGATAAAAAGATAATTATTAGGTCGAGTTACGTTTCGTAGGTTAAGGTTACGACAGCTGATGGCGCCACCCTATTAGTCCATACGTGAGAGCGAGAAGACGATTTTTTTTTCTCTCTCTCACATATGAATGACAGTGACATGCCTAGACACTAATTGCACAGGCGCCGCCTGGCGGGATAAAATGTCAGTGTCATCGAATCGAATCGAATCCTCATTAGAATCGAATGAAAAATAAATCATTGCACAAATTATCATTATATATAATAAAACTAAGTCGATAAAAGTGTGCGTGCCGATAAAACTTAAAAAGGAGTCCCGGCACGATAAAGGGACTTAAATAGTGTGATAGCCCTTTATCCCCCCTCGAACAAGAAAGTTCCCGTTTTAACCTAAAGGGCGTGTTTTTAAATATATAAGGGCTTCTTCAACCCTAAGTATAGTGGCGCCATCTGTTGTCGAGTAGTTGAACTTCATTCAGAACAACGATTATTTGGGTTACATTTCAAAAGGCGCGAAATTTAAAATTCCAATTTCAATAGTCTTAAATTACATTTGTTCTGTTATCGAGTATTTGAACTTATTAAAGGGACTTAAATAGTGTGATAGCCCTTTATCCCCCCTCGAACAAGAAAGTTCCCGTTTTAACCTAAAGGGCGTGTTTTTAAAGATATAAGGGCTTCTTCAACCCTAAGTACAGTGGCGCCATCTGTTGTCGAGTAGTTGAACTTCATTGAAAGTATTCTACAGCAGCAGAACCTATTGTCACGGCAGACGATAATATCGAGAACATTCTAGAAGATATGAGAAGGAAAATATTCTAAAACTTTCTCGAATATTCTAGAGCCTAGCTCTCTGAATATTGGATGGTGATAAGCAATAATGTGTCAACCCACAAAAACTAAAAAAATGAGATTTTAATGCCATGTTATAGCTGGATTTTTAAACTTCTATTTGCAAAAATGACCTTTTCATTTTGAAAATTTTTACTATCCCAAAAGTAAAAAAATAGGTTAACACAAATCCTATATCGTGTGTTGCCTGTTTTGCATTAATGTGTCAAGAACCTTAACTTATTATAGTAATTGGTAGAAGACATATTTAAATTACAATAATGTGTTATGAGGGTTGACTCAACGATTTTTTTACACTTGACTCATTCTTGCAAAACGCAAAAAATGACATAGTTACCCACTATGAGACTTGAATGATTATTGCAAAATGATATTTTATTCGTTGTTTTATGCTACGACCCGTGTTATAAAACATAAGTCATTATTGTTAAATTATATTCGGGTCATAAATTGTTCGTTTTTGGTGTAAGTACCATGACACTATATTGTAAAATATAACTGTTCATATTAATTTATGTTTGAATAAGTTATGACTTAGTCCATTAGTATATTTTTGCACATGAATGGTAAATTCAGTACGAAATTGAACATTTTAAGTCATGAATATACATATTCGTTATTATAATTTGCAAACATTTTTTACAAGTACGTGTTTATATAAAAATCTAATATAAGCTACTATTTTTTATAATTACTAATTACATTAAGACGTGTTAATGTATGCATAAAAATATTGTTTGATTTTTGAATACTTACTGAATGGTAGTTTATTATTTTGTTAAAGATATTTTATGTTTTGTTCTTGTACAAGTCATGAGTTATTCATAATTTAAATGACTTAGTCTATTTCTTAGCGTAAAAAAATATTTTGTTGTATATTTTAGATAAGTAGTTTGTTTTTTTTTAAAGATGATTATTTGCTTTTTGTAACGATTTTTTGTTGAAAAAGCACAGATAATTTAAATATGTGTCTAGAAATGATCATTACTCTAATAGTTAATTTATAGTATTTTATTCAACAGGCGTTTAAAGGAGGTCAAGAAATATGAGTGGCGTACTTTCCACGAGTATTTTGGAGTCAGTTAAACACCATTGCATACAATACTTTTACATCGACCATGCACTTAGTTTTTAATAGTTTTTTTAAATAATTCTCGCGAAATTCACACTGTTTCCTGTATTGCAAAGGTTTGCACTGTCAGCTCAGCTGCCCAAAGCCTTCCCGCGCACGCACGCAGTATCGTTAATGCAATGCGTTGCCATGATTACAGAACCAAACAATGCGTTTTCAGTTTTTTCGATACGCACAATCACAGGATTCGTCATTTACAGAAATGACGAATAACAGTTCGGGAGTAGAAAAATCATTAAAAGGTTTGATTAATAAATAATGTATTGATTCCTACATGACGACCGGTCTGGCGCAGTCGGTAGTGACCCTGCCTGCTACGCCGCGGTCCCGGGTTCGAATCCCGGTAAGGGCATTTATTTGTGTGATGAGCACAGATATTTGTTCCTGAGTCATGGATGTTTTCTATGTATGTATATAAGTATTTATATATTATATATATCGTTGCCTAAGTACCCACAACACAAGCCTTCTTGAGCTTACCGTGGGTCTCAGTCAATCTGTGTAAGAATGTCCTATAATATTTATTATTATTTTATTATTTATACCTAATAACATAAGTGACCATGACTGATATGTTACTTAACACTTATAAAGTTAAAAATATGCATAGGTAGAGTATTTTACAATAACAATTTATGTGCTTTAACATGTTTATTTAAGACTCATAGATATTTTTAAACAATTAGCAAAAGTGGGTTAAGTATCATAACACAGTCTTGAAAAAGTTTGACGTCGTCGAACAATTCGCAATAAAAGAAAAGGGCATTATTTCGTCAAATTGAAGTTTGTTTTGAAATTAAGCTACAATAATCACTACTACTGAACGTATTATAGCTGAAAAACACAACAATCTATATAAAAAACAATTTTTTTTAAGAGAAACACAAAAAAATGAGAAAAAATCTTTAGACGCCATTTTCTCAAAATGGTTGGCGTGTGGGTTGACACATTATTGCTTATCACCATCCTATAAGAGCCCGGTGTCGCCCGCCAGAGTCAGTTCGATTTGAACAGTGAAACAAGCGATTTCGAAACGAGAAGGAAAGAAGTTATCTGTGAGCCTTTATTTTGAAGTATCACGTGTGAGTATTTTTAATAGTGTGCATAATAATTTTCCATTTTGAAGCGAAGAAGAAAAAAGTTGTCTGTGAGCCTTTACTGTGAAATATCAAATGTGAGTATTTTAATTGCGAAAAAACTCTGAAATAATGGGAGGAGCTCTACTCATACTCTCAGGAGACTTTCGACAAACACTTCCAGTTATTCCCAAGTCAACACCAGCAGACGAGATCAATGCATGCTTAAAAAATTCACATCTCTGGCCACAAGTACAAATACTGCAATTAACAAAAAACATGAGAGTTGAATTATCAAAAGATGAAACAACAGCATGTTTTGCTAAAATACTTTTACAAATAGGCGAAGGTACATATCCTACTGATCAAACGAGCGGCCTCATAGAACTCAATAGTGATTTCAATTATTTGAATTTATCCAAATATTATTCAGAACTATACCAACGTAGAGTGGTTATTTCAAAGAGCGATTTTGGCCACTAAAAATAATATTGTTGACGATATCAATTTTAATATTCTAAAGAATATACCTGGTGAAGAGAAAATATATAAATCAATCGACACGATGGTATCCATTGAAGAAAGTGTCAACTTCCCTACTGAATTTCTAAACTCTTTACAAGTACCAGGAATGCCATTACACTGCCTTCGTCTGAAAGTTGGATCTCCAATCATACTACTCAGAAATCTAAACTCCCCAAAACTATGTAATGGAACGAGGATGATCGTAAAACAGTTATCGAATAATATCATTGAAGCTGAACTTATTTCTGGAAAGTGCAAAGGACACACAGTATTTATACCTAGAATACCACTGATCTCTTCTGAATTGCCATTTCAATTTAAAAGATTGCAGTTTCCAATTAAATTAGCCTTCAGTTTCACGATTAACAAAGCGCAAGGGCAAACTTTAAAATATTGTGGCATCAACCTCAAAGAATCCTGCTTTTCACACGGTCAGCTATATGTAGCTTGCTCAAGAGTAGGAAATTCGATAAATTTATATATATATACCCCGGATAATAAAATAAAAAATGTTGTTTATAAACAAGTAGTGTAAATGATGAGAAAATGTTTTCAATAAAAATTTTTACCGTTTACGTCATAGTTTATTTTTTTATTTAAACTACCACGTAATCTCATATCAACTCCCGAGCGAAGCCGGGTATCATAGCTAGTAATACTATATTTTTCACAAACTAATTGGAAATAACGGACCAAAACTTATCATCCTCCTTGCGTTATCCCGGCATTTGCCACGGCTCATGGGAGCCTGGGGTCCGCTTTGACGACTAATCCCAGGATTTGGCGTAGGCACTAGTAGCCATCTGACCTTCCAATCCGTAGGGTAAACTAGATCCCAGGGGAAATAACGGACAAAAGCTATATACCTAAATATTTATTTATTTTAAAATTACAATTCAAAACCAAATTTTATTTAAGAAACAAAGTTACATGAATTCGATGACAAATGGCCATTCCTAAAGTTATTTATTGTATATCGGCTCCAATTCGTAGACGTGCCATAAACTATGTGAGCTCAGTCTTAGTAAATGAGGACACGGATTAAATTTATGAGACGCCGATACATTTCTAATAACCTGGGTGTAGTGGTGTGCTACATAAACTTACCCTGAATGGAATGTACGTAATAAGACGTCACAAATAAGTCGAGAAAGCAAACATCGCTAGATAATTGTAATAACGCCATTTCGTGATTGTAACTATTTAGTCTGCGACTTTGTGTGTATGGAATTTGTATTTTAAATAACGCTTGATAGAAAATTAAAGGCAAAAGTAATTTAATTTGAAAAACTTGCTAACATCAATTAACAGGCGCAGCTTACAATTATCTCTCTTTTTAGGTAGAAGTGAGATATTTTTTCCCCTTGAATATATGATTTGCGGGATAAAAAATATCATAGATCCTACCCAGGACTTAAACTATCTCTATACTAAATATTTTAACTAAACTGACTCAGCGATATAAGCGTGAACACGTAAAACGGATACGCTTTTGAATTAAAAGCGTTCCGAGAATGTGAAATATTTATTAAAAGATTTTATTAACACATGATATTTTGTTGAGAATGCTTTATTCATTTGGTCTGATAATGTTTCATGGTATTCCTTAAATTTTTGGTAAATTATATTTTCAACCAATTCCAATGCAAAGTCATTTCGTTAACGTAAACCATGTGAATACTTTATAAGTAAAGTTAATTTTTATTTGATATGCAGGGATGTTAAAAAATTATCTTAGGATACGCTTTAAGTCTATTGTACACCGATTGGAAGTAAGAAGGTGTATCCCGTAAACCCGTACACCCCGTCCATATTATCTTCTCGATACTACTGGATTACGCGAAATCACTGGAATTAAGTCACATTTGAATAATTCCAGGTCCTAAGCCACTTTGGAGCTGTGTGTAGAAATGCAAATTTATTCAGAAATGTTAAACAAACTTAATCAGAATTTACTCTGAGCAGTCGACCACGAAATCATCTGCCAAAACCTCAAAATTGACCCTTATAACCTTTTGGAAATCATTACAAAAAACTCAACTTTGGAATCATTCTGTAAATTTATCACTCATCATCATCATCCTCCTTGCGTTATCCCGGCATTTGCCACGGCTCATGGGAGCCTGGGGTCCGCTTTGACAACTAATCCCAAGATTTGGCGTAGGCACTAGTTTTTTACGAAAGCGACTGCCATCTGACCTTCCAACCCGACGGGTAACTAGGCCTTATTGGAATTAGTCCGGTTTCCTCACGATGTTTTCCTTCACCGAATTTTATCACCTAAATAGTTAACAAACTCAAAAAATTCAACGGTACATAACTCATTATCACTCATTTATTCATCATTTTCATCACTACATTATTCCACAAATTTCATTAACTAATACCAAGGACCATTTAATACTAGACTGATATAGCCCATACAAAAAAGCGTACCCCTGAAAAAAGCTTAATTTTTGCTTTAAAACTAGATGGCGTTGTTTCGCAACCCGGGAGTGGAAAAAAACATATTTTCACCCATATTTTTACTTGTTTTTATATTATATTATGAATAACTATCAAAAAACTTTATTTTAATATCAAAATATTGGTTCAAAACACAATTTTTACAAATTATATTTTTTGGTCGTCCTCGACGTAGTTGTGATCGCTTCGCTGGCTAAGTTTGTTCGCAAGTTGTCTAATTATTGCCAAATAAAATGACTAGATGACGTTGGTGGACTAGGAAAATGTCACATCCGTTTCGTTGTTCATTAATATAATATACTTAGTGATAATAAACCTATATGTTGAACTCAAATACGTTCAACAAAACGCAATCATTGTGCCAACAGATGTGACATCCATCACATCACAAATGTCATTGTATGATTTATTGAATATTCATAATATGGATATTAAATATTTTAGAATCGCAGCAGCAATGCGAGTAGAGATACAGAATTAATAACGGTATAAATTAATAATTGTATGACCAATAACCTCATACATAAATTTACCAGTTTAGGTGACAGAAGGCGAATCCAATTTGTAAACATTAAATGTGCTAAGGAAAATAATCTTTCCGATTTTCAACGGGACACGGCTGAAGGGGCGAGCTGGTTTCGACTGCGCCCATGCATCTCAATTGTCCAGAAAGTTCATTCGAAGATCATTTTGCTTATAATAATCTGAGTAATCACAGTGAACGGTTTGACAGTATTTCAGCTAACAAGTAGAAAGACTTGCTAGCTTCATCGGTCAGGCTTCGTCTTGGACACAACGCGGATAGTTCAGCGTTTCTTGTATGTCACTCCGAGCACCCTTAACCATCGGCAGCGTAGGCCATGCACTGGCCGACTAGGTGTGGCACTTTGGATTACGTATTTATTGGGTTGGTAAGAAAGTAATGAGCGATCGATTGAATTCCACATAAAATTTTTGAGAGAGTTCTAGAATCTTCTATGGTCGAAAGTATATAAAGGGCGAGTCGCACAGTTTCTCGTCAGTCATTCACTAACTGTCGCCGAGCTAATATAAGGAATAAAATGGACGAATTAAAAGTGCATGTAAGGCATTGCTTACTATATGAATTTCAGTCTGGCCATTCAGCCGCCGAAGCAGTGCGTAATATATGTCAGCGTGTTGCTCCTGAAGTTGTGTCTGAGGCCACGGCGAAACGATGGTTCCAGCGGTTTCGTAGTGGCGACTTTTCATTATCAGATCAACCTAAGTCTGGTAGACCGGTGAAGATTGATGTAGCCAAATTAAAAACCTTAATTGAAGGAGAACCGAGGCTAACGAGTCGTACTCTTGCTACCGAGTTAGGCTGTTCTCATGTTACCATAGAAACACATTTACACGAGTTGGGAAAAAACTACAAATACAGTGTTTGGATACCGCACGAACTTGATAGAGATCAACTAAACCGCCGTGCCGATATCTGCATACAACTTCTGTCTTTTTGCCGCACATTCAACTGGTTGGACCATCTTATCACTGGAGATGAAAAATGGGTCTTATATATAAATCACACACGCAAACGTCAGTGGCTAGCTCCAAACGAAAAAGGAATAGAGGCACCAAAAACAGAGCCTCACCCGAAAAAAGTTATGCTGTCCGTTTGGTGGGATATTCATGGTATTATTCACTGGGAACTCCTACCAAGTGGAATGACTGTTACCGCATCAGTATAATGTAATCAGCTTGAAAATTTAAACCAAAAAATCTGTCAGAATCGTCCACAGCATGCTAAAGTTTTTTTCTTACACGACAATGCTCGCCCACACATTGCAAAAGTGACTCGGCTAAAGCTATTGGAGCTAGGTTGGAAAGTGATACCTCATCCACCGTACTCTCCAGACTTGGCACCTACGGATTACGCATTGTTCAGATCGCTAAGCAATGCCTTGAATGAAAAAAAGTTCGATGATCAAGCCCATCTACGACAGTACATAGCTGAGTTTTTTGAATCTAAACCTATGAACTTCTTCGCCGATGCTATTCATTCTTTACCAGAACGAGGGAGACAAGTAGTAGATAACGAAGGCCATTATATTTTTGATAATTGATTAAAATAATAAATTAAATAAAAATTACAATATTGGTTATGATTCGCACATTACTTTCTTACCAACCCAATATAATAAATTAATGATAGTTTGTATTGTTTTGGTAATATATTTTCTACTCGTATACTACTCGTTTGGTACTCGTATAAACCTAAACTGAGATAATAAATGAATAAAAAGAAATAATTAGTGAAACTCTGACATAAGTAATAATTAATGAGACTAAATGCGTTTTCACATTATCCGATCCGATATCGGATGTAGGACTGATACCCCATACATTACAGACGCTATCTTGGATTTTTTCCATTTAAATCCTTCCGACATCCGATATCGGATCGGATAATGTGAAAACGGACTAAGACAATAGATACCTTGTTAGTGTTATATACCTATGCCTATGTATATCCCGCCAAAAACATTCTGTAAAAATAGCCGTCTCGATGGAGCTGTTTGTTTATCTCTAAAAAGTAATGAAATCTACATAAAGTTCCTTACTGCGATTTCTTTATTATTATAGTTAACTAGCCTTTGCTGCGGCTTCGCTCGCGTTAAATTCGAAAATCTCTCCACAAACTTCCATCCTCCATTCTAAGGAAGTGGGGGGATATAAAAAGAGACAAAAAGTAGCCTATGTCACTTTCCATCCCTTCAACTATCTCCACTTAAAAAATCACGTCAATACGTCGCTCCGTTTTGCCGTGAAAGATGGACAAACAAACAGACACACACACTTTCCCATTTATAATATTAGTATGGATGTTGTGTGACTTGGCCGTTGAAGTGTAGCGGTGCTGGCGACAGATTGGTGCAATGGTGTCATGGAGCACCTGTTTATAAACTTCTTTATACCTTTGCATGCGTATAAAGAAATTTATAAGTTTCATATTCGATGGTACGAACCTTAGTTCGTAAAGCCATGAATCCCAGCTTATAATCATTGACGCTAAACGCCGATCGAAACGAAACGCAGTCTGAAGTATGCGTACTTATGGCTCGACGACCTTTTTCGATTGTGTGTCACCGTAAGTGCGTTTTCACATTATCCGATCCGATATTGGATATCGGACCGATAATCCATACATTACAGGCGCCATCTTGAATTGTTTCTATTGAAATCCTTCCGACATCCGATATCGGATCGGATAATGTGAAAACGGTCTAAGTACGCGTAAAAACCGCCGCGCATAGTAGTCGACCATCCAACGCGTACTTGCTCGTACGCCTATCACCCACTTGACGTCGCGCCAACACTTTATGGAAAAAGCGGGTTTTCGACAACTACCAATAAGATTTCAGACATTCAAAAATCTTCAATAATACTCAACTGTTTCGGTCGCACTCGTTTAAATATAGGATAGGATTAGTGTGAGCGAGACGGTCAGGAGATTGATTGTCAACATGATATCTATCATAAACACCGTTCGAAATGGCCTCATTAAAATCTAAATTTTAAATATATTGAAAGTAATATTACTAATCATTGACGTCACGCTCAAAATGAAAGAGATAGAAAATTTGACAGTATGGTACTCTTTTGCATGATTGTCATAATTCAAAATAAGAACAATGGCTTGCGTTGTAAACAGGGACTGAAACATGACACGAGCCCCTAGCGTCATCTATATACTTTTCACTGTATCACTTGTAATGCCGTTGAACTACCGCGTGCGTATTTAAAAAAAAAAACGACATTTTTATTCAAATGACACTCTTAGTGACATCTAGCGACATAGATTTACGGCTGCCAACGGGGTACGGTATTTAGTATGGACTCTGCTGGTCCTTTATAATCGTCCTTGCTAATACAAACAGATCATCTATACATACGGAAAAAAAAAAAAAGATTCATTGAATTCAGCCGCCCGTATTATTCGCGGGGACTGGACTCGGAAGTCACAGATCATTAAAAAAAAAGCAGTCATGATTTACTTACTAATACGGATAAATCAGGCAGAAATTATTGGAATATTGAGATGTTACCAGAATTTCAGAATACAATTTATAGTAATAGGTCATCCTCGAAATAAGCATTTTACATTTACGTAGTAGTAGTTTCCGGTACTGGCCAAGGCCTCTGCAATGGATACGTAGGGAATTGGACATATCTATCAGCAACGAGCCGTATTTTACGTATGAGAAATCGTTCAGCATGAAGACGCTTACGCATCAGAAAGCTGAAAGCATGCGTAAATCCCCCTCAGTTGGGAGGGGGTATCCACTATGGGACCGGCAAGAAACTCGGCGGGCAACTTCTTTTCAAAACATTACATCTTATAATTAACATGCATTAAATAACAACATACAATTTAACATGCAAAAGTATTCATCAAAGAATATGAACAGACTAGGTACTCTATGGAAATCAATTTCAATAAATTATATTATTGCTTAATAATACGTCGTTCTTCTTCAGAGAAAACATATCAAATTGTCATAGAAGAAAAACATAATATGAATCTCAATATCATTAAATATGTAATTTACCTACACAACATAAAATATAAAATATTTGATGTGCTTTCTTATCTGAACTGTGTCCTCTATACATAATACAATTATTTTAATTGCTATTCGTTTTTTGTAGTTTCTGGTTCGGGCCATGCATGTTTGTCTGTCAAATAGTCCTCGACTCTGTAATAAGCCTTTAACATCAATGATTTTTTTAAGTAGTTCTTAAGAGCTGGGAGGGGTAATCTCAATGCAGTGTCAGGTAACTTATTATAAAAATGAATGCATTGCCCAACAAATGACTTCTGTACTTTACGGACACGAAACTTCTTTATGGCAAGCTTATTTTTGTTTCTAGTGTTATAATTATGGATATCAGAATTCTTAGTGAAACAGTCTAAATTCTTAACAACATAAATTATACTATCATAAATGTATTGGGAAGCTACAGTTAAGATATTAATTTCTTTGAAGAGTTCTCTTACTGATTCACGTGTTCCTAAGTTGTAAATAGACGGGTACGCATGCGTACGGGTACGCATGTTCATAATAATGAGCGATTTTTCATATATACAATATATATATATATATATATATAATCACGCCTGTATCCCATAAAGGGGTAGGCAGAACACATTAAACTACTAAAGCTTCAGTGCCACTCTTGGAAAATAAGGGGTTGAAAGGAAACGAAACTGTGACATTGCAGTGACAGGTTGCCAGCCTCTCGCCTACGCCACAATTTAATCCGATTTTAATTTAATTTAACCGATTTTTCATACTTACGCAAAATGCGGATCGATGCCGATAGATATGACTTCAACCGTAAACGTTATAATTTAATCGAAGTTTGATGTTTTAATCATAGAGGAATAAGTAAGGGAAGAGTTGTTTTGAATAGGCATAGTTCAGTGACATCTAGCGACAATCACGCGTCAAATAGCGTGAATTATCAGTACCAGTACTCGACACTAGGTGTCAACAGTGTCTTGCTGTCTGCCAAAAATTTAATATTAGAACAGTTTGCAACTTATATTACAAGCAGAAGGAATTGAAAACAGAATACTGATGAATACTATTGTAATTCTCTTTCTTTCTTTCTTTCTTTGCCTGTCCCTCTTCCCAGTTCATCTGGGGTCGGGTCTCCTTGTATTTCTGCGCCAAAGTGCTCTGTTCTGGCTTGTCTGCGTACTCAGGTTCTCACTCAGAATCTCTTTTTGCATGTCTGACCACCAGGTATCGGGTCGTCTTCCCCGATACCTGGTGGCTATACCTGGTGTAATATTAGCTAAAAATTGGTGAGCATTAGACTTTGTTCGTCGACTACTTGTCAAAAGATGTCGATCTTTTGACAAGCAGCAGTACTGATAATTTACGCTAGTTGACGCGTGATTGACGCTTGACTGTCGCTAGATGTCACTTAACTATGCCTATACAAATAACCGCATTTACTATGGTTTTATCCTCTATGGTTTTAATTAACATTTGCACCGACGAGGCTATTAAAATGGTTGCCAACTTGCACTGATTCTATAGAGACTCAGGTAGTGGGGTCTATAACTTCGTCTCTGTCTATATTGAAATTGATTGGAATCGTTTCGTGAATTATGGGGGCAGGGGCGCGTTAATGGCAATCCGATCGGCCAAATAATCCCTGCATAACTTTACCCCCATATCCCTATTCGTCTCCATACGCTTTGATCTCAAGGCTAAAAAATACCAACAGTAAATAAAATCGTAAGATGGTTTACGTTTAATACGTTGAAGGAGTTACTTTCTTTAACTTATTATTAAGTTGATAGGACGACAAGATTTCTAAATTTTATCCCATAAAAGTAGTTAGGAAAGGGTGCTCGAATACTGCATGAATGTGATGTGAACGCCAAAAACTTAAATATCTAATTAGAAAATTCACACTATAATACATTTTTGTGTGTGAAATTTTGAGCATAATTAAACAAAGAAAAATCTGCATGAAAGGTCTTATCAATAATCAACCATCTCGTGAGTCAGTGGTTTCACTCTGATTGAACATATCATGTTTAAAATGATATTGATGGAATAATATGTAGGTATTTTATTTGCAGTAAAACGACTAATATCATGTTTCGACTTTTATTAGACTCTCTTACCCACGCTCTGACGATTAATCAGTAAAATTGTATTTAACTCTAAACTCTAAAGACATCATGCTGAGATAAATAATCACTCATGTATGGTAATGTAATGAAGATGCTTTGAGTTTTCAGCGAGACGTAATTAAAAGTAAGAGCTAGGGTCGTTGACCTAGCTCTAAGGTTTTATCGCGAATCGCGAACGTTTGAACTCTTGCATCTCTGTCGCATTTTTAAATTTCTCTGTATGATAGGGAGCCAACACGTCGTAATTCACGGTAGGTATAGGTGAAACTTAAGAAAGTCATCTGTTGTACGTGTGAGTGACGTGTTCGAATAGGCGTTTGTTTTGTTTGTGTTACTAATTTTAAATATGTGTTCTCTATTCGAACACGTCACTCACACATACAACAGGTGACTTTCTTAAGTTTTTCACCTATAGGCCCTTAGTACCCCTATTGTGTGTGTCATTAAAACACATGAATACACTTTAGACCAAAAAAATAATCTAAAATTAAAATCTTTTAAATTCAACTAAAGCTCAATTTTGCTAAGACTCTAAACAATACCGCAAACGTGACAAACAAGGAATCGCAATAAAACAGGAACACAACTTTGATATTCCAATAACTTTCAGTGCTACCCTACTGTATGAACCCGAAAACATGCTGCTACCAGGGTTCCTAGCCAACATCACAATATCGCTTTGTAAGCGTATCGTAGTTAGCTCCCTATCGCTCTTCCGTATCGCGCGACAGAGCCTGACGGCCCGGCCACGACATTGGTCTAAGCGCGACAGCGGTGAGCGGCAGCCATACATTGGAGCGAGATACAGCGATGGGACTTTTCATTCGCACGTGGCTGCCGCTCACCGCTGTCGCGCTTAGACCAATGTCGTGGCCGGGCCCTGACTGCGTTTGCTGACACACCTAGGACAATGGCGATCAAATATATGAAAGAAGCGCATTCCTACCCACACAGTCTAGCTAGTGTAGGTGAACGCGTACCATGCTTGTATGAGTGAGATATGACAGGTCGACTGGTCGCGTATTTGACAGGCGGCAACTGTGAGGTAACCGAGAGCGGGTGGGCGGCACTTTCAGCGGGGAGCGGGAGTGGACATACTGTAGCATCAACGATTTTCACTTTGGCTAGGCTCTGCAATGAGAGTATTCAGGCCTGCTTGCATTCATGTTCACTACAGGTTCAAACGCTTAGGTTTATCGGGCAAATTCCTTGTGTGAATGAACAAGTGATCAAGCTCCAAATCGGCTTAGGAATCAATGGTAATGGAACTCCGAACGCAACGCTTCATTGTACGGTGTTTGATAATAGGGAATGTGACTACATTTTAATAGACCATGCGCGGATCCAGGGGGGGTCATTATGTCGATGACCCCCTCCTGGGGCCCCGGGCCTTTAAACCCCCCCTGGGCACGTCCGCGCTTGTAGTCGATACAAAAGTGCAGAAAAAAGGAATTTTGAAAAAAGTCGCGACAAATTAGAGGTAAAACACGACCAAAGGCTGTTTTAAATCGACACGAGTCACGAATTTCCACTTCGCACGTGCACGTAACTAGTGAGCAAAATGAGATATTTACGGCGAGGGCGTACTATCAGCTGACGTACATGGATAAAGTATAAATGAATTCATTGATATATGGGATATGGGTTAAATTGTGGTGTATTGTCATAATGCTATTTCGCCCCCTTATTTGCACTTTTAGCAGCTGATAGTGCATTGAAAATTCGCCACGCACTTTTGCAACAAATCCTGTAAAGGCTTATATAACTGAATTACGAGCATAGCTAGGGATTCCTGAGCGTAGTGAGGGATTCAAGAATTAACGAATTAATAAATTTGCTACCTCACATCACATTAACAAATAATTTGTAAAAATTACAAAAAAATATCCATGAACAGAAACGTATTTGCTCCCTCACATCAGGGAGGATAAGTGCCGCTTTATCCCCGCCTAACAGGGAAAAAAAGAACCCTTTCTAAAATGGTGATTTGAACAATTTATTATTTCCCATGAAGCATGAAATCAAGTACTAGAAAATAACGGAATGGTAGTTACATCTGAAGCGTTAGTTAATGCAGACTGTACTACCCTATTTACTGCTGAGGACTTTGATCAGTTGGCTATTGTTTGGTGCAGATACCCAGTCAAACGGAATCAGTAAGGATACAATGTACGCGCTTACTCAATCGTTCGGTCATTAGCGACTCGATTCGAACGTTTAGATACAAACTAGCTTTTGCTCAATTCGTCGGCGTCGCTCCGTTTTGCCGTGAAAGACGTACAAACAAACAGACACACACTTTCCCATTTATACTACGAATACTAATATAATAATTTTAATTTTAATATACCATATAATAACTATGTACCTAAATCAATTGTGACGTGTAATATGTAACAATATTATAAATAAATGAGTATGAGTATGAGTATGAGTATAATATTAGTATGGATAATTGGATCTAGATGCGATGTAAGTAAAAAAAAGTGTGTGGAGTCCAGTTACTGGCATAAATGTGTGATTATTTCTATACATTGTCACATTTAACGTATTGTTTGAAATGTCATACGAAATTGACAAGCGATTAAAAGCAACAAGGTACTAAATGATCAATTATTTATGCCGGCGACTGTCCCTCCGCGCGAAAAAGTGAAACTTCGTAACATAATAGAGTTGTGCCTGCTCGTTTACTGAAAAGATCGCTCCCAACTAGTACGATCTCCGAGGTGTATTAGTTCGTTCTTTTAGGACCTTTAGGACAGTAGTACACCGAGAGAGCGAGAGATAAATTTGTGCATATGTATGGCGTACAGTAACGTTCGCTCGTACTAGCCGAGAGCTGATCGGCCGTTTTCGCGCGCTCTCGGTCGGTTTCGGTAGGATCACACGGATCGCTTTGCTGTCATTGTCACTCCTCGGCTCTTCGCACCTTTCGCTCCCATTCTGTTGCGCGTGTGTGAGTGTACTAAATGTACTAGAGAGCAGAATCATTTGGGAGTAGTTCGGTCTAGTACAGTGCAGGGAATCGTGTCTTTTGTACTATTAATACATGTCCTACACAAGCCTATAACATAACTTTAAAACATTCTATCAAGTCACTGTCACGTTTTTGCGTTTAGTTACTTCTATCTTTTACTGTTTTAAATATTTTACTTTGCTAATTACTGAAATTATTAAAAAAACAAACATAAACTCTTGAAATACGGATAATTTCAAGAGTTTCACTTCAAAATTTGTTTTTTTTTTATATTCCTAACATCAGTCTAGCATTTTTTCAAAATTCGAGTTGGCAACATCAGTCTAAACGTTTTGTAAGTGAGCGTTAAACGTTTTCCTTGTAAGTTTATGTTTTATTATTTTTAACCCCCGACAAAACGAAGGGGTGTTATAACGTTTGACGTGTCTGTCTGTCCGTCTGTCCGTCTGTCTGAGTCTGTCTGTCCGTCGTCTTTCCTTTGTCTGTCTGTCTGTGTGTGTATGTCTTTATTATTGAACCGATTTAGATGTCTGAAAGCTGAGTTATCATTCCTTAATGTTTCATGAAAATCGGTCCACTATGTCGCAGTCGGGGGTTTTTCAAAATTTTAATTTTGTGGTTAGGTTATCTGTAACCGATATCATTGAATACCCTTAGAAGATAATAACTGAGCTTTTGCAGTGTAAAATAATTTACTTATTTTATTACTTACCTATTTTATTTTCCCGGAGCACAAAATGCCCCCGGCATCCCCCTCAAAATTGAACCCATATCCCACAGTCAACTTCTATGACACTCACGAGAGGAAAGTGGGTGGAGAAATTCTTAACACGGGACAAAAATGACAAAATAGGTATATAGTCTCAGTGTGTTTGCTATTAACAAAGACATATATAACTCCGTATAGACAGATAAAGTCTAAGAAAAAGTTAAACTAACAGTACCTATTATAATTATATTCTCTGTTGTTATAATTTAACTTTAACTGTTACGAAGCCGAGTTCTTAGTATTATCCAGCGAATAATATAATGAAATTATACGTGCTTCTATGTAGCTTCAACTAAAAACTTCTAGCATTCCATTTATTCTTTCTTTATAATAATATGTTATTTTTCTATGATGAAATTGAAAATTATTTGCTTTTTACTCCACGAGTTTCCAAATTTAAGTTAAATATTTTCAAAGTTTATTAAAAAAATATTTTACTAGATACCTATACAGGGTGTAACAAAAATGGTGGTGATCCGTTTAAGGGCGTATTCAGTATCGTATTCTCATCAGGAAAAAGTAGGATAAAATTTTTTTTTCGCCAAAAAATTTTTTATCTTTGTATGGAGATTCGACCGATTCGCGCGGCCCGGCTCATACAAAAGTGAAAATTTTTTTAGCGAGAAAAAAATTTTCTTCTACTTTTTCCTGATAAGAATACGATACTAAGTACGCCCTTAAACGGATCACCACCATTTTTGTTACACTCTGTATTGTGCTTGTACTATTATATATTCTGTGATTGTGCGTGAATTCTAGGAATTATAAAAGTTAGTGTGATGTTCGATTTTTTTTTAATGATCCTAGGTATGGTGGGTTAACCCTCCATTTTCGTTGGTGCAAGTGACCTTTAGTGCGTAAGTAATAGTAGAAATACGTATTAGCTAAGTCTTATTTTCACTAGTATTCTTCAATTAAAAACAAAAACGTCAAACTATCTTTTCGATGCCAAACAAAAGACGATATCTGGCAATTTTTTTTATTATAAATGGGCTTGGCAACAGACTAGCCAAAGTCAAAGACGTGACCTACGATGGAGTGAGTTCGCCCAGAAGAAGCCTATTCACCCGTGATTTGAAGATTGCCGGGTTATAATATGAGCTCGGAAATATAGCCGCCAATCATAAAACCTTTTCGTTTTTAATTCATGAAATTTTAACGACGTATACAAACGAGGCCGATTTTACCTGCTCAGCAAAACGGAGCGGAATTATGGTCCGAATAAATGAGGTAATTGCACTATTGCTCGAACAAAGTGGAATAATGTGTGGAACAAAGTGGGATAATGTGTGGAACAAAAGGTGGCTCCGATCCGGTGATTTCGGTTTCGTTTCATTCAGCCGTGAACACATTTTATTACGGTCGGGGATGAAATAAATTAGCCTGTCCCTTCATGTTTCCGGTTTAAATAGTAAGCAGGAAATTACAAGTGTTTTAAAAAGAAATAAGATGTCCATATTAATATGATAATACTGGTTTATTGATTTAAACTAACACAATTTGCACTCATAATTTTAGAACTAAACGGGACTTAATCGCGTAAAAACACTTACATTTATATTTGGCCTGACGTTTCGAACATCACATTATGTTCGTGGTCACGGGTAGTGACAACCCTAGCGCAAAAGTGAATATAACCAAGAACAAGCGGCAAGTAGATGTTGATGCAAGTCCTCGACAGTCTACCCGTGACCACGAACATAATGTTATGTTCTAAACATCTTGCCAAATATAAATGTAAGTGTTTACGCGATTAAGTCCCGTTTAGTTCTAAAATTATGATACTGATTCATTTACTTAAGTTTAATTTCAATTCGTCAGTTGATATACCTACGTTTTAGTGTTGCTTATCGATTCGCATTTATTCACAAAGATGTTACGAGTATTGACATAACCGTGCATGAATGCGAGCCAAGCGTGCAGTCTAACGCAACTACTTAATTGCGACCAATAGCATTCTAGGTGTGAAGTCATCAACCAATCATTGTAGCTTTCCACCAAGACGAACGAGAATTTTCAGTCGGAAATATATGAACGGTTCTGACGCTACTTTGGAAATTGATTCCTTAGTTTTGCCTGTGCGGATATCTGATGTAAAAACATCCATGGATGTGTTTTTAAACGAAATAATTGTTAACTATTTTCTTGGGTTAGAAATATACATTTTATTTTTAAATTAGTAGGGTTAAAAACTATTCAAAAGAACAAAATAAGCAATCAAATAACGATGGTATTTTAAATGTTCTTGAAGACTTGTCAATACTTTCATCATTTGTTTTGTCTCCGCTGTATCTTTTTTCTGTATCTCTTGCTGAGGTGTGCCAATAAAGAGTATTCTATCTATCTATCTATCTATCTACTTTATTAATGAAATAGGTACCTACTTGAAACGATTAAAATATTTCATTGATGAATCGTCAAATTTAATACAACTTATGACATATAGAATAATTAATCAAATAATTGAGTGCCGAACAGTTAATTGAGAAAATTTAATACGGAAGTGTAAAATCTCAACTCAAACAACAATATTAAAGTTTAGAACGGAGTTCCATAATTAAAATTTTCCGATAAAATTATATTATAGTTAAAACAAACTTATTAAATCGTAGGTAATTGATAGACGGGTAAACCAGAAAAATCTTATTCAGATTTTTTTATGTTATCAGGATTCGGTGAAATATAGTACCTAAGGGCTTGTAGAACACGCTTAACACCTTTGTAATAGGGCTCTGGATATTCGTTACTACCCGCCGATCCGTGCGCCCGGCCCCTTAGCCCCGGCGGTGCTAAGCGTCCGAACTACCCGAACCCGCCGAAGTCCGTTCCCGTGTAGTGCCGTTCGCGCGTGTAGTGCCGAATCGGCGTTCGGGGCCGGACGGCCGGAGGCACGGACTTCGGCTCCGTTCGGGTATTGAACACACGAGGCGGCCGGCGGACCGATCGACTTATTGCCGTGCCGGTTTGTATTTAAAAAATAGGTGAAATTTAAAATTTATATTAATTTAGCGAACGAATACGAATTGGTTTTATACATACTCGTTTTATTTTGATCAATAACGTGTTAACTATATTTTTTGTACTTGTTCCCGTTACGTTGTAGGCTACTCGTACAGATTAGATAATATGGTGATATTCAATACAAATATTACAAATGTATTCCTATTCCTATAGGTCCATAATTCGCCAGGCACACTCCGCACACTAGTCTACTGGTTTTTTTTTCAATAAAGTTGCTTAAGACAATTGCAAAAAGTAGAGTTTAATGGACTTTATTTGTCTCTAGGTTAACTAATAGAAGTCTAAACAGGGTATTGGTTTGTGTGAAAAATACTATATTAGTTATATTACTTGATTGTTTTATAATGTTTATGGTGCCTTACTATAGGGACCATACCACCTATAGTATAGTTATATCTATGTCTCATAGTTGTAAAATAAATAAATAAATATTGGGGACATTACACAGATCGACTTAGCCCCAAACTAAGCAAAGCTTGTACTATGGGTGCTAAGCGACGATATACATACTTAAATAGATAAATACATAACTATGGAAACGGATTATATCGCGTATCCTGAATTTACTATTCATCCCGACGATTCGAACACTTTACAGCGTCCTTGGTCAACGGGTGACACTCAGTTTCCACAGTTTTATTTCATAAATATCTTTCAAATTAAGGAAATGTATTTGAACTATCGAGTTATTAGTTTTTATCTAAGAAGTTAGTAGAATTAACGTCGCATGAGAAGACAAAGGTAATAATAATGACTTGTGGGCGGCACAATAACCAATACCCGTGGTGATTTTTACTGATAATAATGACACTCAAACCTCACACTCTCAAAGGGAAGCCTTTGACATGGACAAACCTTTTGTTTGAAAAGTTCTAGATGTAGCCGCGCTGTTTTACAAATACCTAGTTAAGAATGGTATTTTTTTTATTATTTTGAAGTTAATATGTATCCATAGTCCTGGTTCTTAACTTGAGCTAGTCGGATAGGGTGTGACAAAAAGCATGAGACTTGACATGTATATAGATAACTTACAAACACTTAACAGAAAAAAATAAAAGTACGCAGACGCCAAAGTGTCAATGTTTCCCCTCTTTTCCCTCATTTTTATATCATTATCTTCAGTTTTTTTTATATTGTCATGAAAACCGTGAAAGCTATAATCACGATATTTAGGAAAAGTATATTCTCCATAAAAAAATTCTACAATACTGTCTTTTAAGGTATATAGCTTTAACTCATCATTTTCAAATTATGCTTAAGTCCCCCGCATAATATTTGTGTTTAACTTAACTACTAGTGGGATGAGTAGGGGTAGCACTACCGCCGCGACTGTTAGTAATATACTTAAAATGGAAATATTGTAGAGAATTTCATGGTACTTCTCCTAGACATATTTCTGGTAAGTACCTACTCGTAATATTTACTTATCAAAACCTTTAATAGTTTTCGTGAAAATTTTAAAACGCTAAAAATGGGATATAATAGTGGGGGGAAAAGATTGACTCCTCGGCGTGTTTCTACTTCTATTTATTCTTATGAACGTCAAAGCTATGTGCATACCATGTTTCATGCATCATCATAATAATTTAGACCACTGAAAACGCGTGCCCTATATAATAATACCTAAAATGTAAAACATGGAAAAAAATCGAGTAGTTAAAATTTGTCCCCCAGTCACAATTGCTCCGCTGTCCCTTTCTCGTTTTAGTTATTAAGGTTTTATCATTTTTGGTTCTTTAAACTGATTTTCATATTCGCTTGAACCAAGAACGCGAACGATCATTAAGCATCACTATACGTCGAGAACGGATCGGACCCGCGGGTTTTTAGAGTCCGTCGATCCGGACACACGGACTACACGGGTACCCGGACCTTAATTACACGGTCCCTAATTACCCGTTCCAAACGGGCCAGAAATCCGGATTCGTGTAACACGGGAACGGATACCCGGCAACGGGTACACGAAACACGGACGCGACCGGGAGCCCTACTTTGTAACCATGAACCCGTCTGGTAGGCACTCGTGAACTTCGCTCAGATGACGGACAACCCGCTGGGCGGGTTGTCGCTATACAAGCGGGCGGCTATAGGTACTAGCGGCACATCTCGGACACTGGCGATCAAATATAAGAAAGAGGCGCGTTTCAACACACATTCTAAGCTCGTGTAGGTGAACGCGTACCATGCTTGTATGAGTGAGATATGACAGGTCGACTGTTCGCGTTTTTGACAGGCGGTAACTGTGAGGTTACCGAGAGGGGGTGGGCGGCGCTTTCAGCAGGGAGCGGAAGTGGCCATACTGTACGATAGTACTCTTTAATATACTGTGCTAGCGGTTATAGATAACGGTTTCTGACATAGTCACACCTCGGACACTGGCGATCCAAAATATGAAAGAAGCGCGTTCCTAGCACACAGTCTAATCCTGTGTAGGTAAACGCGTACTGTGATTGTATGAGTGAAATATGACAGGTCGACTGTTCGCGTTTTTGACAGGCGGTAACTGTGAGGTCACAGAGAGGGGGTGGGCGGCACTTTCAGCGGGGAGCGGGAGTGGCCATACTGTACGATAGTACTCTTTATTATACTGTGACATACTCGTAGTGTTGTCTGAGTTAGTTAAAACAGAAGTAAGTTTAAACAGTATTGTATTTTTTTTCGGGGTTCCTTTTTAATATTCGCTTTGATACAAAAACTTTGAATTTTTTTTAAAGGAGATGCATCTGCAGATGAGAACTACCCGTTTATGTTTGTTTTTGCACTTCAATAATTATAGCTGTCTCAAAAATGACGTGCTTTTTAATCTTTCCAATTGAAGATTGATGAATTAAATAGTAAAGTAATGAAATATTCTTCCTTCAGCGTTTGAACATTTTGCACTGAATTCGAAGCTCGTATTATGCGATGCAAACTCTTGAATGTTAAAACTAAAAATACTCAAGTCTGGTGAAGTGAAGACAAATGCAGATGCCGTGTTATGATTTTATTTTTAAAAAGTTTTGTACTCGCTTAAAGAATGGAGATATAATAAAAATACCTTTAGTCTCACATTGTTACACAGAAGTCCATGTTTTTATTAAATTACTTGCTAGAAAATGTCATCAATGTACCGTTATTTTACTTAAATAGAGGTATAAATGCACTATGTTTAAAAAAACAGTTTTTCCGAGTACGTATTATAAAAAAATTAAGTGATTAGAAATAAAATATACCAAGACCTTCAGTGTCCAGTCCAGAGCTCAGAGCAGAATCAAACCCATGCTCCATCCGGGTGGATATACCGCTAGGCTATCTAGTCACACAATTGAAGAAACTTACCTAAATATCCAAATAAGCACAGCAGCGCAGCAACCCTCATCATGGCGGCTCCTATATCTTCACATCATCCGAGTCACTGCCAAATTGTCCAACACTGCAAACAATAAATAACATTATTACAACAAAAACAACAAACAATAAACAAAGAATAAATAAATATCACTCGAGAAACTTGTACAATACGTAAGCATATTTGAGTAGTGAAAGTAGTAATAATATTAAGTTGAAGAGGAAAGGAAGATTTGATGGCAGCTTCTTAATGCGTACTTAGTTGGAAGTTTCGCTAACTTTTATGATCACTCACTCGGAAAGATATGAGAAAGTTATTGCAGAACCAATTATGTGGGCAATATTGTGTTTTACACATTAGTAAGTGAGTGTTTTAGTGAAATTTGACGTTCGAAAACTAACGTTGATATCCCTTCTGAGAAACCTATGTCCCTGATAAGGAATAACTGGATATCGTCATCATCATCATCATCATCAATACGTTTTAAAGATAGGTATTTATTAATTGATTAGAACGGCACGGGGCTGGGCTGACATGTTTATTTCCATAGATGGAGTCTTCCTTTCTGTCATGTTGACTTATGTATTTTGTGAGAAAGGGACAAAACACTTTTTAACTAATCAGTTCAGTAACTTTTTTATGAATAAGGGGTTCAGATAATGAGATCATGTGTTTCTATTATATAAAACTAGCTTTTGCCTGCGGCTTCGCAGGCGTTATATTCGAGTTCTATACAAACTTCCACCCCCCATGTTAGGGAAGTGGGGAGTTAAAAAGAGACAAAAAGCAGCCTATGTCACTCTCCATCCCTTCAACTATCTCCACCTAAAAAATCGCGTCAATTCTTCGCTCCGTTGCCGTGAAAGACGTACAAACAAACAGACACATACACTTTCCCATTTATAATATTAGTATGGATGTACAATCAGCTCGCCCTGTTCAATTTCAGTGTAAGTATGTAATCTTTTCTGATACAAACGTAGTGAGATACCTTTATAAGTATTGACTTTCACAGGTATATTTTATCTAAAACAGCCAATACACTGTTATAGGCTCCTCTCAATCCGATTGCGTACACTATAAATCAATCCAGTTGAGACCTCACCCCTTTCGCGGCTCGATTGAACGGGGAAAAGCGAATCTACTTGGAAATCAAAGCGAAGAGAGTTATAATACAGTATTTTACTCGGGGGGAAACTGTCACATCAGTGATTCCACGTTAAATTTGTCAATATAGTGAATAGTGAACAGTCCCTGTGAACAAACAGTTTACAAGATGCTTGAAAGAAACTTATTTTCTCAAGCTAATACTGCTACAAGAAATTGCCATAAAATTATGATTAATACCTAAAAGTATTTTCTAACCTGTATATAAAAATTGGCCTTTAGAATTTAATGAATCTTTTTAAATCTTGAAGAAAACAAAAATGGCCGTCGGGTCGGACTAGCAAATATGCAGACGTAAAACGTCAATACTAAATATACAGCCATTATCCTATTTGTAAAAAGGGAGGTCTTAGATGTTTTAAGTCCATAAGAAGGTGTATACGGGATTAGTGATTCAGAATTACTAACTATGTACTTATAGATAGATAGATAGAACATTCCTTATTGGCACACCTCAGCAAAAGATACAGTGGAGACAAAACAAATGATTATTAATAGAACCAGACAACAGGCGGTCTTATCGCTAAAGAGCGACTTATGTATTAAGTATTTTAATATGAAATGGGCAATATGTAAGGGGGGCAAACTGTAAATCGTCACTACTTTTAAAAAATTTCGCATCTCACGCTGTTCTTCAAAGTTAGAACGCAGTAAGTCTATATGCATTCCATACATACTTAGGTACTACAATTTTCTTTTCATTGACAGACGAAGAATACAAGTTTTTTTAAAATTAGTGACGAAATGTCAAGGTAGGTACTAGGTCAAGTGAGGTTTTGGTAGAAAGAACTCAAACTGTACATATCAAAACTATTTTTTATATATTTTTTGTACTTAGTGGAAAAAAAAGTAATTATTAAGGAAAATGTAAAAAAATACCGTTTCCCCCCCCCCCCCTTATCTCCGAAGTTTACCAACGAAAAAATATGAAAATTTTACGAAGGAAAAATAAAGTCGTGTCTGTATCTTGGAAACGTTTTTATAATAAATTTTGTTTGTTCAGATTTTAACTTTAAATAATCACCCTTGCAGATATTTATCGTACTTCAAATTAATACGAAATTTTACATAAAATATTATCTTTAAAGTAAATTAAAAATTGTCGAAATCGGTTAACATCCCTGAAAAACCAACATACAGGTCGCGCAAATTAGTTAGTAAATTCACCTAGAGATGGCGCTACCTATACTTCTAGTCACGTCTTTAAAGTTATATTAAGAAACTTGAGATTAATTTAACTGTTGAAAGTTTGTACGGATACGGAACCCTCGGAGGGCGAGTCCGACTCGCACTTGGCCGGTTTTTTAATGTAAAATTTTTATTTAAATTGTAACTAACAGCACGTTTCATAAGCAATATTATAAAATGTAGTAACCTACAATAACGTGTAAGTAACTAAAGTTACATACTGACCTATATTTTGTACAAAGCCTTGTTCTGACACATGTCAAAACTCGGAAGCTGAACTACCCACTAAGTACCCACTGCTGTAGTGGTCTAAGATACCGAATAAGGAATTTCTACTATCGTACGATATTAAGTTGTGATAAGAAATAAAAAATATTCGCGTTGACAAGCAAAAAGGATTGCTTGGAAAATTTGCGAACTCGTGCAAGGGGTATCCTCGCAGTCCCTCGCAAGAAAAACAGGGAACTAATAACTATTTCCTTAGAGTTTTATCTCGAAGGCTATCAGTTTTGCCTACACGTGTCTCATGGTTCCAAGAGAAAAAGGATAATAATCTTATGTAAAATATATTAGAAGTAGTGAGTCTTTAGATATCAATATACTAAAGATTTACAAATAACGAAAGTTACTTCGAAATCGGCGTCTTTAGCTATCGGCGCGGCGCCGTGAACCTCTTAGACAAAACCGCCACCCTTAACCACTTCGTAATATACTTACTTAGAATAGAATATAAATCATTTATTCAGGCAACACATCAATAGATAAAGTAGAATAAAAAATTGCACAAAGTAAAAAGTAGTAATAACGATGTGAGGCCTAAAATGGTATCCACTTAGCATTGCAGCTGACACGGCTAGCGTGGTCAACGGCGCTGGTTGTCTGTGGAGCCAGCGCAGCGGCCAGCCAGTTTTACACACATAGTCAACCAATTGGAACCCTAGGCCACTGTAGAACTATGTCACAGCACTGTGACATGGTTGTAGAGTGGCCTAGGATTCCAATTGATTGACTGTACCTACATACATAAACTCACGCCTGTATTGATAAAATGGGTATGCAGAGCACATGAAACTGATCAAGTCTCAGTAACACATTTGGCGATTATTTTCAGATTATGTTTAGTACCTAATATTCTTAAGTCAACATTATTTGCTTATAAGACATTTATTTAAATACGAACAAACAATATTCTAAAACTACAAACTAGAAATAAAAATAAATAACATAATAGTACATTTCGTTATAAGAGCGAGAAGAATGACATTCTCGCACGTGTGACGAACGACGTTTTTTAATACAGTTGCGAAAAAACACTACTACAACGAAATAAAACGATAAAGAATCCGAACTCCCAATTTCGCATTGACATTGACGTACCTATCTTTGAAGCTTTTAAACTTGCGTTCATATTTTCGATTTTGCTATCCATCCGACACAATTTATTTATTTTATTGTGTGCCATAAAAACATAAACATTTACGATTTGGGACGATTGTTTAATATATACCTACATTTTAATTCAATCGATCATTTATGCCTCGAAGTAATTGCAAATAACATAAAATAATTATGACAATAAATCGTGTAACATATTAAGGTTTTTGAACGTGCTTGCATTAAGTTGGTAACATTGGTAAGACGCCACTACTTTAAATGACAGACGACGCGTTTCGTTTCATTTCACGTTCTGTTTATACGACTCATTATGAGCCACTTTTTCAAAGTACCTATAAACCATTTTTTAAATTATGTTTAGTATGACTAAAAATAAACAATTACATAAGAAATATCAATGTTTTAAACATTAATCACTTAATAGTATGTTTATAGTTTTATTCTGTCTTAGTAAAATTAAAACATATCGGTATGTAGTCGTAAAATGGAACGCATACTTTATACGCACGAGTACGAAAAATACAAGTTTTCGCACGCTAAATAGCCAAAAAACGGGCACTTTTTGAGCAACTGTATTAAAAATAAATTAACTTAAATAAAAATCTATTTGCTTCTAATAATTTGATTGGTCCCCAAAGTTATGTTTTAGATTATTGGACTTAGGTACTCTATTTTGCCTCATCCCTGACGCAATGATGTCAAACTTGGATCGAAGGGGTTAAACTAAGCCAAGTATAACAAAAGAATCCAGTTTCTATATGATATTGCCAAAAAGACAAATAATCACAGACCAATAAGTTCTTTCATGTCTCATTTGATGAAACTTAATCGAGTTTATTGGCTTACGGCTAGGTAATGACGCAAATATGAGCCGATATTCCAATGTGAAAATATTCACGCGCCTCCAAAAGTCTTTGATCAAAAGTCTTTGAGAGCTCCTACATACGCGTTTGTGCAATCATCGCTTGTGAGATTCTGTATCCTGAGCTCTCCTGAGCCGCTTTGAGACCGTAGACTACCTATCAATCAGATGAAACAAGTGATATGAATTTCTTGCCACATATCGTCACTACTTTTAAAAAATCGTATCTCACGTTGTTCCTCAAAGTTAAAACGCAGTAATTCTATATGCATTCCATACATACTTACTACAATTTTCTTTTCATTGAAAGACGAAGATACAAGTTTTTTTTAAAGTAGTGACGATATATCCAATTGGACAGCTTTATGGAATAAGCGATCTACCGGCAGTTAGTTGAAACCGAGAAAATGAGCTCGAAAGATTTGAAAGTTGAGTCAGTTATTGTAAGCAAAAAGTTATTATTTTAACCTATAAAAATGTCCATAATTTAAATCAATAAAAAAAGTAACACCATCCCAGATAAAGTATTGACATTATTAACGTTTTTACGATTATTTATTGCACTAATACTATTTTGTCGCTTGATTCGTTCATGCAAATTGTTAGAGGTGAAATGAATAATGAATGAATAATAATCGATATTGCATTTGTAAATCACTAAAACTTTAAACCAAAACGAATTAAATACCATATTTTAGTCGTTTAATTCGTTTTTGCTCTTTGGAATATAACTACCTACGCTTATTTTTTTTAATATACCGTTATTAATTTAAATTATTGGTGTTATTTTCCTTTCATTTCAAGTTTATTTATTTTACTTTTGTTCGTGTGACAATAAATTCTTCTTCTTCTCAATTCTTCTTCATGTTTCACCGCGAAATGGAACTGAAGTAACATAGTTGCAGAAATACGAAATGCTCAAACGTTTTACTCTTCAGGACGAATATTGCCAAACAGTCTACGGTCAAACTGGAGAAACGTGGGAAGATTGATGGACACTTGCATGCGGGTGAAACAATTAGGTACCTCTACACAGCGCGCTGTCTGTCCGTCTTTCACAGTGCGGAGCTCAGCCGGCCTAGGCGAAAATGATAATCTTTGAGGATGAACGGTTTATCATAACTAAAATGTCTTTAAAACTTTTCTGGAGTTTGCCTACTTTCTAGTATTTTTTGAGAAAAAAATTACAACTTTTATTTTAAGTACTCATAACATTTACATTTTATGTCAAAATGCATTAAAAAATGTATATTTTTTGGCGAATTTTGCTTTACGTCAAATTTTTTTTTTGCCTCAGAAACGCGTGGTTAAAATATTTAGGTTTCCTTGTGTTACACCGTGTATAACTATATATTATTGTAAGCATTTGTGCATTTGCTACATACCCTGACCATGCGGAGTCTGTTGTGTGTAATCTGTGCTTCAGCCTATCGGGCGCTGGAGTATCTCTTTTGCAAAGGAAAATATTCAGAGTTCTTGGCGGATTCAGAGTTTGAAAGTAAACATTCAATTTACGGCATAAGGTTGCGGCGCGAAGTTGATTGATATAAGGGTGGCAACAATATTGGTTACATAAATACAAAAATCAGTAATATGTTGTTTATCATATTGAATCGGTATAATATTTTTCTGTGATAAAACATTGGAAAATTTGGAAACAAACTTTTGGAAGAAATAAAAATAGTGCGTGATGGAGTCGCTCCGCGCGGAAGTAGTGACACTTCGTAAGGGACCCCCCCACATCTAGCGTCTCGCAAGCGTTGCGTCGCGTCGGGCCAACTGTATGGCAAAGCCGCGCCGACGCGGCGTCTTTTTCCATACAGTAGGCCCGGCCCAGAGGTTCACTTCAAAAATATATTTTTACATACTACGATTTTTTGAAACCCATGTACGCCTCTAGGTTCGAGCTCAAGACTAACACACCTTTCTTCAGGGGTGATCAAATATATCGGAGCAGTCAAGATTTTCACAAATATCTAAACACATCTCAGCTTCTCCGATATTATTATATGTACCTCTATATATTATATCTAATCGTAATCTAGCTGTACCTGAAAATAAAAGTTACTAAAAAGTTACACTTTCTCGATTTACGCCGTGGCTTGCGTGGGCGACGGCGATGCGACGCATACGAAATCAAACCTTATCGATATGGAAGTATAAGACGCGACGCCGACGGTCGCGCGTCGGTCGCGCGACCGTCGCCCACGCAAGACACGGCGTTAGGCCTGATTTAGATGGCGTGCGAACTCGCATTAGGCTTGTGTCATTCACGAACTATGAACTGTTAGGAATAAAATCCCATCAATGACCGAAATGAACTGAATCTTTCCGTGGTCTGAGAATCGGTCTTTGCTCATTTAGTTCAGTATAGGATCGGCGAGCGCAAGCGGTTTGGATCGAGAACGAATGTGTGACTGCGCCGACCGAGAGCGAGAGCTACTTAGCAGAGCAACAAAAAAAGTCAAGTTTTCTTATTAAACTTCGGTTACTTACAACCTTTCGGCCCGGAATGTTACTATCTGTGGACTATTCGTATAATTTTGACACTATTCGGTCCCATTCGTTCTGATCTTTCCGACCGCAGTGATCGCTGGTCTGGCTGAACTAAATGAGCAAAAGACCTAAAAGAGCGAACTAGTTCATGGAGCGATTGAACGAGATCGGAGCGCTCCGATCAACGAACGAAACGGCACAAGCCTAACTCGCATGCGATTTTAGCTACATCGGGGGCTGTTGAAGTTGCATACATTTTTGCACAGGCATCAAATACCGCAATATAATAATACTCGTATGCGAGTTCTCGAACCGCCTAAATGGTTTGAAAAACCAATTTAGTCACGTACCTACAAAGGCGTTAAAAACTATCAATAATCATTATTACTTATTTCCAATTCTAAAGTGTACAATGAATAATCCATCAATTACCATCTGCTTCAATCTAAAGTCATAAATTTAAAACGACTCAAGTTGACTAAACCCCTGTTTAATTAAAAGCGAAATTAAACCTTAATACAAACTCCAGCCTCATTTCAAGGCTTGTTAAATCGCTATAGAGTTTATTCGCTACTTTAGATATCCGAGCTGCGAACGTTTTTGTAAAAAAGTCGATAGTAGAGAGCAAAAATTTCACGCTTTGGAGGCCAATTCTGTTGACTATTTTATATGACTTTTTTGACACGTACAAGTTAGACACATCTTGCCAAGGATTATTTATATAGGACTAGCTTTTGCCCGCGGCTTCGCACGCGTTAGAAAGAGACAAAAAGTAGCCTATGTCACCCTCCATCCCTTCAACTTTCTCCACTTAAAAAATCACGTCAATTCGTAGCTCCGATTTGCCGTAAAAGACGGACAAACAAACAGACGCACACTTTCCCATTTATAATATTAGTATGGATTTACAACTTTCATACTAAGAATCGTACCTAATTTTTATAGCGCCACCTATTAAATACTATCATAACTTCATTGATGATTAGACTTATATTGACCGGGATATAGACCGTGATTACCTTTTTGATGCATGATGCATGCAACTGCGTCGAAATATCGGGAGCTCGACAAAAATCAAAAAGGTAATCACGGTCTATATCCCGGTCAATATAAGTCTAATGAAAATAACCGTGAATCATTCAAAACTTTCATTGATGATGCCTACAATTATTTTTTTTTTTTTTTTCAAAATGTGTATTGATATGATATCATGATATTAAAGTAAAGAAATATGTCATTTGTTCCTATAAACAAAAAAACATGCAAAAAATATTTGGGGAAAATATTATTTTGGCCCCTTCCAGGCTGCGAAACAGCGCCATTTAGTTTTAAACCTAAAAAGCCCATACATTTCAGGGGTACGGTTTTTTGTACGGGCTTTATCAGTCCATTATATCGTTCTGTCATAACATGAGACGACAAGGTTGATTTCACCTTGCATTAATATTATGTCAGTGTCAATTCAGACAATTGATCTCTCTATAATATGATACTTACGACATGCCATGTGTCAAGTCAACCTTAGCGATCGTTAGATCTCGCAGAAACTGTTGTCAAAACTGGTAGACCACTTTCTTGGCCGACTGTACCATGTTGTATTTGTATACAAAGAAACAATACGCAGCAGTTTATAACTTACATGCTTCTAGGACTTAGCAGGCGATAAAAACGCGACCATCCGCAAAAAATTGAAGTTTGTCAGCAATAATCACCGTGACAGCGAGAGTCACAGACTCACAGTAAGTGGTCAAGGTAATGTAATGAAGGACATCATCACTCAAATCGATACAGATACACAAACTAAGGCCAGTACCAAAAGCCCAAAAAGGGTAGGCAGAGCATATGAAACTGATACGACGCTCACAGGAGGAAAGGGTGTGGTAAGATTCTTATCCCATCACCACAGATCCTACGAGTATCAAAACAAGAAAACAACCTTTTTTTTTTTTAAACAGAATAGGCATCTTAGAAAAAGCGCCTCGGCAATCAGAGCGGATTGTGCTGGATTCTGAGCTAAGCTTCTCTAAGCAGCGTTGGCGCTGCCGCGTTTCACTACGACAGAATCCTATTATTGATTTACAAAAACCGGGAGAAGGCGCGGTAGGCCGATAATGGCAGAATAAATTGAAGGTTTTACTCATAAACCGTTTGAATTTTTGTTGGAGATTTTTGTTGTATTGAATACATGTCATCTTAAGGGCATGTCCAACATTAATGCTAGCGGCGGCCGTTAGAATTAATTTGATATGTAGCGATTACCACCTATATACAATAGATGTTATGGTGTTGTTATATAACATTTATGACAGCCCAGTGTGGGAGCACCATTAGAACTACCTAAGATATAACTTTAACCTTATGCATCTGAGACCGGGTGACGCCCTGTTATGAAACTAATTTAACTTGAGCACAAGGTCCAAACGCTTCTTGTGCTACATTATAATAGACTAAGGACTGTATCGTTAAGTATAAGGACAAAACAAACCTCGTCTAAATGTTGACATGTGCATAATTTTGTATTATTATGTTCCGAGAATATGATCTGAAGGTATTGGTAAACACTATTTGATATAAGAAGGTCTGATATTTTTTTTATTTTAGGGACTTTATGGTACTTTCATTAAGGTCTAGCAAATAAATTTCGGACAACCCCTATCTGGCTTAATTTGAGAATATTTCAATGACTCTTTGTACGATTTCAACAAACAAAGGTTAATATGCTGCCAAAATATATTCTTTAACAGTCCTCTTCATGGTTTTCCAATTGGGTACTTGTAGAATAAATGCGGTGAATTTATATAAATTAATAAAACGCAATTTTGAGCAACGTTCCGGATTGCCGTAAATTTTTAATACGAGCAGGATGAGAGAAACAGATAAAAAAATTAGCCATAGGCCAAAGTCTAATTGACATTCATGGTGTTTGAACAGTGCCTAAACCAGATCAATATAAACAGTGTATGATAGTCAAATTCGACATCAAAGTCGGAGTTAGAGTAAGCACCATGCCACATTCTCTAAATGGCCGCCATACACAGATCCTGAACTTTATTTTTTTTAAATAACAGTGGCTAGACTATGTCCAGATATTCTGCTTTGTGGATCATGTGTCGTTGAGGTTCGCACCGTACAATTTTTTTTCGCAATCGTATCGTCTTTTACGCACTTTGTGAATTTTCTAGTAGCATTTGTCCGGAATCGTAATTGGTACTCGGGAGGATTAAGTCAATACTGTCTAAACCATATGCTTTACGTCGAGCTTCTAGGACAAAATGTGTACCTTATTATGTGCCTTATTAAGCCCATGTCTTGTTATAAGAAAAAAATCTAATCTTATACTTTTAAACGAGCAATTCTTGTATATTTATTTATTTATTTATTTATATATACCGACGATCTCGGAAACCGCTCTAACGATTTCGCTGAAATTTGTTATGTGGGGTTTTTCGGGGGTGAAAAATCGATCTAGCGTAGCCTTAGATCCCGGAAAACGCGAATTTTCGAGTTTTCATGAGTTTTTCTTTCGCGTTAGTAAACGTAAAATATGGTCGTTAATTTCGCAGCGCGCGCATCGATTCCGCTTAGCTCAGTCGTACGAGGTCGGTCTAATGTACGCAGATAGATCGTAGGTGTCAGGGTTTCGAATCCCGGCCAGAAATTAAGTTTTTGTTTTTTGTCTTTTTTTGTTTTTGTATTTATAAGAGTTTTTTTTATCTAAAGTCGTGATATATTAAAATAGAACCGAGCGAAGCTCGGTCACCCAGATATTAGCAAATAAATACGGTTACTCAAAGTTGTCTTCATACTTAACGATACAGTCTTTACTAGACCCTTTTTTAGCCTATCTTATATGATTAAGTACTGTAAAATTAACCGAAATAAAATATTACCATATTTTATTACCTAAAACATCAAAAAGTATATTCAAAGTATACTTTTACGTAATCAGGCGAAAACAATACATGTTAATCTATAGATTTTGTGTGCATCAGGTCATTCTACTCGAAAACAAAATTTTCTGACTTTTAAGTATGAGGCATAAAGTGCATTATGTCAGTGATTGTTTTGACATGAAGAAAGTTCGAATTCGATGACGTCACTATATCGCTGACACCAAAATCACCATCGCTTTCGGTGGCCAAAATGAATAAAAATTTACACAAATTTTTAATCGAAAATACGCAGTCACCATACATACACTTTTAATACCCAAAATCTATAAATATTGTTTTTTTTTATGTCAAATACGATACGAAGACAACCATTTAATTTTATTGTGCCAAATTGATAAGGTGTAGGCGCGAAACGACCAACCTCTGTGCTAAGCGCGTGCTGGCAGCCTGACCGTCATGGATGCCGATACCGCTACCAGCGCGCGTCATTTGTTTTTATGTACATATTTTTTTGAGTTTCTAAATGTCAACAAGGCTCAGATGTATGATTTTGCACATTTGTTGTATATGATTATGTTTAAATAGCCTTATTTTGTAAATATCCGTGTAAATAATATTGTGTAATGTGTCTGATATGTGTGTATTGTACATAAACTAGCTGTAAATGGAACTTTCGTGTAAGTATACAATTTTCATCACCCGCGGCATATCTGCTAAAATAGGTGTATAATGTATGTATGTAGTAACTCCAATAAGTTTACCAATATTAAACTTGTTCAGTAGATAAGTTATAAAAATAACTTGTGGTTTGATTATTTCAAAGTTTATTCTAGATCGTAAGATATTCCAAAATTTTTTACGTTGAAAGCGTGACGCAAACGTCAAATTCAATAATGTTATTGTAGAATGAAGAAATATAAATATTATTTAATTTGTTCAAAAATTAGGGATCTACGGTATCTAAGTTTTTAATGGTTGCTAAACGAAAGTTGTGGCTTTTTGTATAAAAAATTAATTTGTATGCTTGCCTCAAAATTAATCAAAGTTCGTTTAACGACTTTTATAAATTTTGAAGAATTTAGACTACCTACTATTTTTCAAACAAATTAAATACCGTGATTACCTTTTTGATTTTTGTCGAGCTCCCGATATTTCGACGCAGTTGCATGCATCATGATCACGGAAAACTGACGAAGGCGGGTGGATGTTAAAGTTGTATAGACAGCGCGCGATCTACCCTCCTTCGCGCGCGTCGGCTGCGTTCACTTTCAGCGTTACCACTGGTCGCGTTCACACTCGATGGTCTGTCCAAACACACTACACTCACAGTGTCACTACGTTTGTTCAATTCCTAATGAAAATAACCGTGAATCATTCAAAACTCTTAAATTAAATACCTTCTTATTAAATGTACATATATACTGTTGTCAGTCTTTTGAGGTTGTTTTCACACGTCTAACATAACACCTACTTTGCGGAGTAGGTTACCTACAACATACAATTTAATGTTTTGCTAACTACGGTGTTTTCAGTCAAATGAAATAGTAAATCCGATGTACTTAGGATATGTTTAGGAAACTCAACGATAGAGGGCGTGAAAAACAATTATATGCCGTAGTGCAAATTGTTCGCTAGATGTCACTGTTACTCCCGCAAACTGGCTAATGACTCTTTGTCGTAACATGTATAAGTATTTTTGATGTCCAAATTTTTCGCTAGATGTCGCTGTACCACTTGCAACCTAGCGAAAGACATTTTATGGTTAATTATATGTAATAAAATTTTAAATTTTTATGTTAATTTTGGAATTTGGAAAATAAGTTTGTTTTTTTGCTCAGATTCATAATGAAAACATCAAACCTAATTTAAAAATCCCGCCCTAATCCCGCCATAAATATGTGGCGTTCTATGTCTAAAGGGTCCAAATGTTTTATGTGCTTTAAGGAACCTTTAGGTATAGAAAGTCGCATGAAAAGTTGTCGTAACTTAATAATAGATGGCGCTGCATTCAAAAATCTTGACTGATAACTCTACACCATACTATTCAATATACTCTGTTGCTAACACTGGTCCACAGAATATCTGTAGCACATACTAAATGCTTTCAAGCAGTCTACGCGATGGCGTGGTCATATGGAGCCTCGGGCAAGTTCAGTCAGAATCTAGGCTAGTGGGCTAATTCAAACGTACACTGACAAAAACTGTCAGTCACTCATCGTGCGTCTCGCTCGTGCCAATACAGCCATCTTTCATAAGTCCTAATGATATCATTGTTCTTACCTTTATACAGAACTAGCTTTTGCCCGCGGCTTCGCTCGGGTTAACTTCGAAAATTTTGGAATGCTCCATACAACCCCCCCCCCCCCCCCCCCCCATAAAATCGAATACCTTTCAAGGAGCAATTCTTGTATATTTATTTATTTATATTTATACCGGTGAGCTCGGAAACCGCTCTAACGATTTCGCTGTTTGTTAGGTGAGGGTTTTCTTTCAGGGGAGAAAAATCGATCGAACTTAGTTAAGACCCGGTAAAAGCGAATTTTCGAGTTTTGGAACTCCCAGCGAAGGCGATTATTATGTTAAACAAACACCACTAATCATGTCAAAAATACGTTATGTAGATAGGTAGGTAGTATATGTACTAGGCGTATGAGTTAATGCGTCATATAACTTCTCCTGCTCGTTGGGTACAATTTATGGCAGCCAGAACCATCAATTTCAATTTCCTGGCCCATGCCGTAAACTGCCTTAATATGCGTCATAAAAAACCAAAAGCTTTACTATTATACACACAAAAACAAAACAGAGTAAACCATATAAATGGTTGAAACACGAAACAACAATTTAAAAAAATCTGTCCTCCGGAAATCGTCAAATTTCAGCCCGCTGTGCTAAACGAAGTTACCGCTTCCCGACTTCGTCGAACACAGAAATAATATACACACCTTGGACAGTAAATAAGAAAACCTCTACATCTAGGTATCTATTTTACGTGATTTGTAGTAGGTGCCAGCCCCTTTAGCACAACTTGCCTTGTCGCGCGCGAGTCCATACTTAAAGTCGCGCTTGATGTGTGGACTCGCACGCGACAAGGCAAGTTGTGCTAAAGTGTCAGTTAAGTGAATTCAACGATTTGGTTTAAGTTTCATATAAAAGAAACATTATTAATTATCGATTGCCAGAGAGAATCGCGGTATTTGAATATTTTGAATTGGTGTGCTGAAGTTTATGTAAACTCAACATTCCGCAGTGTGAATAAAATCGCATGCAAGTTCGCACCGTGTAAATTGACCCTTGGCGCGATAACAGATAATAGGTGGTTACCTATTTGTTTTACAACGGAGCAAAGTTGTTGTTTAACTTCACGTGCTAATATCCCGAGCAAGCGAAAGATACCAATATTGATCCGAATGGATTCCAATATTGAAGCGAATGGTTAAAAAAAAGCGGAATCTTGAGCGTTACGAGGGTTTCGTTTCAAGGCACGAAAGTTAAACAAACTTTTTCCACGGAGTGAAACACAACTATTTTCACCACACTAACACACAAAATACTGACTATAAAACATCAAATAAATCAAATCCATATATTTTTTTTTATATTCATATTAATAGGTAAATTCTACCAGCCAAGCTTAATATCAAGTTAAAGCTTGTATATTTCGCATTATTGTGGTTAAAATGCTATCTGTTGTCGAAGAAAGTTTTCACTAGTTGGTGTGGTGAAAAAGAAATGACTGTAAATACTGACCATAAAAATTATTCTGTTAATATTTCTCAACTCAGAACGCAAAAAAGGCTTTTAATTTATAAAGTAGATATGGCTTTAAATTTTGGCTACGAGTCTAATTGCCGTATTGCCTTTTATCAAAACCAATAAACCGTTCTGAATCGTAAATTCAACTGAATAGCATTCTACCAATAGGGAAACCGGATTGAATCACCAAAACTTCTGAGGCTCAAATAACCATAATTTAAATGGTGTCAATGCGGCGAATATTGATACAGGGATTGCCAAAGTTGGAGGATTTAACACAAGTCGGAATGCTAACAGATGTATCTATATAGCACTAAGCATTCGGTGTTTTTAGCCTAATATTCTTAGTTTGTAAGGAAGACATTGCATGTACGCAATTAATATTCACATACGTAGCTTTGACATGTAGTGAACATGGAATTTTTCACATGCCCTGTGGCAGAGCATATTAAGGATCTCCAATGTAAACACTTTATAACATCTACTGTAATGCACCATATGTTCTTGTGAATAAACTTTCATTCATTCATTCATATAGCTGCCGCTGAATAGTAACCCCCATTCATAAAGGTTCACTAAAGTTATCGAACAGATAAAAATCGTTTTTCCCTTTCCGACGATTAGTGTGATAGAAAGGGATAAACGAACTGTATCGGCTTGATAACTTATAAAGAACGTTTATGAATGAACAGTGTGCAAGAAATATTAAACATTAGACGTATAAATACTGACCGGGATATAGACCGCGATATCACAGTGATCATGCATCATGATGCAACTGCGAAATATCGGGAGCTCGACAAAAATCAAACAGGTAATATCCCGGTCATTATAAGTCTAATGAAAATAACCGTGAATCATTCAAAACTCTTAATAGTAAACATATTTCAAAAGGATAAAAAAGATAAAATTCACGCTTTTGTCAGGACTTGAACTTCTGTTACTTAATTCTGTTATCCGTACTTTTAACTGGCCTGCGACCTTAAGTTGAGAACGCGTGACATATCTAGGGGTAAGAGTAACTTAAAATCATATGTGTGAGACTGTTCTAATCTTGAGAGTTTTGAATGATTCACGGTTAGTTTCATTAGACTTATATTGACCGGGTCATTAGACTGTGATTACCTTTTGGTTTTTGTCGAGCTCACGATATTTCATAATCTCTACAAAAAAAGGTAATCAGCGTCTATATCCCGGTCAATTTAAATAAAATGTTTTCTAGTAAGTTTTGGTAGGTACGCGGAAAACTGAATGTTTAGGACACATATAAAATATAATATTATAGTCTTTGTATGGCAAATGCGAGTTCTCAGTTCAAAGTAACTAGTTAGTTACCTACTATTTAAATTTGCTTACAGTAAAGCTGGTATGTTTCACATTTATTATGTCTTCCTACACCCTATTCTAAAGTAGGTATGTGGGTGGCTTTTGTTCTTTATAACAATAAACAGGCTCGTCAAACGTTTGTGCCGATATCATGAATGGCATTTGAATAAAATGTTACATAATAATATTCGTTTGATTCTTTTCAGGAGTGGAATTTATTCTGGTTGACATTTAAAATTTAAGGAGAACAATAAAATAATTGAAACGAGTTTTCGAACGTGACAGTGCGTTTATACGGCTGTGTTTGTCAGTCAATTTGTTACCTTTTGAGATATAAACCGCAGAACTAAATGTAATTATACTCGTAGGTACCTTGTTTAAAAAATCACTCCCTAGAAGTGCGAAAAGCGGATTGAAATTGAAATTGATTCATCGCCTGATAATCAATGCAAGCATATCCTCGAATTGAATGATTGCCATCACACTTTATCAATGCGTTATAGTTGTATCCTAATTAAATTAAAAAAAATTGTACTATGATTATCAAATTATATTTTTAAATATTTATTGATTTGTTGTTTTTGATATAAATAAAGAGCTGAAATGGATTTCTTTTATTTAAGTGTGATGTCGATTTAATTTAGGCTAGAAATCAATTTAACCATATTAACAATACACTTAAATACATGCAAATAATAGCGCAATGAAACTCTTGAATTTAAAATACCCAGTGTTAAAATAAAGTAGGTACCTATTTTAATACTCAGCTGATTCTAAAAACGAATGTTCAAGTTTCTGCTACTGGAATTTGTTAGTAGGTATTTATTATTCGGACGTTCAAGAACCGTTCTATTTTCGGAATAAACACTGATCTGTACTAATATCCTTAGAGGATCAGACCAATTTAATTGGCTGAATATGTTTTAGACAGTTACTGTTTCTACTTGTTAATTTCAGCAAAAGAGAATATTTGATTATAAACAAAATTTCAAATGGAATTAATGTCCGATAAATTATTTATTGCTTTTAGAACGGAAACCAACGACTTGGAATGATTACAAACTAGTTTATTTTAAACTATATTTTATTTTAAATTTTATTTATCACATTTTACTTACCTATTTAAATAAATGTAAACCAAATCTACCCTCAAAAGGCTCCTTATGCCAGTTAAGAGTAAATTAAAACATTACACGACCAAATAAAAATGTTAAAGACAGATCCGCTTGGTTTTTTATTTGGTTGTTTAACCGACAAAATACTACTACCCGGAAAAGTACAAAATATTTGTTTATGTACGTTCTTTTAAATACCTACCTGTAAGTACAAAGTATAATAGTATCTATATCATGAAAAATATACCTGTGGAAGGTTCCTGAAACTACTAACATAAAACATACTAGCACAGTCTTAAAATATTACACAAAAACCGAAAACGACCGCGCCATCCAACACTTCCCTGATGAAGGTATCATCGCGAGAATTTGGCATAGACTGATGATTTCGCCTCACTAGCGTTATTGAACGAAAAGGGTTCCAATCCATTGGGAAAACTAACGTACATTTTGAGGAACGACGGGAAAAGGGGATAGATAAGTTTATAACTTTATAGGCAAAATATATATGTATAGGTTAGCAGGTATATTTGGATATGTAAAACAATTCCATTATTGTAAATATCGCTAAGACATAACTCAATATGAAAAGTTCAAGTGTATTAAAAAGTATAGGTATGCAACCGTATTTAGTAAATAAAAAAAATGATCCCCAAAAATTAATAACGAAACATAAAGAAGTTTTTTTGATCCCTCCTCGAACCACATGTCATTGTATGTGTACAAAATAAAGCATCTTGTTTCTACGTTTATTCAAAAAATGTTGAACAAATAAATACAGCTTGCATTTTTGCGCGAAAAATGTTTCTGTGACAATCGTGGACCAATCACTGAAGGCTTTGTCCGGGAAGTCGAAAAAACTGATGGAATTCAACAAATAACCAATAGTTTTTTGAATATGAATTATATTTTGAAACTAAAAGGATAAAAAAGGGTAAAAAACTAACCTACTAATCAAAGATGCTTTAGAGGAAAACCGTCAGAACTTTCTTTATTAAAAACTTTTCATATTGTCAGCCCAAGAACCTACCTACTACAAGCAAGTTATTAGTCACCATATTATCTACAAACAAAAAGTATGTTATTTATTAATGGTTACAATCACATTCTCCCTTGGAAATATATAATATTCCTACAATTTGACGTATAAACTAAACCCGGCTCAGAAAATTTAAATTTTGAAAAAACCCTCGACATAGTGGACCGATTTTCATGAAACATGGCTAAGAACACTCCCGAATAACTCAGCCATCAAACAAAAAAAAAATAAATCTAAATCGGTTCATCCATTCGGGAGCTACGATGCCACAGAAAAACACACACAAACAGATAGACAGACAGATAGACAGACAAACAGACAGACAGACACCTCAAACTTATAGCACCCCGTCGTTTTTGCGTCGGGGGTTAAAAATGGGTACTGAACACATTTTATTTTATTTTCCGTGTAAAATGGCTATAATAATAAAATTATAGGCGCGGACAGACAGAAAGGCGAGCTGCTACACTAATTCTTAGGGTTTGGATATGTCATTTAAGAACGGACCGGACCTCAAAAAAATCCCATTCAATTCCAATTAGAAATCAGAAGCCCATATTTATATTTTAATGTATACCAAAAATACAGATACCAATGAAATAAACAAAATACCTTTTACAACTTAATTTCATAATCATAATATATACAATAGGTACACAAAAAATACATTCCTTATTTTCCGTTGTAGGTTTCGGGTTTCGTCAAAAACAGAGAGTAAAATATTCATTAAACGGAAGCCATCCGACATGCAAATTGACTTTCGCAAGTATTTTTGTTTTAATTTAAAATACAGGAGTATTTTTTTAGGGTTTCATAAACCAGGCTATAGGCTAGTTTCCTACAGTTAAAATAAAATATTTTATGCAGTGCACGAAATAAAGCACCACATAATTATAAGAAAAACATGGACAGTAGTGATGTTTAAACATAATTTCCATTTAATAAGTCAAAGAGAAAGATATAAAGTAAATGAATTGACCGTGACGTCACTCCTCAGTATTTCATAGTAATTCCATATTAGCAAATCGTTGTGACAGTTCTTAAAAAGAAGCTGATTTGACTAGTAGGAAACTAGCCTATTATAGGCCAGGCTAAACGTTTTTTAGGACATTTTTGACCCCCGAAGCCTCGGAGGAAATATAGACTGGAGTAGCCTTTCAGTTACTTACCCCTCTGCCAAAAAACTTGAACAAATGTTCATAAAGTCACGTAAATACAATTTCACAATCGATTCATGCTCATTCACAGAATCGCCACGACACATATCACTGGTACTTAAAAATGCCCGCGTGTGCTGTGAACACTTGTAATAAGCGCTCAAATACCTCAAGTTTGCAAAAAGATGGCATAATATTCCATTTGTAAGTAATTTTAATATTGTTGTATTACTGTTTTTATTATCTAAATGATAATATTTTTGTCATACGTCATCGAATATCGATTTATGTGATCGAATGCAATCGATTTGAAATTTGTTGGTGGGTAGAAATTACGTCACGAACACTCCCCACGAGACTTCGATTTTTTGCTGTTTAAGAAGTTACCTAATGTGGTTTAAAATAGGGTCGATATTTATATATCAATTTATTCATAAAAATCTAGAAAAGGCGCACTCCCCACGAGACTTCATTTTTATATTTTGTAAGAATTGACCTAATTGCAATTAGAATAGAGCATATAATAATATTGACAAGGATAATTGAAAATTAGAAAATTCACCTGCCCGAGACTTGGTCGTAGAGATGTGGGCATGGTCGATGAAATACCAACTATCGATAGAAAAGTATGATTTGCAAACCTTGATCACACAATTCATTTGAAATATATTTGCAATTTTCCGAAAGAGAATGATTTGAGTTTTATTACATGTACTTAATAAACTTTTCACTTTGAACCAGTATTGATAACAGTTAATGAAGACTAAACCATTTCTAGTTTATTTATTTAACCAAGTTTGTCTATAATGATTTAGTACCACCAACCGCAGTAAACGTTGTTGATTAGTTAGTCTGGAAAAATAAATTAATGTTTTGTCAAAATGTCAAATATTCCTTTACCTACTAATCCCATTATCCATCGCTAGTCCACCCGCGTGATACCTACTACCCAGGATTGTCATTAGTGAATTTTAATATGATTATAATAGTGCCAAACATTAAACAGATCTAGAAAAAACAACGAAATCATTAAAATTATAATTTGCTTGATTAATTATTATCGACTTCAGTTATCGATGCCTGCTTATCCCTATAGTTTGAGACACACACGTGCGCATTTAGTGTCCGTATACACTGTGTTTCTACGAAGTATTTCCATGTGTGATATATCTGTGTGCATCATAATGAGCATGTGTTATTTTTTTATCATAATATGCGTGTGTATTGACAATAATATTTTTTGCATTTGTGAGTACTCCTTTACATGTGTTATTTCCTCACCTCCCGCGAATCTTGGCAGAATTATTTGTACGTAGACGCAACATGAAGGCTACTCCAGTTTATATTTCCTCCGAGCCCGAAGCAAAATGAGAGGGGTGATATGTGTGGGTGTGTATGTGTTCGTTATACGTAATGTAAAATACCCTATATAATGGACGGTGATGCCATTATGGACAAAAAAAAATACAAATCCTTAAAAATAAGTATCTAAAATTTGTTTCTAAAAACTGACGGCATTGTACCATGAACAGGACTCATAGAACTGGTCAATTGAAGTTTTATTTAATTCGGTTATTTATGAAGGATTAGGAGGTAAGATGAAAGTCATTAGTTTACTGAAAAATATATTAGGACGAATTCTTAGTAATGGTAGACTTATATTGACCGGAATATAGACTGTGATTACCTTTTTGATTTTTGTCGAGCTCCCGATATTTGGACGCAGTTGCATGCATTATGATCATAAAATCATCATGATCACAGAGTCAATATAAGTCTAATGAAAATAACCGTGAATCATTCAAAACTCTTAGTAATGTTGTTAAGAGAGTTGTGTTCAATCACGACGAATTCTTAGTACTTAATGTTGCTGAGAGAGTTGAGTTCATGTATAAAATAATAAAAAAATAATACTCGGTGTAAATTTGAATGACTTTTACTTACTGCATTAGCCATGAGATAGGGTATAAAACATACTATGTAATTTGATATAGTATCAGTTGGCTTTAAAAGTAAAATATTAAACTTATTTCACTGTCCATAATAGGGCATTTATTACTGGAGAACTGACGTCCATGATTGGAGAAAAAACACCTCGTTTTAATTAGTTAACTATGAGGAAACCAATAGCAGTATCTATTCTGCATTACGCTTGAAATGTAAAAGAAGGATATAGATTCAAGATTTAACACGCTTAGTGGTAGAATTTTTATATGTATCAGTGAAATATCAAAAATAGGTTAAACAATTTCTTAAACTGTCCGTGATTGGTTTGTTACTGTATGTTTTATTAAAAAAATGTGACAAAATAAATTAAAAGGTACGACATTGTCGGTTATCGATAAGATCGATTTGATATTGAAAGTATCATGGGAAAAGAGTTTTATTAGCAATCGACAATAAGCACTCTTTAACTGAATGTCTAATTTAATTAAAAATATTTATTTTGATTCAATCAATATATGAAGTAATATATTTACAATTAATTTCTTGTGAGAATGTGAGAAGGGTCGTTCATTTCACGAAATTTTACTATTAAACTTCTTTGCCGCGTCGCGCCTCCTTCTTTCCTTTTTAACTTACAATAATATATTAGGCATACATATAAAATCGACATACGTTTCGCAAATAACACTAGGTATGTTTTATATATTGAAAATTAAATAAAGTACGTGCTACTCTGCGTGTGAGTGAAAAGTATAGTAAGCGAACGTAAACTAACACAATGTCTATACTATGACCTTACTTTTCAATTCTGGTAGAATGTGGAATATTTTCTTAAGAACGGGCATCAAAATCTTAAGCCAATAAATAAACATAAAACTAAAGTTTTTAACAAACGAAACTAACCTTATTTTTCCTTTCAAACTTCCTTCATTAACCGACAAACTACATATGTCATAACACAAAAGTTCACAACACTTCAAAACACTGTCAAATACCGTCCAATGCACACACGTGTTCCAAATTTAAAATTTTAAACGGCGCGTTCGAACGGGCGAGTTTCGAACGGAGAACACATAGAGGCTCGTTCGGTAATCGCGAAGCGACTGACTGGGACCCCGCGAGCCGAAGCGCTAGTGCGCATGACGCGACCTTTTATTTTATATTTTGACATACCCTGCCCGTGACATTCCGCGGTAAAACGTACTCGTAAATTATTCAATTTTATTTAATTATCTGCACCCCACGGATCATGACATTCATGACAGGGATGTGTGATTCTCCATCTTTGTATTAATATTATAAATAGTAGGAAACAAATAAGTAACGGCAATGGTTGTTGTTTAATGAAATAACTGTTCAACTTTTCTGTAATAATTAAAAATTAAAATAATTAAGCAATAAGATATAACAACAAGTAAATAAGAAATTTAAGCAAATAACAATAATAATAAGTCCGGTAGTACCACGAAAGCAAAAAACTACAGACCCATTACGTGCTTGCCTACACTCTACAAGCTCCTTACATCCATTTTGAGAGCAAAAATTAACGCGCATATTGTCGCAAACAACATTTTGGCCACCGCTCAAAATGGATGTAGGGTTGGGTCCCGTGGTACTAAAGAGCTCCTCCTCATAGACATGACCATTTGCCAACAAGTTCGGCGGAACAAGGGGGCCATCTCGGCCGCTTGGATTGACTATAAGAAGGCCTATGATTCGGTGCCTCACTCATGGCTGAGGCGGATATTGGAGCTGTATAAACTTGATACAGCTCTAATATCCTTCCTGGCCGCATGTATGAGGCAGTGGACCACAGTCCTTCGTCAACCAGGAGGTAGGGATGCCCCCTGGTCCGCAGGACTTCATAAGGATTGAGCGAGGTATATTCCAGGGTGATAGTCTGAGTCCTTTATGGTTCTGCCTAGCTCTGAATCCCCTCAGCACCCTGCTGAAGGATTCTGGGCTAGGTTGCCGGCTTCGGAGAGAGGGTGAAGTCATCTCTCACCTTCTGTACATGGACGATCTCAAACTATTTGCACCGAACACCCAAGACCTGATGGTGCTACTGAAAAACACAGAAGTTTTCAGTACCGCCATCAGAATGGAGTTTGGTGTCGATAAGTGTGCGGTTATGCATGTACAGCGGGGGGAGGTTGTAAATTCAGAAAATTTACAACTTTCTGAGACGATGTCGTTCAGATCTATCTCTGAATCAGAAACCTATAAGTACCTTGGTATGTCACAGTCGTTGGGTATTGAGGATGTTGGCATTAGACGGTCGGTGAAGGAGCGCTTTTTCAGTCGGCTGACAAAAGTCCTTAACAGTCTTTTGTCAGGAGGCAACAAAGTGCGCGCCTTTAACGCCTGGGTAATGCCTCTACTGACATACTCCTTTGGCATACTAAGGTGGACACAGACCGAGCTGGACGCCCTGGATCGGAGGGTCCGGTCACTGCTTACCACACACCGTATGTTACACCCGCGCTCGTCTGTTATGAGATTGTACATCCCACGGAAGTGCGGAGGTCGAGGCTTCCTAAACGCCAAAAATCTCCACAACCGTGAGGTGTACAATCTCAGGAATTACTTCCTTAACAACGAGTGTGGGATGCATCGTGATGTGGTGGCAGTGAACTGGCGCAAACCTGTGGTACTAAGTACTGCGGACCGCAAGGCGGTATGGGAGAGCAAGCAGCTACACGGGCGGATCTACAAGGCCCTCACGGGACCCGATGTAGACCTGCTCGCATCGGTGAACTGGTTACGATTCGGGGACCTCTTCGGAGAAACTGAGGGTTTTGCCTGTGCAATTGCGGACGAAGTTATGATGACGAACAACTACCGGAAATATATCCTGAAGGACGGCACGGTCGGCATTTGTCGGGCATGCCGCCGTCCCGGAGAATCACTCAGGCAGAGATGGGCGGCGGGAAAATACCCGGGGTAGATATCGGGTATTTACCGGGTATTTACCCAATCTACCCGATATTTACCTTTTCTACCCTAATGGGTGGGTATAAATAAATATTGTTATAAAATGGGTCATAAATTGAATTTAATCGTGAAAAAATGTTTTCTTGGTATTGTATAATATATTTATATTTTATTAATATAGTTCTATAAACATATATCGAAGTATTTGTATTGAATAAGGAATTTGTTAAATATCATTGACATGCTTGTGTGTTTGTTACCTCCTCCTCCTAAACGGCTGAACCGATGGGGATTAAATTTTGTGTGCTTATTATAGTTCCTCTCAAGTAACAATTTCTGGTCCTATAGTGGTCGAGGACATCAAATTAAATCACACTAAATGGTCCTATATTGGTACTGTAGAGCCGATTTGGCGCAATTATGCAGCCATTTAGTGATATAATAGGCCTATAGCAGTATCATCCGTGACGTTTAAGGTCTATAATGGTGATATAATGATGACTATTGTGCTAATTTGTTGACATAGAGGACACAGTAACGCTATTATAGTATCAATTTATGCTATAGTAGCATTTGAGATTCCGTTATACAGGTTATTTTGTTCTATAATAGCAGTTGCCGTCCCTTTTAATGCGAAATTTCTAAAATAATTTAATGTGTGTAATATTTAACAAAAACCGGCCAAGAGCGTGTCGGGCCACGCTCAGTGTAGGGTTCCGTAGTTTTCCGTATTTTTCTCAAAAACCACTGAACCTATCGAGTTCAAAACAATTTTCCTAGAAAGTATTTATAAAGTTCTACTTTTGTGATTTTTTTTTATATTTTTTAAACATATGGTTCAAAAGTTAGAGGGGGGGGGGGGACGCACTTTTTTTCCTTTAGGAGCGATTATTTCCGAAAATATTAATATTATCAAAAAACGATCTTAGCAAACCCTTACTAATTTTTTAATACCTATCCAACAATATATCACACGTTGGGGTTGGAATGAACAAAAATATCAGCCCCCACTTTACATGTAGGAGGGGTACCCTAATAAAACATTTTTTTCCATTTTTTATTTTTGCACTTTGTTGGCGTGATTGATATACATATTGGTACCAAATTTCAGCTTTCTAGTGCTAACGGTTACTGAGATTATCCGCGGACGGACGGACGGACGGACGGACGGACAGACAGACATGGCGAAACTATAAGGGTTCCTAGTTGACTACGGAACCCTAAAAACTGTTCTAAACGAGGAACTTAACGAAAAGTGGCGTGTGAACTTGTGAAGTTTAGTGTCAATTAACATAATTTGGATTTCGTATACTTCCATCGTTACTGCAAAAAGGTATGCGATGGAAATTTTACCGTTAAAAGAATATTAGTTTAATGGAGTATTTTAAATGCGCCCTCGATTTATACATGTTTTGAATAAAATAAATAAATATAATTTAATACAATAAAATTATTGGCACCATAGTTTCTACTATGGATCCAAGAAGTAAAACATACGCTTTTATAGTTCGACTATATCACTTATCATACGCATTCACTGCCATAAGCCCGCCACCGTGGATTCAATTAGGGTTGCATGAGAATTTAACTATGATCCAGTTTAACTTATAAGTTCTTTCTATAGAAAACAATACTTGTTCTCAATGTTTTACTATAGAAAGATCTTTTAAACAGTATTAATAAATGTTGTTTTCTTTTTAGTATGACAAATCTAAACTACAATTGGTCGCTATGTGTATTTTTAAAGTTAATTTCTAGAAAAACACTGTACGGAACCAGATACCAAATTTTTGGCCTGATTTCATAATAACGATGTAAAAACACCATAAAGCAGCCTTTTAAGGTCAAAATTGTCATTTAAAAGTAATCGTTTTCTACTCTTATATATCTGATTTGGTTTATAAAACATATAGTAAACTCAGCTATAACGCTATTGTGTTTTAAAAGAGATACCGAAACCATTATTCAACAGGTCTGTGATATTTAAAGAGTCATTGTGGCGTATACGGCGATGAGATATAAAAGGCATTAGAAAACGACTATAACCTTTTCAAAGCTATATAAACGTATCCTGAAAACTTCATTATACAGCAAAATAGCTCTATAATGGTATTCATATCACTACTATACAGTGTTAAATACTATAGCAGTGTTTCCCAAAGCTACTATATCCCAAAATAGTGGTATAGTTAGGTTTTAAATCTGTTAAAACACAACTACTAAAAATACTATAAGCGGCTTGTTGGTAACCTTAATAGCTCAAATTGATAGCATAACAGTGATTCCTAACACTATTATACAATAATATTGTTTTTATTTGATCCTGTTATAGACCAGGCCTATAGCGGCTGTATAAAATGGTGATATAAACGTTTACATCACTTCCTAATAACACCTTTTAGCTGTATAACGCAACAACTATAGCGGCTTGTCAGGAACCTTAATAGCGCAAATTGATTGCATAGCAGTGATTCCTAACACTATGATACAATAATATAGACCTATAGTAGTCATATTTGATCCTGTTATAGACCAGGCCTATAGCGGCTCTATAAAATGGTGATATAAACGTTTACATCACTTCCTAATAACACCTTTTAGCGGTACAAGCTTATAGAGCTAAAAGGTGTTACTGGAGGCTTTTATACGACAGGCGGTCACGCCGAAAACCTTTATACGACATCTATAGTAGCTTTTAGCGTCGAAAACCAAAATTATAGCACTAAAATGTTACTTGCTGTTTGTTTGGTAAAGCCTACTATCTAGCCGAAGTCCAGTATCTAGCCGAAGTCACATAGAAGGCATTATTACAGTCCGAATTCAAAGCAAGTGTTAATTAAAATCACACATGGACGTGGCGCTTGTTTAGCTAAGTACAAACTAAAGTATAAGTATTATCCCATAAATAAAAATAAAAAACAGTAACTGACCGGTCAAGTGACTTATTGCACCCTTTCAATACGGATGCACCTACCTGGCGTTTTGCAAAGCTGTGACCTCATTGGCTAATGAATCTGAATTTGTCTGTCCACCGTGTTTAAGTTAAGTAAGTTATTTGAATACTTAGTGGGCCTAAAACATCTGGGGAATACAACTTTTTAATTGAATGTGGTAAATTACACATGATATATGGAATATTTGGAATCTCTGTTAACATTTTAATATTAGTTAGTCAAATAAATATATTTATTTTAGTAGAAAAATATATTTCAGTCATGTAAATTAAGAATAATCTTTAATTTCATAGATTATTTTTTATACCCGCTCATTTGGGTAGATACGGGTAAATACCGGGTAGATTGGGTAGATATGGGTATTTTCCCGGTATTTACCCGTCAGCGCCCATCTCTGCTCAGGCATATCATTTCCGGTTGTTCTCATCTTGCTAACGGTGAGTACTTGCACAGGCATAATCTCGTAGCCCGGATCATTCACCAGCAGCTTGCTCTTCAATACGGCCTTGTGGACCGCGAAGTACCGTACTACAAGTACTGCGCCAGTTCTTGAAAATGGCCGTGCCACGCTCTATTGGGATCGATCTATTATCACTGACAGGACTATTGTAGCCAATAAGCCTGACATTGTGATAATAGATCGACCGCAACGCCGGGCCGTGCTCGTTGACATCACCATCCCCCATGATGAGAATCTCGTGAAAGCCGAGAAGGACAAGTCCAGTAAGTACCTAGACTTGGCTCACGAGATAACCACCATGTGGGATGTTGATTCAACGATCATTGTCCCGATAGTCGTTTCAGCGAACGGTCTCATAGCGAAGAGTCTCGACCAACATCTTAAGAGACTCTCGCTCGGTGGTTGGATCAAGGGCCAGATGCAGAAGGCGGTGATTTTGGACACAGCGCGGATAGTCCGACGGTTCCTCTCTCTGCAGCCCTAACCACCGGCAGCTTGGGCCCTGCCCCGCTGCTGGCGGCACCCTAGGTTAGGTTTTTTATAATGTGTTTATATGTTTTATATTGTTTTGTAAGTGTTTTATTTTATTTTACTTTTATACTCATATTGTAAAAAACCTAATCTAAGAAAAGAAATAAATAAAATAAATATAATAATAAGAAAATGAAATAAAAATAACGTTAATAAAAAATCACTTACAATGAATAAAACGAAAAGGCATCCTAAAAAAAATAGGTAGGTAAAGTAAAACCACAGGTAAAATCATTTCGCAGAAATCATCTCATACCCGAGCATTTCTTTTTTTTGCCACTTTTATGAAGTGTGATATTTAAAAAAAAATATGCTATTTCTACTCAGAATTACTAGCTTTTTCAATCCTAGTAGTTAAAAAAATTGTCCCATACGATTTTTTCTTATTTTGTTTCCATTTTCCGTACATGTTGTACGGGGTAACAAAATAGGAAAGTAACAAAAATGTATGGAAATTCTGGGACACTTTTTTTCTCCCAGTGAGATTGAAAGTACTCGTGATTCTGAGTACAATTGACCTAAAATTCCCTAAAACAATCAATTTTTTTTTATTGGCAAAAAAAAAGAAATGCTCACCCAATGAAATGATAACCTTTACAAGAAACTTTATACAGTAGAAAATCGTACAATTGCGAACCGAGCTTTGTGTTGTTAAATTGGTTTCTGCTCCTTTACTACAAATATTTGATACATTTTTGAACCTGTGACATACTTGGCGCAAATCATCTTAATGTGGTAGTGTGACTTCCATGCACTCTTACCTTAGTCAGTAACTTAAACGACGTAGAAAAGGACATTATTTGTGAACAGCGCTCCCAATCTTTTACTTACATGTACCAAAAATTACATTAATTTTCCTCCACTAACTTTTTTTTTGGTACCACATCGGTGGCAAACAGGCATAAGGTCCGCCTGATGGAATGCGGTCGCCGTAACCTATGGACGCCTGCAACTCAAGGGGTGTCACATGTGCGTTGCTAATCCATTTAGAAACATGTCCTAAAATAATAAATACGCATGGTAAAAGCTTAATTATTTACTGAAAATACTATAGATGGTATGTGATACTGATAATATTTTCAGCGATAAGCTGATAGAAAAATCACCGGACCGGAATGGAATGGGGTCTGTGTTGGCAACATGCCCATCTCTGGCTTCAGCCGTCGAACCTACACGGTACCGAATTGTTCAAAAAGTGGATCCTACTGAATGGAAGTTGGCTAAATGTACCTATCTGTAATTGCCTTGAATAAAGAACCGATGTGTAGGTATGAATAATCCTTGAAGTAGATATATTTATAGTCTGAAATTCAAATACGGTTTATTTACAGAGGAAAAGTAAGTAACACGAATTGAGACAGATTTAATTTAACGATCTTTAGGGGCCTATAGATAATAGACAATAGATATTATCTATTTCAGTTTGATTTTTTATTGGTTGACGACCGGTCTGGCTCAGTCGGTAGTGACCCTGCCTGCTGAGCGGCGGTCCTGGGTTCGAATCCCGGTAAGGGCATTTATTTGTGTGATGAGCACAGATATTTGTTCCTGAGTCATGGACGTTTTCTATGTATATAAGTATGTATTTATCTATTTAAGTATGTATATCGTCGCTTAGCACCCATAGTACAAGCTTTGCTTGGTTTGGGACTAAGTTGATCTGTGTAAGATGTCCCCAATATGTATTTATTTATTTATTTATTCATTTTTTATGCTTTATATTTGCACCTTATGTGGTGTAAAAAACTGATTGTTTTCGTACAACTTACCTTTTAAAAATGACGCCCAACGTGGGGCCACTATAATTATTATAGTGGCCCCACGTTGGGCGTCATTTTTATATGGTGTTGTTTCTGCAACTAGATACTTCATATGAAAGATGTCACAACTTTGCAGCCTGTATAATATCTGGCAGCCAAATACGTAGTGATAATCGCCTTGCCTCTGAAATTCCGTCACGCATAGCCAAAGCTGCAGCCTTATTTGGTAAATTAAACCAACGTGTTTGGAAGTCACACGATCTTAAACTTCAAACCAAACTCTCTGTGTACAAGGCCATGGTACTCCCAATACTTACCTACGCTTCAGAGTCTTGGTGCCTGTACAAAGGAGATATCAGAAAGCTTGACAATTTCCACATGCGTTGCTTACGCAACATACTTAGGATTGACGTTTGTTCCATGGATGACTTTAGACTCCCTAAATCCGTTTTCTATTCGGAACTCAAGGATGGAAAACGCAGCCACGGGGTGCAGATTCTGCGATTCATAGACGTGCTGAAGCGCCACCTTAAAGCCTGCAACATCGCACCTCAGCTCAAAAAATCTAATACAAAAATAAGATAAGACCGAGAATAGCTGACCATAAACTTTAAAATCTAACTCAGTAAAGAAGAAACAAAAAACAAGTAACTTATTAATAATCTGTGAATAGAGATCCAGTGGTTTTAGATTCATCCCACCCGAGATAGTATTTTTTCCGATCCAATTATGTGTTTCTGCTAGATCTAAAATTAACTTAGGTCTGGAAAAGAATACGGTGTGGCAACTACAGTGTACGGCTTGTTCCGCTAACATTAAAAAGTAAACATGTTTTATCCATGTCACCTACATGCATGTGCATGTGTGAGAGATGTCTACTACTAAAAGGTATAGTCAACCAACCTAAATCTTTAGAACCCTTTCACAGTAAAAGTCAAACTCAATAGCAAACAAAGCACGGTGTCAATACAACAGGGTTCTATTTAGAGTGGCCTAGGATTCTACTTGGTTGACTGTACCTACATGCTGAGTATATATCTACCTCTAAATGTGTCTTTCCTTTGCAGAAACTAATGTTTTATGACTAATAAGGACATTTTTAGTACAATTTCTATTAGTGTATCATAATAGGACATTATAGGTCATTCTTACACAGATTGACTGAGCCCCACGGTAAGCTCAAGAAGGCTTGTATTGTGGGTACTCTGACAACGATATATATAATATACAAATACTTACGTCCATGACTCAGAAACAATTATCTGTGCTCATCACACAAATATATGCCCTTACCGGGATTCCAACCCAGGACCGCGGCTCAGCAGGCAGGGTCACTATCGCTACCGACTGAGCCAGACTGGCCGTCAAAGAACCTAATCTTCAAGCGACAGGACCCTTTTATATGGAACGCCACTTATCAATTTAAATTGAGACTTAAGTTCAAATGTCATTTCTGAACAATTTATCCATCCATCGCCTTCGCGCACCTGTTAACTTTGAAAAATATCTTCACTAAAAAGAATTCACATTTAATTCTACTAAAGCGAAAGAAATTCAGACAATCTAGAGCAACCTTTCTCGTCCCATTTGTTTCACGTATATCGGACCGATAAATTATTTTAAAACTTCGTCTTTATTACCTTAGAACTGGTAAAGATTTAAAATATTCTTCGAAGTTTTAGATAGACGAGCTTTCCTCGGAATTATTTTCGGTGTGTTCCGTAACCGTAACTAATGTAACTTTCTAGGAAATCCGAAATTAGGAGTTTGTTTCATGAGATTAAACCTTGAGAGTCACATGGTGTACCCATACCCCTTTACACCCGAGCTGAGACAATCGTGAGGTTATTAGCGGGTTGTTAAAAATAATTGTCAGTTTTAACATATGGCATTTCAAAACTAAGTAAGCAAACTGTTTTTTTTCGGTTGGATAGGGATAAAATGGAAGTATTCTGAGCTTAATATCAATATATACGGTCAATCAAATAATGGTAAAAAATGGCATGATATTATGGCTCGTTGATGATTCTAGTCCGAGTTCTTAACCAAATGTACAGTCCGGTCTGGCAGAAAGCATCAAACTTGGCATGTATATAGCTTATAGGTTTATAAGAAAATATGGAAGTAGAAACACGCCGAGGTGTCAATGTTTCCCCTCTTTCCCCCAACTTTTGTATCCCTGATTTCAGTTTTTTAATATTTCCATGAAAACCGTGAAAGCTATCATCACGATGTCTAGGAGAAGTATATTCTTCATAAAATTCTCTACAATATTGTCTATGGAAGTATAAAGCTAGAACTTATAATTTTCAAACTATGCTCATTTTCCCCTAACAATATTTCTCTTTGATGACCTGAACGATAAGTAAGACTAGCGACTTTGCTCTTTTACCTATGGCGATGTTGCTTCACAAAATTGTTCCTTGGGTGAAACTGATCCGATTTAGCTCAATAGTCACGAAATCGCACGTCACTACCCCCCACAAAGACAAAGGGAAAGGGCCGGTTTCCTGGGTGAAATCTATGCATTACTTCTTTTTGCTCTTAGCGACTAGGGCAAATCGTATATAATTTTCGTGTAATATAGGGACGAGTTAATCATTTCTGAAAAAATCGTTGCACCTTTTCATACAAAAATAACGATTTTATAGCAAAATAATGAATTTCGATGTATTTCATTAAGTATGGAAGTTATGGCATTTACAGTTACAACGCGGCAATTATCAACAAATAAAACATAGGACAGATTAGCCAATAACCCAGTTCTGATGATGGAATCGTGGAAAGGTCGAGGGAACTCCTCAAATATTAAAGGCATAAGATATAGTGATGTTTGTGTTTCTATAAGAACATCATGCATTTACGTTGAGAACAGTGACAAATCGTTATTTTTGTATGATAAGGTGCAACGATTTTTTCAGAAATGATTAACTCGTCCTTATATTACACGAAAATGATATACGATTTGCCCTAGTCACTAAGAGCAAAAAGATGTAAAGCATAGTTTTCACCGAGGAAACCGGCCCTTTCCCCTTGTCTTTGTGGGGGGTAGTGACGTGCGATTTCATGACTATTGAGCTAAATCGGATCAGTTTGACCCAAGGAACAAATTTGTGAAGCAACATCGCCACAGGTAAAAGAGCAAAGTCGCTAGTCTTACTTATCGTTCAGGTCACCAAAGAGATATATCGTTAGGGGAAAATGATCATAGTTTGAAAATTATAAGTTCTAGCTTTATACTTCCAAAGACAATATTGTAGAGAATTTTATGAAGAACATATTTCTCCTAGACATCGTGATGATAGCTTTCACGGTTTTCATGGAAATATTAAAAAACTGAAATCAGGGATACAAAAGTGGGGGGAAAGAGGGGAAACATTGACACCTCGGCGTGTTTCTACTTCCATATTTTCTTATAAACCTATAAGCTATATACATGCCAAGTTTCATGCTTTCTGCCAGCAGGGACTGTACACTCATAGTAAGTCGCTGTTAAGAACTCGGACTATCCCGCCAACGTCAAAGTTTAGGAAGGCACGCGTTTTATGAAGACAATTGGCCGGTCAACTCTACATTTTTCAAATTTGCCGCCTTTTTTTAGTGCCAAGATTTGGTTGACCGTCTATAAAATTGCACGTCTCATCCAAAAAACAATGACATGAAGTAGGCAAATTCATCATAAAAAAATATGTGCTTTGGTTCTCCAAATTTCAAAGCCGCTTGCCTTTAACAGATTTTAAACGTTAGTTAATTATGTTAATCATTACAATTTAAATAACAAAGCTAAAATACTTGATTCACTAATTAATATTCTGTCTGGAAAAATATTATAATTAGTTTCAAATACGCTTTTAAACAATTTACTTGTTGAGATAATTTGTTCCAATTCGAACAATTAGAGTTCCTTTATTCCACGTGTAATTAAAAACTTTTCTTTTCACGAGTCTAAATCTGTTGTCAAGATGTCTATCTTGACAACAGATTTCACGAGACTAAGAAAGTAGAAAGAAGGCCGTTTAAATATGCAGTGTGTATATACAGAGTGGGGCCAACAAAGGCGAAGAATTGAACTGTAGGCTATTCTCCTTATACTGATCAACAATTGTTCAGTGACTTTTAAAAATTATGAAGTCTTTAAATTTTTAATTTTTCATACAAAATAAATATTAGCTTCAATGTACGCCATTATTGTTGTCATTGACGTTGTCTGTCACACTTTAGACTTAACAGAATTCGCAATACATTGCCTCTTAGAAAAAACTTTCAAGGGTGATAAAAATCAAAATACAAGCCATTTTTAAAAGTCGCCGAACAAATGTTGATCAGTATAAGGAGAATAGCCTACAGTTCAATTCTTCGCCTTTGTTACAGGCCCCACTCTGTATAATACAAATCTGCCGTCACCGTCTGCCGGAGATAAAACTGGATACCGTTTTAGTTCATCACTTTCATCTATAGCCCAGTATTTAGTGCCAGTTCCTTTTGGATTTCATTTATTCTCAAAATTCTCAAATAGTCCTTACATCCTGGCGAGTGCTGCCTCTGCGTGCGTCCCATGGGTAATGGGCCATTTTTTTCAAAGTTGTCCACCCCACTTTTTTTGTAACATGGGTATTTTTTACGCGATTAATACTCAGAATCGCGAGCTCTTTCGATCCTGATAGGAGAAAAAAAATGTCCCAAGATTTCCATAAATTTTTTCGAACCTTGCATTCCGTTACTGCCTTACCAAATGTATGAAAAAATGGTAACGGAACGGGAAAAAACCTTGGGACACGTTTTTCTCCTATTAGAATTGAAAGAGCTCGCGATTCTGAGTGGAAACCACATAAAAATTTTCAAATCCAAAAAAAGTGGGGTGGGACAACTTTGAAAAAAATGGCCCAGGTAGTATCCGTTCGGTGTACCTCTTACATTTCATTAAAGAAGGGCCTCTACGCGTTGGCTTCGGGCCCGCGCTCAATCGTTGAATACCATTGTTACGTGATGGGAAAGACATACATCTTGACGGTGGTTAGTATTGGACTTGACTTAAGAAATTTAATTATATAACTTTAAAATTTTAAAATTCGAATAGGTAGGTAGGTACTATTCATACTAAATAATTCAGCCCGCAATGTGCAATGGAATGTAAACACACTCTGATTAAACGCTGGTTAACAGTTACTTTAAAAAGCTTATATCGCGTATTAAATGTCATGAACTGTCAATAACAACCATGTTTACGATAAGGACTTTGCTGCCTGCGGGAAAATTTAAAATTTTCAACTGTATGTAAATATAAATTAATTCACGGAACCTTCCTAAAATTAAAAAAGAGTAAACTAACATCGTAATTACTCGTACACATACCACTTGGGGCTATGTTCTTCCAACTTAAAAATCATAATCATTTTAATTCCGTCTCCCTTAAAATGAAGTCGCCATCCAAACCCGTAGATTTTCATCAGCATATAGACTTGCATGTAAAAACTTTGAAACTTAGCGGATTATGGTTCTACATTCCATACCCTACGTTATCCATCTGGTTTTGGCTACACATATTAATTCGCGTGGTGTACGGGATATTCGCTTTTACTATACCACCGTTGGCACAGATAGCTTATGTAGTGAAATTGTTGTCTTCGGACGATCTTGAGATTCAGCACATCGCTTCAAGGTACCCACTACCCACTGTATTGTTGTCTAAAACGCTCCCTGAACTTAATACGTCGGTCCGCGTGACACTAAAACCAGCAACACCTACTTAGTGCATATTATTTTCTTGTCAAATCTCATCTTTTAGATCGCTTTCTGTCATGCCGGTTGGCGCTCACCGCTCGGTCCATACTGTATTCGATTTTTTTTTGGTTAAAATCAGATCGCAAGTTTTTTTCTTTCTTCATTCTACTCGTATCCTCAACAATCTCCATATGCATGTTTAGTTTTTTTTTAACTGAGCAATACAATTGAGACAGTCCATTAAAAATTAACACTTTCTATTTGACAGCATCAACTTAATCCTTACGGAACTGTTCGTTTCCATAAAACTATTCGATATGTTCCACCAACGAGACCTGATCACCAAGCTGTTTGGCCAGCTTAACGGCGTCGATTTCCAACGGTCTACTCACAGGCACATTTTGGAACGCGCCATCAAGTTATCGAGGACTTTGTACTGGGTGCTCTTTTTGGGCGCATCTATGGATGTATTTGGTAAGTTCGTGCATCTAAAAATAAAATAATTATATTATATCTATACTATAGTACCTATTTTATATCTATATATAAATAAAAAAAGTTGTAAAAATTTTACGAAAAAAAAATACATTTTGACCCAAGACAAGATACTTGTTCTTCTTCTTCTTCATCTTATTTTTGCAAAACTTTTTTCTAAAATAGGTACGTTTTTCCTACTCAGAATCACGAGCCCTTTCGGTCCTATTAGGTAAAGAAAATACTTATGCAAAATAATAGAAAAGGGATCATTTTTTTGTCCTAGATCGAAAGGGCTCGTGATTCTGAGTAGGAAAAACGTAAAAATTACCTATCTTAGATTTTTTTTTATTGCTCTTAGATTAGAATTACCTATCTTAGATTTTTTTTTATTGCTCTCGCGAAAATGCCCATTAAACACGAGCAAATGAACAAAATAATATCAGTTGACTAGTTCATAACTTTCAGTTCACATGGTGGTGGTGCCAAGTTTGAACAGATTCCGAACTTTGCCGGTGAATATGGACTTCATTTTTTTTGACGTTAATGAGCCACCATATTTCTACTACGCTTGTTTTTACCAGGTATGTTATGTAACACATTTTTTATCAAATAGTACATAAATTATAAAAGATAGATCATCATATCACACGCTGAAGCGTATGCTGAAGACCCGAATCCGATTGTCTACTCTATGGTGACTTTTTCTTTAGTTTATGATACATGCATTTCAGTTTTTTATATGTAGGTACATATGTTTGGCTAAAACAAGAAAAGTTTATTTTTTATATTTCTGAACACTTTAAAATAATAACACAGCCCAGGCGTCTAAGGTATAAATAATTCTATATTGATATTTTTCTTTCGCCTTCGGTTTGTCTGATCAGGTCCCGTAGCCGAATGGCATTTCTACGACGCGAAACGAAAACGAAACGCCGCGATAGGTAGTCTGGCTCTGTCGCGCCAATACGCAAAGCGATAGAGATAGATTTGTGCATTGGGCTACGCACACCGTTTTCTTTTTTTTAATTAAAAATTTCTATATTTAAATAATGTTTCAATAATAATGTTTATTCCTGTGATTTTCGAAACCTTAAAAATAAACTAGTATTTTTTTTACAATTGTGGATTTGTTAACAAAATCAGGCGTGGAACTTTCGTTTTATTTTTCTTAAACATACTTTATTGTAGATATATATATTTTTTAACATAATGTGTTACACACTATAGTTCTCTAATTTCAACTTTTTAAACCTTGCATTTTGTGACGTATTGAAATATTTAAATGTAAGTGCTGGAAGCAGAAATCAAATAAATCGTATTGAATAAATTCTCATTAAATTTTATATAAGTAGTAGATGTTTCTTGTTAGCAAACCTATATATGTAAATAAGTAAATAAATTATGTCAAAGCTGGTTAATAAACATACTTTCCATGAAGAAGTTCTTGATAATTTTAGCCCGCCGACAACCTGGATGCTCGACAACATTTTTGCTTTCGTTTACAAGATTTTATATTTTTGCACAGGTCCCCGCTTTGATGTTATACTATACCTTTAGGTTAAGTATACTTTAGATAGGGATAAATTTTGCTGACAGTATATGTACAAAAATATAGCTTCGACAAGTAACTATAGAGGAAAAATAGATGGGTAAAGATATCTAAAATTTACCTAAAGTTTTAGCAGCCACATAAGTAAAAACAGTATATTTTGCTCTGTGGCCCATTTTTCAAAACTGAAAGTTACAAGCGGAAGTCTCTTTCCAACTTGTAATTATTATTAGACATTGACAACCACTTGTAAATTGTAACTTGTAGCTTCAAGCATATCGATCGTTAGTTCATAAAAAATGGCTCGTGCCACCTTTTATATCCGATAGAAATACAATACAGTTTTCACTAACTCATATCTCAAATTATTGTAAATTAAATTAATAAAATGTATTGTTCATGAAAACTAAATGCTGTCAGTAGGTAATGCTTAATTATTTCTGCATCAGTCTGTTCGCAATCAGTAGACCGATTGATAGGCATCAATTGAAACCGGTTTATACCGAGAATTGAACGGAAAACGAATTTTAAATTAAACCGTTTTGTGAATGTCCAGTCGTAAATTATGATTTTTATATCAGATTGAAAAGGATGACGCTCCACATGCGTGATAATCAAATTAAGGTATTTGGGGATGATTTTTTTTGAGTGGAATTCCTTGCCGGCGGCTATATTTCCGATCTCAAGCCCGGGTTGCTTCAAATCAAGAGTGGCAAGAGGCATCTTCTGGGTAATCTCACTCCATCGTAGGGCGCTTCTTTACCTTTGGCTTGTCTGCGGCCAAAAGTAAACCAATTCATAATTAAAAAAAAAATTGCGCTTTTTTTATGATTCTCATTACTTTCAACAGACGTCAATTCGCCAGGATATACCTACTCTGTGGTTAACTTTTTGTGTTATTCCCGGGGAGAGTAGGGAAATTCCTTGTGAAGGGAACATTCCTTTTATAGAAAAAATCCCTTCCATAGTATTTTAGGAATAACAACTGTACAAGAAATATTACAGCAACTTGCAACTGTTTCGATACGTGTTATTATATGTACACCGTGTCCAATAAGTTTGAATACAGCACAAATAGCCAATAAAACAAAATGAACAAATAGTTACTACATTATTATTATATTTTATGAATGGCACTCTTATTTACTACATTCACAACAAATGTTTTGGAATAACTCCAGCATTAACTTGTTTACCAGCCTCAAACGCTTCTCAAACGGATCACACGCGGCACGCACCGTTTTCTTCACATTTCATCCCAAATACTCTCGATAACCTTTTTGAAATGATCTAGGTTTATGATTTTATAAAAATTTAGTCTTCAAAGCATGTATGACCATACAAAATAGTCTAATACGCCTAAACCTGGAGGCCTGGGTGGCCACTCATGTTTCGGATAAAAAACTGCCAAATTAGTCTGAAAATACCATTTGCCGAATGTGCTGGAGGTGCGTCTTGTTGGGACACATGATACTCATTCCCAAGCATCCTTTTTAACTTTAAGGCATTTTTTTCTCCAAAACCTTGGTTTTAAAGAAAAAAACGTTGATTTTAACGCTTTTATCTGTAAGTACTGAAGGTAGTTTACCTCGCTTACATACTGCATCCCACACCTGGGCCGATGGTGAGCTCTGGAACCTAGGCACATTTTTCTAGGTGCCCGGAACGTTATCTATCCTCGGTACCCATAATAGTTTATTTTGGACACGTGGCGTCTGTTTTATCACATACAGATTCTCCTTATAAAAAATAACTCGTCACCTGCGTGCCGAGCAAGTATTTTGTTGGCACTTTACCTCTTTGTTTTTCTTAGACACTTCGGAAATTTCATGTACTTTGTGCTTGTATTTTATTAAGAGGAATATACTCTTTAGTTTAAATAAGAATTTGATGGCCTGTGATCCCTATATCTTTAGAACTGAGGTAAAATGTGAGTATTCGGACTTATTGGACACGGTGTATAATCAACAACATTATCCACGAAGTTACATGCAATTTTTGATGGTTTGTCAGACATCAAACTGTTGTTTACAAAACTACAAATTTTAAACATAGAACATTTTAATTCAACATAAAATGTTAAAAATTCAAAACATCAATTAAAGGCGAAGTAAATTTAGATTTTAATGATTTTGCCAATGATTGAACTGCAAATTAGTTAATGAATAAATTCTACACATATATTATATATTGGGTTGGTAAGAAAGTAATGAGCGAATCATAACCAATATTGTAATTTTTATTTAATTTATTATTTTAATAATTTATCAAAAATATAATGGCCTTCGTTATCTACTACTTGTCTCCATCGTTCTGGCAAAGAATGAATAGCATCGGCGAAGAAGTTCTTAGGTTTAGATTAAAAAAACTCAGCTATGTACTGTCGTAGATGGGCTTGATCATCGAACTTTTTTTCATTCAAGGCAATGCTTAGCGATCTGAACAATGCGTAATCCGTAGGTGCCAAGTCTGGAGAGTACGGTGGATGAGGTATCACTTTCCAACCTAGCTCCAATAGCTTTAGCCGAGTCACTTTTGCAATGTGTGGGCGAGCATTGTCGTGTAAGAAAAAAACTTTAGCATGCTGTGGACGATTCTGACAGATTTTTTGGTTTAAATTTTCAAGCTGATTACAGTATACTGATGCGGTAACAGTCATTCCACTTGGTAGGAGTTCCCAGTGAATAATACCATGAATATCCCACCAAACGGACAGCATAACTTTTTTCGGATGAGGCTCTGGTTTTGGTGCCTCTATTCCTTTTTCGTTTGGAGCTAGCCACTGACGTTTGCGTGTGTGATTTATATATAAGACCCATTTTTCATCTCCAGTGATAAGATGGTCCAACCAGTTGAATGTGCGGCGAAAAGACAGAAGTTGTATGCAGATATCGGCACGGCGGTTTAGTTGATCTCTATCAAGTTCGTGCGGTATCCAAACACTGTATTTGTAGTTTTTTCCCAACTCGTGTAAATGTGTTTCTATGGTGACATGAGAGCAGCCTAACTCGGTAGCAAGAGTACGACTCGTTAGCCTCGGTTCTCCTTCAATTAAGGTTTTTAATTTGGCTACATCAATCTTCACCGGTCGACCAGACTTAGGTTGATCTGATAATGAAAAGTCGCCACTACGAAACCGCTGGAACCATCGTTTCGCCGTGGCCTCAGACACAACTTCAGGAGCAACACGCTGACATATATTACGCACTGCTTCGGCGGCTGAATGGCCAGACTGAAATTCATATATAGTAAGCAATGCCTAACATGCACTTTTAATTCGTCCATTTTCTTCCTTATATTAGCTCGGCGACAGCTAGTGAATGACTGACGAGAAACTGTGCGACTCGCCCTTTATATACTTTCGACCATAGAAGATTCTAGAACTCTCTCAAAAATTTTATGTGGAATTCAATCGATCGCTCATTACTTTCTTACCAACCCAATAATTATGTCATATTTTTCAGATTATATACAAACCGCTGATAGTAGTACTATGTGTTACGATGCAAACCTTGCCTTGGTCCTTGTTGTCATTCGCAAGTAAGTTTAATTTATCTTATATATTTCAGATAACGTACAAACCTCCGCTTGTAATCTTATTAATTGTTGTACAAACATTGCCGTGGTCTCTTTTATTGTTTGCTAGTAAGTAAAGAAACATATTCGACATCAGGTAAAATTGATAACTTGCACGTTATTTAGATCTTAGTTTGAACATTATTGTTAGTTATTAGACTAATTAGCTCAGTCTCATCAGTAGTCTAGTATACTTATAAACAATGCTGGCCCTAGTGATTGTTTTTTTTTTTGTTGGCATTTATAAGACTAGGCCCGTCGCTAGGTGTCTGTAAGTCCGATAGTACAAATTTATCTTATGATATATACAGAGTGGGGCCTGTAACAAAGGTGAAGAATTGAACTCTAGGCTATTCTCCTTATACTGATCAACATTTGTTCGGCGACTTTTAAAAATAACTTGTATTTTGATTTTTATCACCCTTGAAAGTTTTTTCTAAGAGGTAATGTATTGCGAATTCTGTTAAGTCTAAAGTGTGACAGACAACGTCAATGACAACAATAATGGCGTAGATTGAAGCTAATATTTATTTTGTATGAAAAATTAAAAATTTAAAGACTTCATAATTTTTAAAAGTCACTGAACAAATGTTGATCAGTATAAGGAGAATAGCCTACAGTTCAATTCTTCGCCTTTGTTACAGGCCCCACTCTGTATATATATATATTATGATCATAGGTCTGTATGCCTCCCTTTTTCTTCAACGTGAAAAACGCGAGCTCACTCCACGTCTTTGCCTTTGGCTAGTCTGTGGCCAAGAGTAAGCCCATTTAAATTTAAAAAAAGGACGCCATGCTGCCTATGATCATATTTCTATGATAGTGTAATATCGGCATTTAATTTGTTTTATGCGGTTTCCACTCAGAATCACGAGCTCTTTCAATCCTTATAGGAGGAAAACAGTGTCTCAAGGTTTTTTCTCCATTCCGTTGCCACTTTTTCATACATTTTGTATGACGGTAACGGAATGGAAGGTTTGAAAAATATATGGAAATCTTAGGATTTTTTTTTCCCATCAGGATCGAAAGACCTCGCGATTCTGAGTATGAATCGCTTAAAAAATACCCATGTTGCAAAAAAAGCGGGGTGCATAACTTTGAAAAAAAAAAAATGGCCCTTATACGGGTCAATAATTAGAAAGACCGACGCCAAACTTTATTATACAATAAATAATACAAGACAAGTGTCTAAATACCTCTTACGAGACAAAAGCTGTCAGTGGCTGTGGATGCCATAGTATCAATGTGTAGATTAACATGTAGTTTAGTTGTCACTTACTTAATTAAAATTAATTGTTAAAATAGACACTAACTAAATGAATAAAAAGAATAGTTTTTACATAAATAGAAATATTTAAAAAAGTTTAAAAGTAACTAATTTAGTTAATCTTACTTATACTTATTCAATTTCACATTACTTTTGATATATTGATAGATTTCGATTTATATTGGTATTATTGTTTTAATGGTTAATTAATTATTAATGTTTGTTTTATATATTTAAGTCGCCCAGCTGGATAATCTAGCAAATAACTTCAAGAATATGAAGACGCTTACGAGAACAACCATGGCAGAGAGGAAGTGCGACAAAAATGATGCCTTCAGAGTTCTGTTTGACCGTTTTATATTACAACATCGAGCAATTATAAGGTAAGTAGGATTTGAGTCTAGTTTTGTATAAATATGACTCATCATCCTCCTAGCGTTATCCCGGCATTTGCCACGGCTCATGGGAGCCTGAGGTCCGCTCTGACAACTAATTCCAAGATTTGGCGTAGGCACTAGTTTTACGAAAGCGACTGTCATCTGACCTTCCAACCCAAAGGGTAACTAGGCCTTTTTGGAATTAGTCCGGTTTCCTCACGATGTATAAATATGACTATTTTTGCTAAATAACTCGGAAAAAATTTCTCGCAGCTTGTTTGAGTTAGGGTCGGTCGTTAGGGCCGACAAACTTTTCATCGAATATCATTTCATCGACAACAAATCATCGAAAGTTTAGTTCGAGTAAAATTGTTTCGAGTCACTGTTTGACCGTTTGACCGATTTGAGTCTAGTTTTGTATAAATATGACTATATTTCCTAAATAAGTCGAAAAAAAAATTCTGGCAGCTTGCTTGACTTAGGGTCGTATATATTAGGGCTTGCAATATCGGACGGTTTTCAATTCCGGAACTGGTTTTCGAGATTGGACTTCAATTCCGGAATTCCGGAACTAGTTCCGGAATTGAACAATTTTTTTTTGGTTTGGTTTTCTGGTGGATTTTTGATGAATTAATACAATTTTAAACTGAAATTTGTTATAAATCGACGTTTAAGACAATAACTCCGTACCTGAAAGGCATATAACACTGAAATTTTCATTTTAGTAATTTTGCAGGAAAGCCCATTTTGCGTCAAAATCGGTCTTGCAAGGTATTTCGAAGTAACGTTAAGTACTACAGTTAACGATACAAACGAGGTTTTAGTGCCATTTTTCTGATAGTGGTCAACGTTAAAGTTATTTTTTTATCCATTGAGCGTTGAAATAATATAAAAGTAATAATTTACAAGAATTGCATGTTGCATGTCTTGTTCGCATAACTGTAATAAAAGAAATACTCGTATTGAATTACCTTTATCAGACTCGAGTAGGGACAAAAGATATTCAAGCTAGCCCAAAAAGACAGATTTTATGATTTATTCCTAGGTACCTACATGTACCTACACCTTCTTCTTCTTCAGTCCCATCTCTATTTGGGGTCGGCTCTCCTAGTCCTAAGTCTCCAGAGTGGTCTTTTCTGGGTCGTCTCTGTGTTCGTGTTGGAATTCTTTAGATCTTTCCTTATGACAGACATCCATGTAGTTCGAGATCCCCGAGAAGTCTTGGTTTCGATTCCAGTTCCAGCACTTTTCGTGTCATGTGGTTGACTGGCCTCCTCATGACATGGCCGTACCAGCGGTCGTGTTTCTTCCAGCTTGTCAGGTATTGGCCTTATTTTAAAGCTGCCACGGATATAACGGTTAGGTACCCTGTCTAGTAGTGTGACCCCTGATGACCACCTCAGCAAATTCATTTCAGCAACGTGCAGCTTGTCGGTCTGTTGCTTTTTCAAGGGCCAGCATTCCGCTCCGTATGTCATCGCTGGTCTGACAGCTGTTTTATAGACCTTTAACCCTTACTGGCATTCTAGTATCGCACAGCACTCCAGTTAGGTCTCTCCATTTCTGCCAGCCGGCGCCAATGCGATTAGTGATATCAGCGTCGATGGTGCCGTCGTTTGCCAGTACGCTTCCTAAATACTTAAAGGTAGGCACAGTTCTTAAGGCAGTGTGTTGAACATATTAGAGCGTGTGCTGGATGTTATTCCCGGAAAAGTTGCAGTGCATGTGTTCCGTTTTTTGCCTATTTATCCGGAGTCCTGCCTTTTCCAAGGCCGATCTCCATCTTTCAAGCGTCAATTGGAGGGCTGACGGATCCTTGTACCTACACCTTAATTTTTTGTAAAAAAATAAATCATTCTTTTATATACATCATTTTCCATACATTTGCTACTCAAATCTTTTGATTTTGTGTGGTAATAGACTTAGGTAGAGTTTAGTAAAATATGCACACGTCTTTGTGAAAAGTGTATAAAGTAACTACGACGTTATGCTTGTGAATGAATGCAATACCAAATACTACGATTTGCTTCTGAACTTAAGACATTATGCCTAAAATATTCAGTGCTATGAGAAAAGAAGTAAAATTTTGAGTTTATGCCGCTTTAATACCGATTAATTTAGATTATTACTGAAATTTAAGTTCGATCTAATAAATTGAGCATAAATAACGCCAATAAAATAATAATATTAATAATGTACCTAATGTTATTTGTTTATGTTTAATTGTCCTTCAGTATTCGAGCATAACACTCAGCTCCCGGCTAGTAATTTTAAATTATCACAAAACCAAACTTTCTAAAACAAATATTTACTTTAAAATGATTATATATTTCACTTATTAGCTAAAACAATTGAGAGAAAAACCAGAAAGTGACAATGGTATAATATTAGCGGGTTAAAACTACACTATCTCGCTCTAACTAGCCTTGGATGCAACCCTTTGGTCATAAAATAGGCACTACCTGAATCCGAGGAGTGTCTAAATTAATGAATTTACATATCTTTTATAGACGCGGTGGTAGTTTTGTAAAATAACCAGGCTGATATTACACGTTTTCGTCCAAAAATATATCTTTTTTCAATTCCGGAATTTTCGAGATTATGTGTTTCAATTCCGGAACTGTAATATCGGAAAAATTGTCCGAAATTCCGGAATTTCGAGATTCCGGAATTCCGGAATGCAAGCCCTAGTATATATTATGGTCACTGTTTGACCGTTTTATATTACAACATAGAGCAATTATAAAGTAAGTAGGATCTGATTCTAGTTTTGTATAAATATGACTATTTTTGCCAAATAAGACGAAAAAAAATATGGCAGCTTGCTTGAGTTATGGTCACTATGCTATGCACCAATATGGTGGGTTACAAAGATTATTATTATTGTATGTCTGTTACAAATTCTCGGGACCATGGGGTCCCGGGCATTTGGAAGGCGTGCGTGGGGCCGAAGCCAACACGTAGATGCCCCTTGTAAGTAGACAATTTACTCTAAAGACTATATGTGACACCAGTAGGCCTAGCACATGATTGCAGCGAGAGTATGTCGCCGCGAGATAGATTACATGTCTTCTTCTAACTGTATCAATGACATAAGGACGGATAGTCTATCTCGCGGCGACATACTCCCGCGGCAATCCTGTGCTAACCCTGCAGCCGACGATTATCCCTGTATGCACTATGGTAGTGCAACAAAGGACAATCCCCGGTTAGTGTAGGACTTGTAAGTAAAAAGGAACAACAATGAATTGGGCTATTGGTTTGAAATTCTAATGGACTGGTAACACTTGGCTATGGAAAAATACTATGGCACCTGCATTAATCATATGTTTTTACAACATGAAAAAAGTGGACAGTTGGAGACTCGCCAACTCACTATATGGGTCCCAGAAAACGGGCGCTCGCAAGGAGCGACAAGGGGACAACATCATTATTATTATGAGCCTATTGTGTCCCACTGCTGGGCAAAGGCCTCCCCCTTCTTCCTCCATTCTTCTCGATCTTGAGCTAAAACTAAAAATAATTAAAAATGATATTTTCAGAAAAATATTTTATATTTGTAGACGATTTAAAAGTGCTGATTTTAAGCCTATTAAAGAATATTTTGAATGAAATTGAATTGAATATAATAAAGATAACTTTTCTAATTATTCACTCGTCGTACGAAGCCGCTAGTAGGTACCTACCATAATAATACAATAACGGCAAAGTTCATTTCTGAATTCAAATACAACTTAAGATACCGTAAGCTTATAAGATATATTTATATATTTTACTAGCTTTTGCCCGCGGCTTCGCACGCGTTAGAAAGACAAAAAGTACCCTATGTCACTCTCCATCCCTTCAACTATCTCCACTTAAAAAATCACGTCAATTCATCGCTCCGTTTTGACGTGAAAGCCTGACAAACAAACAGACACACACACTTTGCCATTTATAATATTAAGTATCAAATTATCATAGTATCATTATATCATTCGTATCGAGCCGTTAATCATTTTTAACCCCCGAGCCCCCGACGCACACACACACACTTTCCCATTTATAATATTAGTACGGATTAAAATGGTTCCATATTATTAAGAGATTATTTAATTACATAAATTTTCCTGCATTGCCATGCATCGGCCATATTGAATGCAAGAAAAAACGTATAAAAGCCTAAATGAATTGGCGTATTTACATTTACGTAATTGAACAGAAATTAAAGTTGTTTTTAAACAATTTGGGCCATCGCTCGGGTAAAAGTAATTTGGACAGCTGTAACGAATTTAAAATAAAAATATATTCACCAAGAATACCAAGATTAAAAGGTTTACTTAAAAACGAATAAATTGTTTTTTTATGACTTGGAATACAAAACGAGACATAACGCTGATTTAAACTTTTACGATTATTACACATAAATTAATAATAGGTCAGCTTGTGGCGAGCTGTTGGGGAGTGACGAGTGTGACGACCATTGGCCGTCCAGAGAGGAACGTCTGAGCTGTAGCTCCAGGGGTGGAAGTGTTAAAGGGCATAACGCCGCGAGTAACTTCGGAGAAAGCGCAGCACCACCTCTCGACACCCCTGAGCCACTCATGCCGGTGTTGCGACTGGCCGTCTCTACGATGGCGAATCAGGTGCCCATCATCTACCGAGTGGCGAGTCATCACCTGCCTCGTTGTCATTCATGTACCTGTGAATGGGTTCCAGCAGGCGTTCTACATGGCATCAAATATCTTCAAACAGCCTCTACGTGTTCGATCTATATCCCCACGCACGCCTTATAAATGACTGGGCTCGAAAGATTCGAGAGTTTTAATACGGAGAAACAAATAATAGTCACAAGCTGCCCTGGTGAAACAAATAATAATTCTCCGAGACCACGGGGACAACGCCGTCCCTGAAACGTTGGAGGTCAGTTTAATATGTAGTCATGAGCGATTAGGTAAGTCCCGATTTAAAACGATATTTTTTATATAAAATCAAAAAAATAAATAAAATATTTATGCTGAAACTTAGCACGTTTGGTTGGTTTCACATTTTGTTGTACTTAAATGGTTTTTGTTTCTATTTATTAAGTTCATACATCTGATTTTGAGTTATCAAAATATAAAAACACAAATCTGAATATTGCAATCAAAACTTTTTTTTCATGCGGTATGAAAAGTTATATGTAGGAAAAGTTAAAACTTTTATTGCAATATACTGAGGAACGAGACTGTTTTAGTCTTAAAAGTTTTAGTAGGTATGATATTATGTTAGGTGTAAAACTTCGACAGTTTCGCCCTTAATATAAAAGCTCTGAACTCCTACTAAACGCCGTGTCCTAGCTTGATCGTGAGAAGTTTCACTTTTATTTCCTCTTAGGCAAAAAAAAAGGAACCGATGTCTTGTAGCTTTCGATTATACTTGTAAATGGCGTTAAATGACACTATTGACATAGATTTATGGCTCTAAAGTGACACTTAACGCCAATCTATAAATAATCGATGGCAACAAGGGATTTTTGTGGCGTTAGGCGGTCGCATTTTAATGTATGGGATGATAATATTATGATCTTCTTATCTTTTACCTTTAAACGAGTTATTTATTTAGTTAGTAGTAATCACTTTATTGTGTACAACAGTTTATATAGGTACAATTTGTAGGAATATAGATACAAAGGCGAGCTTATCCCTATAAGGGATCTCTTCCAGCTAACCGACTATATACCGACGACCTCGGAAACCGCTCTAACGATTTCGCTGAAATTTGTTATGTGGGGGTTTCGGGGTTGAAATATCGATCTAGCTTAGCCTTAGATCCCGGAAAACACGATTTTTCGGGTTTCCTTTCTTTTTCGTTAGTACACGCAAAATATGGTCGTTAATTTCGCCGACCGCGCATCGAGCGTAGTTCAGTCGTAAGAGGTCGGTCTAATGTTCGCAGGTACCTCTATTCTCCCTGTTCGCAGGCACATCCCGGCCAGAAATAAAGTTTTTGTTTTTTTTTCTATTTATAAGACTTTTTTTATCTAAAGACGTGATATAGGCAATTAAATAGAACTGAGCGAAGCTCGGTCGCCCAAATATTATTTAATCTATGGGCAAACTTACGGCGTTGACATTGATTGCGCGCTCGCGGCGAAGTCGCGGCTCACTCGCCTTGTTTCCATCTAGCTCGCATCTATTCTTACCAATATGATAACGCCCCAATGATACAATTCTAAATGCTGCTTGAGAATGCCGTAGAACGCAGATGCCATTGAGTTAATTATGTACATAGCAACTAGGTCTGCTTACTGAAATTAATGCTAAAACATGAAAATTAGTTCACGAGCATGCTTGTGACAAGTTTCAGCTGCAAGCATTGGTATGTACAATACCTCAATATCTAGGTACAAACGACGATATAATTCGGTAATTTCTTCATACAAACATTTAAACATACATGTATTCTGATTTTCATTTTCCGTTCTATTTATTACTCAATATAAATAAATAAATATTGGGGACACCGTACACAGATTTACTTAGCCCCAAACTAAACAAAGCTTGTACTATGGGTGCTAAGCGACGATATACATACTTAAATAGATAAATACATACTTATATACATAGAAAACATCCATGACTCAGGAACAAATATCTGTGCTCATCACACAAATAAATGTCCTTACCGGGATTCGAACCCAGGACCGCGGCTTAGCAGGCAGGGTCACTACCGACTGAGCCAGACCGGTCGTCATTATACAGAATCAAGGAGGAAAGCGAGCCCACAAACGCCCCGTACACACCTGGAGGCGGAGCGCGTACACCGCACAGTGCGAGCGTAGAGAACGAGCTGCGGGAGTTCGGGCTGAGTTAGAACGAGGCCAAGGCGGTGGCTCAAGATAGAAAAGCGCCCTATGTACCTATGGGGTACCCTAAGACAATCAACAAGAACAATAAATACAGAATCTAGTGCCAGGAGGAACCAATTAATAAATGTGTAGACTTAAATAAAAAAAAGTAAAAGTCTTCCCAGGTAGAAGTCTTCTCAGTTTATACGACAATGTTGTCCAAAACACTACAAGATCCTTTCGTAATGGATTGAGAATTTCACCGACCCTTTCTTCTCGTGAATGTAAAAAAAAAACATATCTTCAACTGGTAGTGAGAGTGGTGGAGGTGATGTGCTAGCAATCTGTCATTGCCAAATTTCACAATCTTTATTCTTCTGCAGTTTCGTGTGCTCTGTCTACCTCTTTTGGTAAAACAAGAATTAGTATAAGTAGGTATGTACTATGTGAAACGACAGAATAGGCGAAACGACTAAAAAAAACTAATTAGTCCGACAGTTAGAGTATCAAAGAATTTTAGACGCGTATTTTTTCTCGTAAACGAAAAATGACGAAGGTACAGTGCGTTGAAGTTTCTCGTGACGTCACGCCTAGGTACAATTTTTACTTAGAAGTGACGTCACAAGCCCCTACTCCGGAACTCTGATGCTCTAAATCTTTGCAATTTTTCATTAGTTTATGTTGTATTTGTTCAGTATTTTTGGACGATCTAACTGACGGACTAAACAGAATGCCATTTTTTTACGTAGTCGTCATCCCTATAATTATCGTAGTTGATATTAAGTTGCAATATTGCTGCTATAACTTCCCGCAACGCAACCGCCATGAGCGACATCTAGGCACTAGAGTCATTAATAGTCGGGCTCCTAATATGAGACTCAAATTCTGAATACCTATGTTCCGAACCGCAATTACTCTAGAGAGTTACAAGATTTAGTACAGGTCATAAATAAAGTTTCCTACTAACTGCAAAGTGTAGGTACGTTTATCAAATGCAGATTCAGCTTTATATGACATTAGTTTAACGTGAATTTAGGTAGTAATGAGTATGTTTGGGAGTTAGCTATCTGAATTTTAGGTATTTCTGCATATTCCCGAATCCCGAGAGTGCATTTCTGAATATTTCCGAGAATAGTCTTGGAAATATTTGAAAATAAGTGAGATTATGAGTAGATCCCTACTTGTTGTAAGTTGTCTTGCGAGTCACCTTTTTTAGTACTCTGATGAATATTCTTTAAATACTTAATGATGTTATTTAGACTTCAAATACACATCTCGTAATGAATGCCTTCTTTCTTATATTTATGAATTATTATGATGGAAATATTTTGAGATTTTTCATTCTAGATGCGATACGGATCCGTTATGCCAATATGCCAAAAAAATACGTTTTTAGGGTTCCGTAGTCAACTAGGAACCCTTATAGTTTCGCCATGTCTGTCTGTCCTTCCGTCCGTCCGTCCGTCCGTCCGTCCGTCCGTCCGTCCGTCCGTCCGTCCGTCCGTCCGTCCGTCCGTCCGTCCGTCCGTCCGCGGATAATCTCAGTAACTGTTAGCACTAGAAAGCTGAAATTTGGTACCAATATGTATATCAATCACGCCAACAAAGTGCAAAAAAAAAAAATGGAAAAAAATGTTTTATTAGGGTACCCCCCCTACATGTAAACTGGGGGCTGATATTTTTTTTCATTCCAACCCCAACGTGTGATATATTGTTGGATAGGTATTGAAAAATGAATAAGGGTTTGCTAAGATTGTTTTTTGATAATAATAATATTTTCGGAAATAATCGCTCCGAAAGGAAAAAAAAGTGCGTCCCCCCCCCTCTAACTTTTGAACCATATGTTTAAAAAATATGAAAAAAATCACAAAAGTAGAACTTTATAAATACTTTCTAGGAAAATTGTTTTGAACTTGATAGGTTCAGTAGTTTTTGAGAAAAATACGGAAAACTTCGGAAGCTCTTGGCCGGTTTTTGTTTGAAAGTTTAGCCACTACCATATTCGATATACTTTTAGTACATTACGACCCACTGCTGGGAAAATCTGGGAGGGGGGGGGGGGGCTGGCTAGATTTCCAATCCTCTCGATTAAGTGCAGCATCTTTCCAGTTGTTGAGAAAGGAGTCCAGATCATCCCGCCATCTCTTTCCGGGCCGACCCCTCGGGCGTTTGCGATTTGGCACCCACTCCGTAGCTAACTTAGCCCACCGCTGTGGATACATACGCCGTACATGGCCTGCCCAGTCCCACTTCAACCAGGCGGTTTTGACCGAATTAGATATTAAAAAAAAAAATATATATATATATATATATATATATATATATATATATATATATATATTATAGACATTCCTACACTGATTGACTGAGCCCCACGGTAAGCTCAAGAAGGCTTGTGTTGTGGGTACTCAGACAACGATATATATAATATATAAATACTTATATACATAGAAAACATCCATGACTCAGGAACAAATATCTGTTCACCTGTTCCTTACCGGGATTCGAACCCGGGACCGCGACGATATTATAATAAATAAATGCAATGCAATGTCACAATTTGGATTACTTTCAACCCCTTTTTGAAAAGAGGGGCACTGAAACTTAGTAGTTCATGTGCTCTGCCTACCCTTTTATGGGATACAGACGTGATTATGTGTATGTATGTATGTAATAAATAAATTGTGGGATATTACACCCAGCATTAACTTCATTAATTAAAACAATAATGATATAAACGCATTATTCTCTTAGGGCCAGTTGCATCAACCACAAGTGACAGACACATCATCGTCACGCAGCAGATGTCTATGGAACTTCCCATAGAATAAAACTTAACGAACGCTTTAACGGAGACAGACGGTTTGGTGCAACCGGCCCTAAGAGTGAGAAAGAATTCGTCCAGGGCTCGGATACCGGTTAAATTTTCAAACCGTTATTATGTACTTGCGGCAAAACCTTTAAATTTCGTTTTCGCTCGAAAAACCGCTTACTTTTAAACCGGTTTTTAGGGGAACGCTTTCATAAAGGTTTCGTTCGATTAACCGGTTTAGAACAAAATAAACCGGTTTATTCCGCAGCATGATAGGTAATACTGTTCTAACCAAACAAAAAAGTCGCGTCGTGAACGTAGGTATTTACGCGGCGCCGGTGCGTCTCGCCACTCGTCGAATAAACCGGTTGAGTTCGGTTAAAATAAAGTTCTCATAACGTGAGAACAAGGAAGTAAAATTGAAATAAACCGGTTTTAACCGGTAAAAATAAACCGGTTCCGAGCCTTGATTTCACGTGTATTTAAATAAGAGTCCCACCAGTACTTGAACTCGAATTAGTCATGTTTAAAGATCCGTCGCGGCCACCTGTTGTTGCCTACATCGTTGCTAAATTGTCCGGAATATTTCGGAGTTTCATTTTGTGTTTAAACCACTTTTTGTTGGTGATATTTCACCCGGCCTAATTATTATTTTGTTGATATCAAATAAAGATACGGTATAGGTAAATCTGACTGATACCTACTATGATAATATGTCTGAATTTAAGTGTATGAGCACAGAATAAATATTAGTTGGTATGAGGCCTTTTAACTCTTTTCAAATAGTGTGTATAGTACGAGTTCTTAACCAGATATATAGTCCGGTCTGGCAGAATGCATGAAACTTAACATGTATATAATTTATAGTATGACAATATATTTGGGTCTTTTGTTGAAAGACCGGTTCTTTTTCAGCAGTTTTCTTGAGATATCCATCTAAATATATAAAAGAAGACTGACTGACTGACTGACTTATCAATGCGGGGACGAGGACGGGGACGGGTTGAAAGAAAGGTACATTCGGCGATAAAAGCTTGTGCTAAAATGTTTTTTTTTTCAAAAATCTTATTCCAACATTCTAATTTTGTGGTTAGGTTAGTTTTTCGCACTTAAAGCACTATAAAGTGATGTTAAGAGCATCAATTTATGGTGACGAAAAAAACAATCGAAGCACTCCTGCACACAGAAAACAAAAATCAATAGAATTAGTGTTGAAAAACAGTTATGACGACGACATCCGGAAAACAGCGGATCACAACTGGATGTAGCTCAGGAGGGCGATTTTAGAATCTTGCATACGGGATTTTGTCACTAAAATACCGGTTTAAAACGGTGACTCGCCTATTATTTTCAGTGACAATTTTCTTAATTCGAATGCGTGAACGCGTGAACTTAAAAATCGGCCCGCAGGACCGTCACAAGAGCGATACGAAAAGTCTGATACAATGATGATGATTATTATTGAGGTATTGTGGGCCTTTTCGCGTCACATCGACAAGCAGTGATCTATTGTGACGGCCCTTTGTGATTAAATAATATCCTTACTTTGATGCCCGTTGAGTCCAGGAAGTTCCAGATTCTTTGGGCTGTAAGGTCGTGCCTTATACGGTTCCAGTACTACTTGCCGCCCTAAGTAGGTACTTCTCTTTGACCTTAGTGGTCCGCAGGAACAGAGGATGTGCATTGCAGTCTCCTCGGTTTCCTGGCAGAACGTGCATGTCGCCTCTTTGTTTCATACCCAGTTGAAAACATGTGTTTGTTCAGCTTGTAGTGTCTAGTCAATATTCTGGATACCGCGCAGATTTTGTGTCTTTTGAGGCTTTTGAGCTGATTTTATTAAGGCTTTCGAGTGTTCTTGTCCTCTCACGAACTTCCACCCATCGATTGCCCTTCTTTACAATGATGATGATGAATGACAGTAAAGTTGAGGTTACGCTTTTCAGGTTTGTCGCCACCGCCGAAAAAGCTTTCGGTGGGCAGTTTGCGGTGACTTTGATATTGAGCGCGGGTATTATTTGCACCACTGGCGTCCAATTCCTTTCGGTAAGACTATCCTTTCTGTTTTACTTGTGATTGGTATCTTAGTTGATAGTAATAGTATTCTTACGCTTATAGAAATATGTGACATCAGCTGTTTCCTGTGGCCGTATCTTGGTCACAACTCGGACACTGGCGATCAAATATACAGAGTGGGGCCTGTAACAAAGGCGAAGAATTGAACTCTAGGCTATTCTCCTTATCACTGATCAACATTTGTTCGGTGACTTTTAAAAATTATGAAGTCTTTAAATTTTTAATTTTTCATACAAAATAAATATTAGCTTCAATGTACGCCATTATTGTTGTCATTGACGTTGTCTGTCACACTTTAGACTTAACAGAATTCACAATACATTACCTCTTAGAAAAAACTTTCAAGGGTGATAAAAATCAAAATACAAGTTATTTTTAAAAGTCGCCGAACAAATTTAATGTTGATCAGTATAAGGAGAATAGCCTAGAGTTCAATTCTTCGCCTTTGTTACAGGCCCCACTCTGTATATTTGAAAAACCGGCCAAGAGCGTGTCGGGCCACGCTCAGTGTAGGGTTCCGTAGTTTTCCGTATTTTTCTCAAAAACTACTGAACCTATCAAGTTCAAAACAATTTTCCTAGAAAGTATTTATAAAGTTGTACTTTTGTGATTTTTGTCATATTTTTTAAACATATGGTTCAAAAGTTAGAGGGGGGGGGACGCACTTTTTTTTCCTTTAGGAGCGATTATTTCCGAAAATATTAATATTATCAAAAAACGATCTTAGTAAACCCTTATTAATTTTTCAATACCTATCTAACAATATATCACACGTTGGGGTTGGAATGAAAAAAAAAATCAGCCCCCACTTTACATGTAGGGGGGGTACCCTAATAAAACATTTTTTTCCATTTTTTATTTTTGCACTTTGTTGGCGTGATTGATATACATATTGGTACCAAATTTCAGCTTTCTAGTGCTAACGGTTACTGAGATTATCCGCGGACGGACGGACGGACGGACGGACGGACGGACGGACGGACGGACGGACGGACAGACAGACATGGCGAAACTATAAGGGTTCCTAGTTGACTACGGAACCCTAAAAAGAGGCGCGTTCCTAGCACACAGTCTAAGCTCGTGTAGGTGAACGCGCACTATGCTTGTATAAGTGAAATATGACAGGTCGACTGTTCGCGTTTTTGACAGGCGGTAACTGTGAGGTCACAGAATGGGGGTGGGCAGCACTTTCAGCGGGGAGCGGGAGTGGCCACAGTGTCTTGATTGTGTTTTTGTCATTTGTCATATCATGCGTCACTTTCGCACTTACGTACGAGTTAGAATGTGACAGACATGGTGATAAATGATAGACAACAGTCCATCTTAGCCCTACGCGACAACTCACAGTAGAGACAAACCATATGCCTGTGAACACTGTGGCAAGCGATTTAGAAACAAGTATACTTTATTTAACACAATACAAGGCACCCACTTGTCAAACGAACCTACACCAATTTTAACTATGAAACTCCCGTGATACTCAAACATATTTTAAAATATTCTAAGAAGTCGATGTAACCAAATATAACGCTCGACATATTTTGATCCATTTCCGAGAATCTTTTTCAAAGAGTACGTTAGTAACCCGCTTAGATTATTTTAGTACATTACCATACAAGTGCGTAAAAAAGGAACATTGAAACGAGTAGCGATAATTCGACACGAGTGCGAGAAGTGATTAATGTCAGGTCGAAAAATGTCATACGATACACGTGCAAAAAGGAAATTCGTAATTCGTGTCGATTTAAACCGCTCTCTTCGGTCGTGTTTTAATTTATCGCCACTCGTTTCCAACTTCCTTTATTACGCACTTGTATCGTAATGTACTATTTTGAACCTACACCATTAATTGTGATTTTTTTTTTGTATGTTTGAAATCTAATCGCTTGTGGTAGAACCTGTAACCTGTAGCCAAGAGTATAAACTTTGATGCTAATACAACACATCTTTTTCAGATTGAATCGCCGTCCAAGGATTTAGTAAGCGTGTGTTGGATAATGGCCTACATGATGATTTTAGCTTTGATGTTATTCGGCGATTGCTATTTTGGGAATGCCATTTACGTAAAGGTTAAATTCTCGATAGATTAGATTAGATTTCTTTATTTCATGATAAAAATTACACTATAAATTTGCTACATGTCAAAATTATGTTTATCTTCTCATCATGATCGTCAAAAATTACATAATAAATTCCAAATAAAAATAATTGTGTCTCCCAAATGAGGATCGTCATTTACAAATATTTTTATATTGAAGTAGGCACGCTTACAATATTAACCCGATTGATTGTTTAATATTCTAACCAAATATTTAAAAAAAATCAGGCGGATCTGTCACTGGAAAATAAAAACACTCGATTTTGGCCACCTCCAGGCTGCAAAACAGCGCTATCTAGTTTTAAACCTAAAAGACCCATACATTTCGGGGGTACGCTTTTTTGTATGGGCTTTGTCTGTCCCATATTATAATTATGGTACTTTTTTTTATTAAAAAATACAATATCCCCCAAAACTGCTTAATCAGTTTTACTGTGTGACTTTTTAAAGTAAACAAAATTGTTTGCTATTCTATCTTACGGGATACCCCCATTTGCCAGAATTTCATTTGCCATAATTTTATTTGCCATCCTATTCAACAATCATAATATTGTTTCTCATAACAACTTATGCCATAATCATTGTTTACTATATTAATCTAGTGCCAGAAACTTTGTTTCCCATAAAGTCAGTTTCCATAATGTCATTTGTCAGAATCATCGAAATCCGTAATTACCACATTCCATACCATCATTTGTCATACAAATTAGCGTCCAGAAAAGTCAATTTCCATAATGTGCTTTGGCAGAATCGAAAACTACTATAATAGGTACTAGAAGGACTAGAGAATGAAACTGCTATCAGAAAGTAGGTTAGGTTAGGTTAGAACTGTGACCCCCTGGAAAATGAAACTGCTATCAGAAAGTAGGTTAGGTTAGGTTAGAACTGTGAACCTCTGGAAAAGGAAACTGCTTGAAAAGTAGGTTAGGTTAGGTTAGAACTGTGACCCCCCGGAAAATGAAAATACTATCAGACAGTAGGTTAGGTTAGGTTAGAACTGCGACCCCCTGGAAAATGAAACTGCTATCAGAAAGTAGATTAGGTTAGGTTAGAACTGTGACCCCCTGGAGAATGAAACTGCTGGAAAAGTAGGTTAGGTTAGGTTAGGTTAGGTTAGGTTAGGTTAGGTATGACTGTCGGGCAAACAATAGACAACCCTATCTTACAAATAGACAGAAGACAGTCATATCGTCCGGTTTATGTTTAGATGGTCGAAGGTCAGCTAAACATTAATTACTCGCACTTAAAAACACACACACAATTTCCCGCACTTACACACACACACATCAGCACATCACACATCTTGAACACACTGCAGATATCAGGACGGAAGCCAATAGATCCAAATTCAAAAGAAGTCTGTTTAAGTTTTTAATTAATACTATCTAAATGTTATTTTAGTTTTCTTAGCGAAGAGACTCTGATCCCACAGTCAAACTGTGAAAACCGTTTTGTGGGACATAATTATGTTTTTGTTATAATTGTACCTCTTATGTTAATAAATATTTTTTTATGTTAGCCTATTTGAGTGTCCCACTGCTGGACAAAGGCCTCTCCCCAGGCTCTCCATGACGCCCTGTTCTCTGTTTCCTCCAGCCAGTTCTTCAAAAAGGCGTCAAGATCGTTTCGCCATCTTTGCCTGGGCCTAAATAAATAAATAATAAAAAAAAAACATTGTTAATTAGTTACTTTAACGTTTACTTCTTTTTACTTTTTTTTAACAGGATTTTACCAAGGAGCTTTAAATAGTTAGTGATTCCGACCACAACGAACCCATATATCAGGATCTCTTAGAATCAAATTTTCAACAGTTTTTCCTAAAACTTTTCCTTTGTATTTTTAGAGCACAGAACTAGCAACAGCCGCCTACAGCTGTCCCTGGCTGGAGATGCCGAAAGATCTGAAGAAGAACCTGGTGCTGGTGATAGCTAGAGCACAGAAGCCTCTGGCTCTGACTGCCTACAACCTCGTCACTGTGTCCTTACCCACGTTTACTACGGTAAACGCATAACATAACATAATACATGGTGCTCATGAGGACACCGAATCATTTTAACAGTGCATTTCTGAGTCCACAAGAAAGAAAAAAATACAGATGAAATTTTGCCAAGTTTTTTTTTATAATCTTTTCTCAAACATGGTATGAAATATTGATGTTATGTGCCTTATAATTGGCAGCGAAGTATGACGTTGCAGGTGCGGCTAGGACGATTGATAGATAATGGAATTTCATACAAACCTTGCAGGCCAAGGCCGGCAAAGTCTTCTTTTTTAATTTCCAAACACAGATAATTGTGAACACATAGAAATGAATCACCCATGACTCAGAAATAAATATCTGGTATTAAATATATTTAAGAATTAGATTTTACAATCGTCGATGGCACGAATTATATTAACTTACATTAACAATGAGTTCAATTTGGATTTACTTAAAAATGTTTAACCTGTCTAACATGTAGGTAATCCCAAAATGCTTTATACTATTGTAATATTATGTAGAAATTCTGTGCTCAAGAGCACCGTGTATACCAACAATATTTAATTCATTAAGTATACAGGCCAGTTTCATCTGTAAATTCCCCCACACAAAAAAATGCGAACTAAATGAAAATTGCTAAATTCGGCGCCTTTGTTAGTATTTTCATAAATAAATAAATATTAGATGACATTATTACACAAATTGACTAAGCCTCACGGTAAGCTCAAGAAGGCTTGTACTGTGGTTACTCAGACGTAACGATGTAATATAATATACAAATACGTATCTATATACATAGAAATGAATCACCCATGACTCAGAAATAAATATCTGGTATTAAATATATTTAAGAATTAGATTTTACAATCGTCGATGGCACGAATTATATTAACTTACATTAACAATGAGTTCAATTTGGATTTACTTAAAAATGTTTAACCTGTCTAACATGTAGGTAATCCCAAAATGCTTTTTACTATTGTAATATTATGTAGAAATTCTGTGAAACGATAAAGTTGATCTCTTATCTGTTTTCTAGCACTTCTCAAAATACGATTCCACTTTACATTTATTTATGGCGAAGTAAAAGGTAACGAATGAAATAGCCTCCAAAACTTGGAATCATTAATTGGAATTTCCAAGTATTTTAACAACTTCCAAGAGGCTTCTAAGTAATTAATCCAGAAATTTTCATTCTTTGTAATCTGATAATAAACTGCGGAGTCTGTCGTATCGATCTGTTCTGCCAAGTCGGCGGTATGATCTCGTTATCCGGGAATATGGACATGATAGCGTTGAAGTAGATACGTCACTATTAAATAGCTTCTTATCATAGAAGAATAAGTAAGGGAAGAGTTGTAACTCGTCCATACATCAGTAAATGCGGGTTATTTGTATAGGCATAGTTAAGTGACATCTAGCAACAAGCACGCGTCAACTAGCGTACCTAAATTATCAGTACTGCTACTTGTTAATAGATGTCGCGACGATTTAAGAGTCTAATGGCTGAGCCACGACATTGGTCTAAACGCGACAGCGGTGAGCGGCGGCTACACATTGGAGCGAGACACAGCGACGGGACTTTTCATTCGCGCGTATGGCTGCCGCTCACCGCTGTCGCGCTTAGATCAATGTCGTGGCTGGGCCGTAATGCTCACCAATTTTTAGCTAAGCTTACAATTAATACTATTGTAATATCAGTATTCTGTTTTCAATTCTTTCTGCTTGTAATATAAGTTGTAAACTGTTCTAATATTAAATTTTTGGCTGACGAGTCACTGTTGCCACCTAGTATCGAGTAGTGCTACTGATAATTCACGCTATTTGATGCGTGATTGACGCGTGTTTGTCGCTAGATGCCACTTAACTATCCGTTTACAAATAACCCGCATTTACTGATGTATGGAGTTACTCTTCCCTTACTTATTGCTCTATGACATAGAGAAATTTCATCTTTCCTCGCACATGTATCGTCAATAACATAGAGTCTATGTTATTGACGATACATGTGCGAGGAAAGATGAAATTTGAAAAGGAAAAATGAAAAAAAATAAGTTTTTCAAATCGACACAAGTTACGACTCACCTCGAGGCATAAATTATAATAACAGACGATCTACGATCTTCCCTTTGATTGTGTTTTAATTTATCGCAACCCATTTCGGATTTCCTCTTTTCCGCACTAGTTTCTATTAAATAGTAAAACAAATAGTATTTATGCTGTATTTAGCTTTGTGTTATTATTTAAATTAGCATAATGTTATTTATAGCCTGTTGGTAACCTAAAATTCATTAATAAATAAATCTGACTGTCTGAGAATCTGACGACGCTTGGGCGGATTAGGTACATCTGTGTTTTGACGAAGCGTGTGGCGGATCAAGTAAATAAATTACAATATTTTATAATATAAAAAAAATTAAATAAAGAGAGGCAATTACATTTCGTTTGATACGGCTGGCGGCGTATAAATATCGTCATAAGAGGATCTATTGTCACTAGACAACGTATACTTTTTCTTGAAATTTAAATATAAACATACCTATAGAGACACATAAAAGACGCAAATACGGAGGTCTCGACGCCAATTACAACTTTGTTACTTTTGGCGTCGAGACCCTCGGTCCTTGGGGCCCGGGTGCCCAGATTTTACACAAGGACTTGGCAAAGCGGCTGACTGATACTACGGGGGACAAAAGAGCTGGCAGCTTCCTCGTCCAACGTATAGGTATTGCAATTCAGCGAGGAAATGCTGCCAGCATCTTGGGCACTATGCCTCTGGGGCCCTCTTTAGACTTAGATTTTTAGTTTTATTTTTAATTGCCTAGTTTATGATATTTATTGTACTTATGGAATTTTTATTTTAGTTTAGGTACTCATAAAAAAACATACCTACAAATTAAAATTATACATGGAGTGCCGTATCTAACAGAACAAAAATGTTTGCACTGGATACAGTAGGTTCTGTAAGCCTATTAATTTGTACAAAGGTGTATTACATGGTACGATGCGTTTGTAAAGGCTCCGCTGTAAAGGCCAGTCCCTTTATTTAGTTAACCTTAGTATACTACGAGAAAATGCCCTCAAAGACTTCAAAGCGGTTTCTAGATTTCAATTAATGTTGGACTGTGAAGTAGATTAGTACCTAGATAGTTACAAAGAGTTAAGTCTGGAAACACTCAACAGGTTTGCCAAAGCTACTATATAGTTAGGAAATTTAAGGTGACCCAGGATGATTTAAACTATGCAGTTTATACGTCTATTTCTTGAATGTCTAATCTAGAACCCTGTTGTATTGGCACCGTGCTTTATTTACTCTGGCGCAGTCGGTAGTGACCCTGCCTGCTGCGCCGCGGTCTCGGGTTCGAATCCCGGTAAGTGCATTTATTTGTGTGATGAGCACAGACATTTGTTCCTGAGTCATGGATGTTTTCTATGTATACATACATACATACATACAATCACGCCTGTATCCCATAAAGGGGTAGGCAGAACACATGAAACTACTAAAGCTTCAGTGCCACTCTTGGCAAATAAGGGGTTGAAAGAAAACGAAACTGTGACATGTATATAAGTATTTATATATTATATATATCGTTGTGTCTGAGTACCCGCAACACAAGCCTTCTTGAGGTTACCGTGGGCCTCAGTCAATCTGTGTAAGAATGTCTTATAATATTAATTTATTTATTAATAATTACTGTAGCAGTCAATTTGACTTTTACTGTGAAAGAGTTCTACAGTCAAGTGGCCTAGGATTCAGATTGGTCGACTGTACTTGGTCGAAACTCCGTCTTCATTACGCACGTGTCATTGTAGCTATCAATTGCAATCATAAATAGACAGGGGTTCAAGTGATATAAAAACTGAAATGCTATGAAGCCATAGCTATTTTTAACCTGTCAATCTTACCTAAAAGTTGTTCAATAAAATTGAACCCATTTTTAAAATCATTGAGAGTTATCTAACATGCGTAAAGTTGCTAATCCCCTGTCTTATCCGTGGAAGTCGCGATTTTTTTACGCATCAGTCAGGTTGATTCTATGTGCAAATTTAACTAAGATATTTAAATTGCGTTTTTATTTCAGGTTATGAATTGGACGTATAAAGCCTTCGCCGTTATGAATGGGATGAAGTAATAAAATGGCTAAAACATATTGATGAAAAAAACTACTGCTTGCTAAACCTTTATTACTGAGGATAGAGGATTAAATAACCACCAATTCTGCAACCGTTTACCAAAATAAGATGTGTTACTATACATCTATAAATAAAAAAATAAATAGTGAACTTTGACGTTTCTGACCACAAACTGTTAGACTTATCTATATTTAAAAAAGTTATTCAGGATGCCAGACCTGCCAGACCAATAGCATTTCTACGACGCCAGACGCTGGCAGAAATGCAGTCCAGCTCTGTCGCGCCAATACGTAAGAGCGATTGAAATAGATTAGCTAGGAAAGAGATATTAGGCGTTTTCAGAATTTGGAACCCCGCAATTAGAAGTAAGTTGTTAACAAAAATTAACTCACTGTCAGTTTTGTGACAATAATTAAGCATGAAATTTCAATAAAAATATTGTTTTTGTGTTGATTCTACATTCAGAATGAGAAAAAAGTAAATTTTTAGACAGATTCTATGCTTAATTGTCGTCACAAAACTGACAGCACGTTAATTTTTGTTAACAACTTACGCTAATTGGGGGGCCCAAATTCTAAAAATGCCCATTATCGTAAGCTTTTGTGCAATCGGCTACTGACACTGATACTTTTGGTGCAATATTTCTTTTCGCTACTAGTGATGCTTACTGTACAAACTTAGATTGGTTATTTTTAACACATTCACCACTAAGCTACGGTCGTAGCGCTAATTCCTAGCGAAAATGGGTTGTCGAGGCAGAACGACAACGTGTCGTGATTAGCACTGAATGGGTTAAGTCCGTTTACACTAAATAGGTATTTTTGTGTTGTTTTAGTGAGAACTACATACCTATTAGGGAAGTAAGTGTCCAAGAATTGCTACTAATGTAACCTAAAATAATGTTCTGTCACATTCTGTTTTTTCTCGAATAAATAAATACAGAAATAAACGTATGCTAACGGGTTAAGAATTTCGCCAACCCCTTTTCTTCCTGTGAGTGTCGTAGAAGTCGACTGTGTGGTGTAGGCGAGAGGCTGGCAACCTGGCACTGCAATGTCACAATTTTGCTTTCTTTCAACCCCTTTTTACCAGGAGTGGCACTGAAACTTGAGTAGTTCATGTGCTCTGCCTACCCCTTTTATGGCGTGATTGTACGTTGTATATATAAACCAACGATCCAACGGCCGCCAGGCACTCCTTTCATCTAAAAGTGCAGTAACAAATTAAACTATATGCAGAAATAATTACACAACAGAAATTACATTAAGCTAAAAAGAACAAGAGAAACAGTAATATGGAAAAGCACATTTTGCGGGAAAAATACAGCACATTAAAAATGAAAACTGGAATATAAATGCACCTACCTACTAATTGCACACGTTGAAATTAAAGTGAAATTGGTGAAAAGTATGCACAATTTCACAATGCATGGAATAGTTTGTAAGAGGAAAATAAAAGCATTTCTATTATTATGATTGACATGTGAATTAAAGAACAATTTTATTGGTGTATTCTTATTTTCATTTCATATATTGGTGTTTTAACTTCATTCATTCATTAAGTGACGACCGGTTTGGCCTAGTCGGTAGTGACCCTGCCTGCTACGCCGCGGTCCCGGGTTCGAATCCCGGTAAGGGCATTTATTTGTGTGATGAGCACAGATATTTGTTCCTGAGTCATGGCTGTTTTCTATGTATTTGTATATTATATATATCATTGTCTGAGTACCCATAACACAAGCTTTCTTGAGCTTACCGTGGGACGCAGTCAATCTGTGTAAGAATGTCCTTTAATATTTATTTATTTATTTATTTAAGTGCTCGTACTGTCCCTTTGCTGGCAAAGGCCTCCATAAAATTCCTCCAAGCATTCCCTATCCCCCGAAGTCTCCTACGAGCCCCTATCTCGTCACGCCATCTCTGGCGAGGTCTACCATTACAATTTGTGGTACACGACGACTATCTAGACGGACAGAGTCGCGCCACACGGGTTCCTTTTGTACTTTTTGATACGGAACCCTAAAAATCGATCACGGATAAACTACTACTAGTACGCCGACTCTTTTACTACGCCATCGCTGCGCTCGCTTTTTTTTTAATACTACGTCGGTGGCAAACAAGCATACGGTCCGCCTGATGGAAAGCGGTCACCGTAACCTATGGACGCCTGCAACTCAAGGAGTGTCACATGCGCGTTGAAACTTGTACACTAGAAACCCAACCAACCCATTAGTACACAGCAAAAAGGAGTGTACAAGTTCTAAGGAAAATATGAGCCAAGGTTTGCGTCATCGTCAATGAGACGATTTATACTTTGTTTAATAAAAATTTACACATCTTTATATCAGCCAACGGAAGGCTAGTGACACGTCTTATCAATAGCGACAAAATGCCACAACCAAATGCCAACTCCGAACGACTGTATTCTTTTCTACGGGCGCGGGTCTGTAATCGCTAGGTCGATATCGTTATAACAGAAATCACGAGTCATCCATTAGTGACAATTAATGTTCGTTGCAATCAGACGCGGGCTGCTGACCAGTAGGATAATTATGGCAGTGCCTCAACTTTGTTAAATTATACTGATTTTCATTAAGCAGATTTGTGAGCGACACTTAAAGAAAAAATGCAAAAATTCACCCGTTCCGATAAGAACCGAAATTGATATATTTTTAGAACACTGATGCTTATGTGAGCAGTTCCCAAAAACTTTGTACATAGCCACGTCAGCAAATTTTAATTGACCCTGTTTTGTTACCAACATTTAGTAATAAAAGTTGACTTTCATAAGATATATAGAGAATAATTGTTATAATTAAGAATATAATAGATACTAGAGAACCTTAATGATGAAATAAAACTTACAAAAAAAATCAATCCATCAAATAAATCTTGGTAACAAAACAGGAATAAAAACAAATGATTTAACTTTTTCCTTAATTCCTGTACAAATGTTTTGAGAACTGCTGACAAACAATTACGCTGCCTGCCTGCGCTGCCTGAAATGACTGAGCTATTACTTCTAAAATAACTTATCAGAATCTTATTCCATTCATTGTTTTGTCTCCTTGTGGTGCCCTACACCCTACTCGTACCTAAAGTAACGGCGGCTATCAACGCGGGTATCGAAATCGACGTCCATTACCGCCGCATTTGCAAATACGCATTTTATAGGCAAACCGACCAATTTCTTAAAAAAAGTTACTCACACAAAGGAAGCCTGTTTAGTTGACTAACGCACATATAGGCGATAGAGAGTGTAAATGAAAGAAGACGCTCGCTATTTGACAGTTTTTGCCACGGGGCCGCGAGAAGAGGTTGTGTCATACTGACGTGTGACGCTAAACCTAAGTGAACTCCAATCTCATTTAGTAGTTTACGTAATAATTATGGCAAACAGGTGAAAGTTATGCATTTCAAATTATTGTTTATAGTTTTCTACATGACTTCTGAGTACTTTTTACGTATTGTTTAGCCTGGAAATGTGTTTAAAGTGGAAATTAAAAGACAGCGGTGAAAGGCGCCATTTCGTGAGTAGATTCTATTACTGTGGTATACCACAGTAATAGTTAAAGTAGTGATAATAGTTCTTTTTGCTTTATTTTAAGTATATGTGATCAGTTATATAATGTCTTACAGTTGTTTCAATCTTGATCTATTCACGCTATCAAAGAACTATTTACGCGGTATGAAAATTATTCAACAAAACCTTAATTTTTAGCAAAAACTTCATGACTGATTTCGTAGTTTCTATGAAAACCGTTAATTTGTCAATTTTTTTAAACATTGACATAAAGTCTGATGCTTACTTACCAGTTATGTAAACTTGGTTTTAATATAAGGTTGCAATATTTTATTTTGATTTGTAATGAAAATACATCTGTATGACTTTGTTTTTATGGGTCGGAACTAGATTTTATAATACTCCAATTTATGCCTATTACCGATGGTACGACCAGATAACCCTCTGTAATAGAATATATAAGAATCTATTACCGATCCATGCAATATTTGTTTGGGTCGGTAATGGGTTCCTATAGAAGTATCTATTACCGAGCGACATATTAGTCTTGTATCGAAATATGACATTTAGTGTACCGTAAGTACAGATTTCTTAGGTGAAACTGAGTCTTCTGTGGGTATTCATAAAGGAGGATAGTATAGGTATATGTATTTGTCATATTTTGTATATTCAACCGTCGGTATTAAGCTCCGAATTTTGAGATGGGTTTCTATTTACCTTATGGGCTCAGGCGAGTACATGGGGACTTTGTCCTCACTCGGGACACCAAACAAATCAAACAAAATACTACAGAAATCAACTTTAATTACATAAAAAAAATATAAAAAATACTTAATTTATGAAAACTATATTAATTTAGTCTGAAATAAACCGAAATTCTATGAATCTTGTATAATAAACACAAAAAAGTAGGTACTTCTGTAGGTACTTAATAGTACAGGCAAAAAATAAAAATTCGGTTTGATATTAAACTCTTCTGGAATAAATTGTGTAGGTACTATTAGTATAATAGTACATATGTAACAAAGGTACGTAAGTTGCATATGAAGCAAATTTCTTGAATGAAAACTAAACTAGAAATTACAGTAATAATTTTCCTTACTAAATAAATAACATTTTATAGCTGACATTTCTTAGGACATTTTTATCTTATCTTAACATATAGTTTACTTTTAATTCAGTACCTAACTTTAATCTTCAGTTTTAGATTTCACAGGACATTTTTTCTTACCTTATAAATTAAGCGTTAATTAAGTAACTTAAATTCTCAGTCTTACATTGATTAGGACTTTTTTCTTACATTAAAATTTAGTTTTTAGTACATGTGTTTTTAAGTATCAGTGACTAGTGAAGATAATTATTCTGTATCTTAATTTTATTAATAATACAAAATAATAAGACTCACAAAATTGACTGCTGTTTGGTATGGAAATCAGTATAAAGTTTCTCTGAATAGTTAGACAGTAGACACGGATACCCAAAGAAGTAGTACCAAATGCTCTACCTGATATATATCTTCTTCTTTCCTCTATTCCACAGTTTTTTAAACCTGAAAATCGGAATTAAAATGTAATCAACTTTTATGTGAAATAAAAAATCTTACATTATTGAGACCGGATGTACTCGTCCGAGAACATAAATTACTTGTTTAAATCCGCTAGTACTCACACGAGTACATAAACTTCAGAGCTATATGAAACCATAGTTTTTTAACTATATGGATGAAATCTACTTACTGACATATGAAATACATTATATATGTATTTATTAATTAAAACCAAACAAAAATATATAATTAGACTTTCAGTGAGATAAATTCGGATTTACTTACCGCGGGACACCGTGTAGCCAGTAGTGACAGATGTCAAAGCCGCACTGATCGCTGATTGGCCATCTGAGGCTAGGTGTCTGTTTTATTTGGTTGACAGTTTCGTTCGGTAACGTTATATGCCTACAAACTTGTTATGCTGCTTTGACATTTCACAGGAGATTTTTTTTGATCTTATGTCCTCAAGTGAGGACCGGGGGATCCAGGAGGTTAAGTACCACGTTAATAGGCGCCATTACCTTATTAATATCTCCCGATTGAAATCGTATAATTAGATTTATCCGTCCTGCAGTTAACTTTTATAGAGCAACTAGATAAGTTACACCTACCTATACCGACCGTGTTACTGTAGCTTAGTACTCGTATATGGATGTATCTTTAGTAGTGCCGATAACTGCTGACTCCTTGAGACATCGAACCGGAGGAAATCTTTGTTGGGGAAAAGTCTCTGAAATATTTGGAGTCGTAGCAAAATACAAGGTACCATGAGGAAAGGGAAATAAACGAAACCACGCATTCCTGTGACCAGAAAGAAAGAAAAAAAAAGTTTTTTTTTTTTTTTTGTATTTTTTACTATTTTTAATTTAATATACTTTACGTAAAAATTAAATTTTATTCATAAAACTGGCACTTAAAATGAGTTTAAACTTCTCACTTTTTGAAATCTATCAATGAGGATAGTGGCGCTATTCTCCATAATGGCATCAACGCCGTTAAAAAGTCCTATTGTTTTTTTTTTTTCATTTGGTAATAACTCTGAAACTAGGCAAAATCCAGAAAAGTTTATAAGGCATTTTAGTATTAAAATGGGATTGGAAATACGCTATTAAAATTATTCCCTTTCCTCAGGGGCACCATTAGTTATTTGTGTGGTTTGTTATTTTTCTGAGCCACTATACATTTTCATACAAAATTACACATATAATACAGAGATGAGGCATTTCATTCGATAGTTCTGCTATGACGCCGCCCAATTAATCAGATGCTGTACACGACTCGAGTAATGTATTTTGGCCTGCCTTGAAATTTGGGGAATAACCTATAAGGTAGGTACAGCGGGGCAAATCTCGACTGGGGGACAATTGTAACTGTATATATCTCGAGAACTACTTATGTTATCGCTTTGAAATTTGGAATACTTATGAACATCGTTAACCTCTACAAATTGAAAGTATTATTTTTTTAAGTTTGTCAATATAAATTACAGAAAATGGCCAAAATGAAAGGGAGGCAAACTGTAAATTTCAAGTAATTAGGTCAAGTGGGATATCGTTAGAAAGAGCTCAAAGTGTAGGTACATACAAAACAATTTTTTATAAGTTTTTGGTTGTGGAAATAAAATATTTTTTGGGGGAAAATGTAAAAAAAAATAACGTCCCCCACCCCTTATCTCCGAAGTTTACCAACATAAATTCATGAAATTTTCACCAATCATATAGCTATCGTCGGTGCGAATTCAAAAATCGCTATGTGTTTTTTACCATTTTCGATTATTTCATATTTTGATTCCCTTTTAAATTCCTCGTCGACCCATGAAACAATTTTTCCAATCTACAAACGGAACGAAATTGCGACTAAAAAGTAGCTAAGTAGCACAGAGCGAAAAAAATTTACTCGATTTGCGTTGAGGGCCGTAGCGATAACGTTACTCATAATGCACATGGCGAATTTTTGTGGGGCGGATTACCTGAAGTCGACACTCGTATTAAATAAAGCACATTCCTTCTTCAATTACTGAAAAAATCGGGTTTAGATGACATAAGTATTTGTTAATACGATTTCGTTTCTTTTTAATTTATTTAAAAGAAAAGTGTATACAGCCGCGAAATATCCCATAACCTTTCTATGTTCACAGATAATCACAATACCAAGTAACAATAATCATACCTAGATCGTGTGTCACATCCACCAATGATCGAAACAATTTGGTAGTTTTTGCTTCGATTTTCCGAAAAACCTACTATTTTTGTAGACATATGAAACTAAAACCATAAGAACTATATACTCTTTACTTTTGCTGATTGCTCTTTAGTATAGAATATAGTATAGTTTAGTAAAGTATTATTTTGAAAGGTTTTGCGATCATGATGAATATGTTAGTGTCCATAAACAGAAATAAAAAATTAGGTGTATTGCTGGTGTAAAATTAATTTTCATATTTACTCATGTAAATTAATTTGGTTTTCCTTCAACTCCTCAATTGTCAGGACTCAAAAGTGGTGCTGAAACTTTTTTTGTACGATAGAAAGCAAACGAGTAGACAATTCGCCTGATGGTAAATCTTCACCGGTGAACTTGGACATCCGAGACACAAGAAGGGTTTGAGGAGCGAAGCCGCTCTTTAATATGGGAGGACGTTTTTTTTTCTCTAAGGTGAAGCCATTTCAGAGGGATTCAGGAAGTATCTGGAGTTACGCACAGTTGAGGCCTGCCAGAAATCTACCCTACTAACTTCAAGCAGAACGTATCGGAGGCATGCATGGCCTTATAATCATAAATATTAAAAAATCTCTGCGCTTGTTGTCGGTGAAGTATTTTTCACTTTACTGACCATTTTTTAAATTCCTCATACGACGCAATAAAATATTCGGTTGAGATAGAGGAGCTTGAGGCTTTCTTTGCATCTTTGATTTTTCGCTTAATATTGACATCCATGGTGTTCATGACCTATGCGTGGCCAAACAAATTTCCCCTGTTGTTAACTATTGTATCTAACTGACATCTTTTCTCTCTTGCTTTACTCAGTTCTTCTTTGTTCCTTTCTGTCCAATTTGTCCTCGGAATGTCGTGTCAGTCTCCATGTCCCACATGCAAATAAATGCTTCAGAGTACCTAGCCAACGTCACATATCATAGCTAGCTCTCCCTATCGCTCTTTTATAGTGACGTGAAAGAACATGATTATGTTTCAATAGCCACATTGCGTCTATACCTACTTTATAAACCTTGACTTAGTGTTTTCTTACATTGTTCTTTGAGCTGGTAAGATCTTTTACTTCTTAAATATTTCTTAGCAATTGACATCGTCCGCTTCATACCCGCCGTGTATTCAGGCAAGGCTTATTCAACGTTACTTGATTGTTTTGAAGTGTGGGGTGCTTCGGGTGTAATGATAACTCAAAAGTCGAGTCAATACTCTTCGTTTATTCAATAAAAATCGTGCTTATATACTATCCTGGTCACGGTCAATAGTCATTCCCATCTGTTTTAACATTACATTTTATTGTATGTTTTATGACCAATAATCATTACTTTAATTATACCATATACTTTATGATTACTTATAATTACATCGTAAAACTCTATGATCCATAACACACAGCTGCATGAGCATAGGGTTGTCACTCTGTATGAGATGAGTTATATATCATCAGGGTTGTCACACTACACTACAGTTTGATTGTTTAGTCCACGCACTATCCAAAAGTTACAAAACTGTCCTAATTTTCCTTAAGTATAAATTCTAGTGAATGGACGAACTTTGTTCATTATCTACAAAATACTTTAAAAAGTCATCATAACTTGTTCTTATTTATCATAAATTGTTATTCAATAAAAAGTAAGAGGACTCTTCTTATAAATTTAAATAGATATCATACACGAAAGAAAAAACGACAAGGCCCACTGGTGGCCGAGCCGGGAATCGAACCCGGGTCTTCAGCTTACGCGGCTAACGTCTTCACCACTAGACCACCCGCCCGCCACTCTTCAGGACTCTTCTTGTCACTTGTCGGTGGATCAAGTTCCATGTGTGTTGATCTTCCGCCTTTACTTTACTTCCTGATACGGCACGACGTTGTTCTTTGCTTTATTTGAGTTATCTCTCTTTATTTGAGTAAGCTCTCCTTGGTCCTTCCTTTTGCCTCTTTATTTCAATGTTTCTAGGATGTTTTTGTATAATTCGTCACATCGTAGCTGGTTCCAAACATTTTCTCTCTTCTGTTATGCATATTTTTCAATAAACTCCTTCTCTCTTCGAGGTTCGTTTGGTTTTCATTTCAGTACAACTGATCTTTCTCATTCGACGCCAGTTTCTACATTTCAAAAATCTCTAGGTTCTTAATATCACGTTTACGTTGTCTATGTGTAAGTATCTTATTATCCACGTTTCGTTTCCGAATATTGCTGTCCAGATTATTTGATATTTGGGCTTTGAATGTTTTAATATCTTGTGTACATCTGAAGTTAGTATTGATTATACTTCCCCAAAACCTACGTTACCTTACCTACCTTAAAAAATACTAAATATATAAATATCAGCTATATGCTAGGTATATTTTGTACTATGTTTATTTGAAAATAAAATCGCTATGTGTACATTTTACACATGACGATTTACGTGTACCGAAATTAAATCGCAGTCGAAATGTATCCAAATTCTGGAAAATTAATGATATTGTAAAATTTTACGGGAAAACCTTTTTCTTTTCTTTATTAGTACATATTATGTAAAATATATTGATGTTTCATAAAAAAAAAAGTTCAAGAAATATATTACAAATACGGAAATAAACAGTTTTTTCGTCTACTGAAAAGTAGCTTAAAAATACATAGCTATTTTTTAATTCGCACCGACGCTATTATAATGTAACCTACTTTTTTAAACGCCTGCTGAACTTGACGTACGGTAGTTACAAACTAAATGATTTCATGTCCCTAAAAACATACAATAGAACAGAAAATAAAATACATTCCACCAAACACCAACTGCATTGTTGGCAATGTCACCCAAAAGCGCAACTACAAATTACCCAGTCGAAAACTGTCGACGGCACGCCGGACGTGTGACGTCACGCCATGTTACGCCACGGCACGCCACGCCACGTCACCAAACGCCACAATTCAATTCGCGGTATTTGCTCCGTCACAATGCGGAGGAAATATCGCGAGTTATTATTTACACTTTTAAGTTCTCCGCGCTGTAATAGCAACGTGATGATTTTGTATTAGTTTTTTTTTTCACCACGGCTTACTTTGCTATTCGAAAACAGATAGCAAAATTGCATTTTATCCACAAGAGTGCAAAGTAATTTCATACAAATTTTAACTTGATATCTTGAGCTGGCTGGTAGAAATTACCTATAAATGATGATTTTGAATTATAAATATTGAACAAATTGATAGATTTGATTTAGTTTGATGTTTTGTTCGTGTTGGTGTGGTGAAAAATTTTGTATTTCACTTGGCGGCAAAGTTTGTTTTAACCTTCGTGCCTTGAAACGCTCAAGATTCCACTTTTTGGAATCTTTCGCTTGCTCGGGCCTCAATATTGGCACGTGCGGTTGAACATATTTATTTACTTCACGTGCTTCGTATTTTTAGCATCAAAAAGAAAGTAAGTGATCATGGCGTGTCCCTATAGAACAATAACATCGTTCTCCTGGGTCCTGACACCTTACTTAGGGTCGCCCCTCCGGATACTTGAACGCCACTTGTACCTCAATCTTTGTCGATAGCGTTAGGTATAGCTTTGTCAAGGTCTAATCAAGTTGGTTGCGGGTCAACCATCATACATCCAATGTTTGTCACCAGCGTAATCGTCCTTCCTGATTGATATCCTACGCTACGACTTTAAAAGCGTCTCGGTTTCAGTTATTCCAAATTTTTTCTGACCAAGTAACACCATTTCAGACAAGGACAGCCGTTACTTTTCGCCTCTAAACTACATAGGTCCTAGTAGTATTTATTTAATTTTTAAAGAGCAGAGCGCAAATGAAAAATGAAAATGAAATGAAAATGAAATATTTATTTTTCAAGTAGGCATATTACAATGCGCATATGAACGTCAAATAAAGCTACGCCGGCTCTAACCCTACGCCTCAGCCTCGAGAAGATTTCAGTCCCCCCTCAGTTGGGAGGGGGGTATCCACTATGGGACCGGCAAGAAACTCGGCGGGCAACTTCTTTTCAAAACATTACATCTTATAATTAACATGCATTAAATAACAACATACAATTTAACATGCAAAAGTATTCATCAAAGAATATGAACAGACTAGGTACTCTATGGAAATCAATTTCAATAAATTATATTATTGCTTAATAATACGTCGTTCTTCTTTAGAGAAAACATATCAAATTGTCATAGAAGAAAAAGATAATATGAATCTCAATATCATTAAATATGTAATTTACCTACACAACATAAAATATAAAATATTTGATGTGCTTTCTTATCTGAACTGTGTCCTCTATACATAATACAATTATTTTAATTGCTATTCGTTTTTTGTAGTTTCTGGTTCGGGCCATGCATGTTTGTCTGTCAAATAGTCCTCGACTCTGTAATAAGCCTTTAACATCAATGATTTTTTTAAGTAGTTCTTAAGAGCTGGGAGGGGTAATCTCAAAGCAGTGTCAGGTAACTTATTATAAAAATGAATGCATTGCCCAACAAATGACTTCTGTACTTTACGGACGCGAAACTTCTTTATGGCAAGCTTATTTTTGTTTCTAGTGTTATAATTATGGATATCAGAATTCTTAGTGAAACAGTCTAAATTCTTAACAACATAAATTATACTATCATAAATGTATTGGGAAGCTACAGTTAAGATATTAATTTCTTTGAAGAGTTCTCTTACTGATTCACGTGTTCCTAAGTTGTAAATAGAACGAATGGCTCTCTTTTGTAATACAAAGATAGTCTGTATGTCAGCTGCTTTGCCCCAAACCAGAATACCGTATGACATTACACTGTGAAAATAACTATGATACACTAGGCGAGCTGTCTCAACATTAGTCAGTTGCCTGATTCTCCTAACGGCGTATGCGGCTGAACTTAATTTGCTTGCTAGTTTCTTTATATGAGGACTCCATTGTAGATTTTTGTCCAATGTTAAACCAAGAAACAGTGTTGTATCTACCATCTCTAAGCATTCATCATTCAAAAGTATTTTTGTATCGATTGGTTTAACATTCGGCAGAGAAAATCGAATACATTTGGTTTTCTTAGAATTAAGAAGTAAATTGTTGACAGTAAACCACTGCAGTACATCAGCTAACGTGCTATTAATTACATTGTAATCCGTAGATTTTCGGTCAACATTAAAAAGCAGTGATGTATCATCAGCAAAAAGTACTATTTCACAAAAGTTTTTCACTATACATGGCAAATCATTTATATAAACCAAAAACAGGAATGGACCTAAAATTGAGCCTTGTGGCACTCCTAATTGGACTACAGTCCCGCTAGAGCGAGTTTTGTTAACAACTACTGTTTGTGTTCTATTGCTAAGGTAAGAAGACATAAAGTTTAGGGCATTTATAGACAAACCATAGTGTTCTAATTTCAAAATGAGCGTTCCATGAAAGGCTTTCACACACAATCAAAGGCTTTTGAAAGATCACAAAATATGCCAATTGCATCACAAGAATTTTCCCAAAAATTATATATATGTTTAATGAGTACCGAAGCAGCATCGGTCGTGGAACGGCCCCTTGTGAAACCGAACTGTTTGCTTGTAAGTAATCTATGTCTGTTGAAGTGTCCCAGTAGATCATTTAACATTAGCTTCTCAAAGACTTTACTTAGTACAGGAAGTATTGATATGGGACGGAAATTGGTTATATCACTCGAATCACCCGATTTAAAAAGCGGTATGACTTTGCTACATTTCATAAGATCTGGAAAGGTGCCTTGTGAAATTGAAATATTATATATTACGGCCAAGTAAGGTGCTATTATATCTATGACATGACTAATTACTTTAACTGATGTTCCCCATAAGTCTTCCGTTTTCTTTAAATTGAGTGACTTGAATGTTTTAACAATATTTACAGAGTCTACTTGACTAAATTCAAATGAATTATTACATTTCTTAACATTAGCACAAAGTAATGAATGGGCTTGAGCCGCAGAAGAATGTAAACATTTTGTGGTGTTAACGGCTATATTTGAGAAATAATCTTCGAATGCCGAGGCAACATCGCTGTTCGACACTATTTGTTGATTATCTGATACAATGTTGACTTGACAATCGCGTGATTTACATTTACCAGCTTCTTTATTTATAATACTCCAAGTTGTTTTCACTTTGTTGTCCGACACTTTCAATTTAGAACTAATAAAGTTTTTCTTGGCAGTTAAACACACTTTCTTGAAGATTCTTGAGTAGTTTCTTACATAGTCCAGGAATTCTGAATTCTTGTTCAGCTCTCTCTCACCATAAAGTTCATAAAGTCTTTTTCTACTTTTGTGAATACCTACAGTAGCCCATTCACTAAACTTTGTTTTAACTTTTGACCCACTAATAGATTTCACTTTGAAATTGTTATTAAATTGATTAAGAATTACATTGAAAACATCTTGATACAAATGATTACAGTCATAATGCGAAAATGGTATTATAGACAAACTATGTAGAATTTCATTTTTGAATGATTCCAAGCGAGATCCAGTAATGGGTCTATATGTTATTGTTTGTGGAGTATCATGAATAACGTTTAAGAAAGCTGCCCTTTGGCCGCTGTGATCGGAATGAAAACAGTTAAATAATTTCTTATCTATACATTCACAGTTACAAAAAATATTATCTAGGCATGTTGCACTAGTCACACCTACCCGGGTAGGTTCAAGAAATAAATTAAATAAATTAAATGATTTAAACAAACAGAACATTTTAACAGTATTACTAGATGACTCGAGCAAGTTAACATTAAAATCTCCACATACAATAACATGTTTTTGGCCCTTGCATACTAAATTCAGAACATTTTCCATTGTAGATTCAAATATGCTGAAGTCAGCTGATGGTGGTCTATAAACACATACAATAATATATCTGTCTAATTCAACACATGAAATTTCTATAGTTCTTTCTATGGAATATTTTACAACATCTTTGCGCTCTTTACACTTCATACAATTTTTAACAATAATAAGGGAGCCACCATGAGCAGCAGATTTTCTGGCAAAAAAACTAGCTAATTTAAAATTAACATAATCAAATATCAACTGTTCTTGTTTCAACCAATGTTCAGTAATACACATAACTTCAACATTATTACTATCTAAAAATAATCCTACTTCTAATTCTTTGCTGGAAAAACCCTGAATATTCTGGTGAACAACGTTCATATTCAGGTGTTTTTCCGCTGTCTTACAATCTAGTTTAAATGAGGCATGGGGTCCTTGGCTTTGTCAGCTGACTGAGACTTATATATAACACTATTACATCTATTTGGCTCAATATTGAAGGCCAATAACTCCACTAAATATACAAATAATTTCTTTGGCAAAAATACCTTCCGTGGAGCTAGCATGAAGCGCTCAATGAATTTATTTAAGTCAAAGAAATGGTACTTTTTATTAACAGCTATGGCATGGTACATTAAAGAATTATAGTAAGCTATCTTACAATTATAGTCATATGATACATTTTCTGCATAAGGTAGTGCACATAATATAATTTTCCCCACACCAGATTTTTCAATAACATTTAGTGTGGACATCAATTTATCTATGCTAAGCTTATCTACATTAAGACTATTTCCTAATAAAATTACTAATGTAGTACTGCTATCATAACATCCCTTTGAAATAAGGTCACATAAATGAGACAAAGTAATGTTTTGATAACAGTAATTTGTCACTTGTTGCTCTAACTGGTAGCTTAATAATGGGCCCATTCCTAACCCAATCTGATCTGAAAAAACAACAGTCTTACTGACTGCTCTAGGGGGCTGTTTAACTACTGCCGCATGCCTAGTTGTGTCGTGCACAAAGCTCATAGAAGCTACCGGTGACCAGAGAGCTGGCAGCTTTCTCTTGCAACGCATAAGCATTGCTATTCAGCGAGGGAATGCTGCCAGCATCTTTGGCACAATTCCGCGGGGGCCCTCTTTAGATGTATTTTTAGTTTAATTTTAAGTTGTTTTATTATTTTTTTACAGTTAGCCTTTTATTTATTTGTTATTTAAGTTTTATTACCTTAGTTATTAAGGTATTTATCTCAGTGCAGTGAAATCTAAGTCTTCTCTAGGAGAGGACGAGAGGAGTTTCAGTCTAGATATTATATAATTCATCCTAGACGTTAAAATCGATCAGCATTTAGCCCGGAAACATACGATATCGTCCCAATCAGCCGCGTCCCGAGCCGTGCTATTAATCAGCTGTGCACATAACGCATAAGTCAACAGATATGCGATACGATGGGCATATGCGCAAAACACCGGCGCTTTTAGGTATGGTTGACTTGATGATATTGATGCGTCCCGTGTCAAATATACGACATTATTTATAAATAAATAAAATAAATAAATAAATAAATATTATACGACATTCTTACACAGATTGACTGAGGCCCACGGTAAGCTCAAGAAGGCTTGTGTTGTGGGTACTCAGACAACGATATATATAATATATAAATACTTATATACATAGAGAACATCCATGACTCAGGAACATCATGTGTTCATCGCACAAATAAATGCCCTTACCGGAATTCGAACCCGGGACCGCGGCTTAGCAGGCAGGGTCACTACCAACTACGCCAGACCGGTCGCCGGATTTATGTACTATAACAAAAAGATAGTAGATGGAAAAACAGTAGAAAAATAAATTAAAACAGCATATTTGGATTGATACAATAGGACTACTTATAGAAATGTATATAAATAATTTTGGCCAGCTTTTTTAGTGAAATACCCCTATGTACTTTATTTCATCCGCTGCTATTGTTTCAGTTTTAAACTTTGTACAGTCAATCAAAATAGCTATATAACTTCAATAATTCTGTAGGTAGTACAAAGTTTCTAACTACCCACGTAGTTACATTACTTCAAGATGTCTGAAATTGTCCGTGTAGGACGAGCAATCGAATCCCGGAACATGGCATCCATTAGGTCACATTTCCGATACAATACTATCTGTTAACATTCGATAGTTTGTTATGTACACGAGTATAATGTAATTATAATATAGGGTCTTTGCTGTAACATGAGCATGAGCAAATTATTCAAATATAACTTACTATAACCGCAGTATTAATAAATAGTACTATTGTGCAGTATGGTCATTCCCGCTCCCCGCTGAAAGTGCCCGTTCTCGGTTACCTCACAGTTACCATCATCCTCCTTGCGTTATCCCGGCATTTGCCACGGCTCATGGTAGCCTGGGGTCCGCTTTGACAACTAATCCCATGATTTGGCGTAGGCACTACCTCACAGTTACCGCCGACAAAAAAAACGTGTACAGTCGACCTGTCATATCTCACTCATAAAGCACGGTGCCCGTTCACCTACACGGGCTTAGACTGTGTGCTAGGAATGCGCCGCTTTCATATATTTGATCTCCAGTGTCCGAGGTGTGCTTTAACATTTGATAAACAATATAAAAGATATATGAAAATCTTAGTTTTCTTGTACGGTCGACTACAAAGAGATGTATACACTTTTTCACCTTATTGCATTGTAATAAGGTGAAAAAATGGATACATCTCCTTGTAGTCGACTGTACATAAAGTGAAACTGATTGCATCATTATTTTTTTTTCTTTTTTACTCTCATAATTAGGCTATGACTTACCTTCAAAATAGAAATACGGCACCGACAATGACCTATAGGTATTTCTGGCGGCGTTGCCAACTTGCAACAAGAGATGTATCAATGTCTACTCAAGGTTATCATTCCACTTGCAACAGGAGTTAATTGATCAGCTGACTAGGGGTAGACAAGAGACAATCGTTCTGGTTACTGTATTGCTTCCTAGTGCGACATATTCGTGTGCCATGCAGCGTTAAAGCAGTTGGCTACTTGTTTAAGGGCCCTGGAAGTTATTTCAAGTTACGAATGAATATTATCGGTCAATCAAGTCGCAAAGTTACAAACTCAGACTTGAGGAACAACCCAATGACACCGTATTAAACGGCAGAAAGGCAGAAAACATCAGTTTTGCAACTAAAAATACCAGATCTTTAATAAACAAGTACATAACTAAAGCCTGTGTGCGTAGCCGAATGCACTAACGCTCACGAAACGCTCACGATAATACCTCTTTCGTTGCTATCTATCTCTATCGCTCTTGCGTATTGGCGCGACAGAACCAGACTACATTTCTGTGGCGTTTCGATGGCGTTTTGCGTCGCAGAAATGCCATTCGGCTACGGGGCCTGACCAGAAATATTTGACTACGCGCCATGTTGCGCTTTGGTCAAGGCTTTAATTATGAATAAAGATATCACTAGTTAAAATAATTGAAGATTTAAAGACGTCCCGGACAAGACCTCTGGCAATAGAAAATTAGGATAGCCTACCCCAAAGAAGATAAGATAAAGCCAAGAAAAGAATCAGGAACGGCTCACTCCGCGATTCTTTCGTAGAGAGTCGGGCGTCGGCTGTCGTGTGCGATCTTTTTAGAGTTCCGTAGTCAACTAGGAACCTTTATAGTTTCGCCATTTCTGTCTGTTTGTCCGTCCATCCGTCCGTCCGTCCGTCCGTCCGCGGATAATTTCAGTGACCGTTAGCACTAGAAACCTGAAATTTGGTACCAATATGTATATCAATCACGCCGACAAAGTGGTAAAAAATGTTTTGTGTTGTTAAAGTGGGGGCTGATTTTTTTTTTTCATTTCAACCCCAACGTGTGATATATTGTTGGATAGGTATTTGAAATGAATACGGGTTAATAAAAATCGTTTTTTGATAATATTAATATTTTCAGAAATAATCGCACCTAAAGTTCTAAAGCTCGCTCTAACTTTTGAACCATAATTATGTTTAAAAAATATGGGAAAAATCACAAAAGTAGAACTTTATAAAGACTTTCTAGGAAATTTGTTTTGAACTTGATAGGTTCAGTAGTTTTTGAGAAAAATACGGAAGACTACGGAACCCTACACTGAGCGTGGCCCGACACGCTCTTGGCCGGTTTTCAATGTAGGTAAAAATTATGAAAGGCGGCTTTTGTAAACATCAAAGCAGTGAGCCTTCTGTACTTGTATTATATATTCTGTGGTTAAACTTAGACTAGTTTTAAGCAAACTCGACTCGCAATAGCTCACTTAAACATTTATAACATTGAAACCTCGGGCCAACACTCCCGGGAGTGAAATATTTTGGAGAAACCGCTAAAGATGGAAGACGGTCGGGAGTTCAGATTCTTGGCAGCGTGTTGGTTTGAGGAGTAGGTATTTAGAAGCAATTACAATCAGCTCAAAGTTACTGCTCTTTTCTAAGTTTGTTGCAAACAGATATACATTTAAGATAATCCATACTAATATTAATATTATAAATGGGAAAGTCTTTCACGGCAAAACGGAACGGAGCGACGAATTGAAATGATTTTTGAAGTGGAGATAGTTGAAGGGATGGAGAGTGACATAGGCTACTGTTTGTCTTTTTCTGACCCGAGCGAAGCCGCGGGCATAAGCTAGTAGAATATAAATCGTTTAACTGGTGTACCTATAATTCGTGCTTCGTCTTGTTCTAGTAAAATTGTTCTAAAACACTCCATGCGGATCTCCCACACTCTTCAAGCTAGCTTTTTCCCGGCCTAGCACCAGGGTCCGTTTTCCTGCTCATTCTTCTCCACTTTGCCCGGTCTTCGGCATCCTGAGGAGTGAGATTGTTCTCTTCCATGTCTGATATTATATAACAGCCAGTGTGGGAGCACCATAAAACAGACGATTATGATAATAACACTTTCTGTCTGTCTGTCTGTTCTTCTGTGGATTCAGGTGACCTACTATTAAATCAGAAGGGGTAATTTCCACTTTGAGGCACTAAGTAACTTTTCTAAAAGTGGCACTTGGTCTTTACATACAAACTACTTGGAGAATGAATGTAATAGTAGGTACTTAAGAGAACAAGTTCGTAGTTGAACAAAACGCTTTGTAAGTAGAAATATACCTCTATGTTATACTCGGATATAGATGTATCCAATAGTAAAACCGGGTGGACCAGTGGAGATCAGATTTCGCGCGATCCACACAATGTCTGTTTGCGGTGCGATTCGTTAGTAAATAGCTTTTCGCAGTCCGCGGACGGTTGGCAAAACTCGGCTTGCGAAGTGACGATGGACTCATATTGCCAGTGGGTATGCGAGTCGCGTAATCGTGAGACGCTACTTTTGAAGTAGGTATTACGAATCGAATATAGTACGGACAGTTTTCGAATAGTTACAATACCTATTTTTGAAGTAGATATTATGAATAGGGTTCTATCCCATTCCCAGCCTTAGGCTACTGGTATAGTATGATTTTTTTTAAAGGAACGTTTCTAAACAAAGGTATTGTTCCTTTTGTGTTGAGCGGGAGCTTCTGTGCTAAGACAACAAAATAGTTTAAAAAGCAACTGTATCCTGATAATTGTAAGGTTCAAATCTGTGCAGCAGCAAATTTGAGATATATTGTTTTGGAAATGTGAAGCGATAGACCACACCGGTATAGGTGCGAATATACAGCGCTTATAATACTTTGATACTTGGTGGTGGCGGTGTACGTAATAAAACACGTATATCACTGTTATTTTTTATTTATGATTTTGTTAACAATCAACAATTGTATATAGCAATTAATAAATAGTAAATACATAAAATAACATAAATAACTAAACAAACCGTAATTTAAATTATATGAAATGTTTCCTTCATTTATTCTTTTAGCAGGTAAAAATAAATGTGGTATGGGTAAGTACTAAATATTATCATTCGGCATCATTAAAGTTTTGGATAAGTACTGCATTCCTCATAAACGAAACATGTAAACATAACAATGGCGATCAAATTGAAAAACCTTATCAGTGTTTATTGTCACTTTGCGTCGACACCTTAAGGTGCCAGGTGCTTATCAGCCTTTTAATCTGGCAGTTTCGCTATTTAAACGTGTTATTTTTATTATACAGACTGACATATTACAGATGATTATTATAACTATACGTACTATACTTACACCACCAAGTATCAAAGTATTATAAGCGCTGTGTATTCGCACCTATACCAGTGTGGTCTATCGCTTCACATTTACAAAACGATCTATCTCAAATTTGCTGCTGCACAGATTTGAACCTTACAATTATCAGGATACAGTTGCTTTTTAAACTATCTTGTTGTCTTAGCACTTTTAACTTTTATACACTTTGACATGCCACATCAGTTTAAAAAACATAGTTTTGAATAGTCTTTAGTCTTAGTTTCTTATATAATTATGTAAATATGTTCATGTAAATAAAGATATTGTTTTGAATGAAATTTTAAGTAAATATTCTAAAAGAACAACTAAAATTGTTTAATTTACTTTTGAAATAATTTTCAAGGTGCGTGATTTTTCCCCATAGACAAAGACAAAGTTTTTGTGAGTTTTCACTTGTTTTTGTATTTTTTTTATGATCCCTATTATAGTATAACGTGCGTCCGAATGATTCTCCTGCTTTAATGTTTTATTTTTAGCGTGGAGAGTATAAGCGGATTACCTTCGCTTAAGCTCGGAAAATTTTGTGTTTATTCACCAATCATAAAAGAAAATTGAGTATAAGTCGATTATTTGTTCGACATAAAAGAGGAACGAAAAAACAAATATGAATCAAGAACTTAATCCGTAATAATCCCAATAATGCCTGGTAGCTAGATTCCCCTCTAGATTAGAAGTCAGGCCCCGTAGCCGAATGGAATATCTGCGGCATTTGGCGTCACAGAAATACCATTAGATATAGATACGAAAGAGATATTATCGTGAGCGTTTGTGCATTCGGCTACGCACACGCACTTCCAAACCCTATCTACACAAATATTTCGTTTTCTAGGCTCCTATGAAGCCAGACAAAAAGCCGGGGCAACGCCAATCAAATCGACTAAACGAACATCTTTCTCTTTAGCTTTGTGATTAAGAGCGACAGAGATAGAAGCCCTTAGGCTTGTGTAGTACATGTACTAATAGTACAAAAGACACGATTCCCTGCACTGTACTAGACCGAGCTACTCCCAAATGATTCTGCTCCCTAGTACATTTAGTACACTCACACACGCGCAACAGAATGGGAGCGAAGAGCCGAGGAGTGACAATGACAGCAAAGCGGTCCGTGCGATCCGTCCGCAACCGAACTAGAACCGACTGACTCGGACCGAGAGCGCGCGAAAACGGCCGAAGCACAACTCTAGAAGCACAGGCCCCGTAGCCGAATGGCATTTCTCCGACGCCAAACGAAAGCGATACGCCGCTGGCTCTGTCGCGCCAATACGCAAGCGCGATAGAGATAGATATCTACTAGCGCTTCGTTTCGTGAGCGTTTCGTGAGCGATTGTGCCATTCGGCTAGCCACCCTGGTATATGCATCGACTCGACTCGCTCCTCTATAAAAACAACACCTTACGTGGCCAAAAGGTCGTTACTGGGAATTGAATCGAATTCTCAGCTGGATTGTTTCAGGATAGTTGAGATTTCGTTTGCGTAGATACCTGTAAATAGTCAAGTTTTGAATTCGCTGGGGAAAATTGTGAAAGCAAGTACCTAAGTACCTACTGTAAAAGTCGTTGGAGCGGTGTAGCAATTTCATATTGGCTTCAATTGTTTCAATATGCTTACCTATTTCATATCGGCTAATAAGATCACAGAAGACTTGGAAAATTGTAAATTGTGCGTGGTTGTGCTAAGCCGCCAGGTGGTATTAAATAAATATAAATAAATATTATAGGACATTCTTACACAGATTGACTGAGGCCCACGGTAAGCTCAAGAAGGCTTGTGTTGTGGGTACTCAGACAACGATATAATATAATATATAAATACTTATATACATAGAAAACATCCATGACTGAGGAACAAATATCTGTGCTCTTCGCACAAATAAATGCCCTTACCGGGATTCGAACCCGGGACCGCGGTGTAGCAGGCAGGGTCACTACCGACTGCGCCAGACCGGTCGTCAAAACCGGTCGGTATTTGGGCACCAGAGTGTAATGCTTACTATTCGGCGATCTAATCGCTGGTATGCCTCCTATGTCATACATAATAAAATGAATCATACTTGAATCGAATCGAATCGAGACAAAATAATATTGTACCTACATTATAATCTTGCCTGTATCCCATATTGGGGTAAGCAGAGCACGTAAAATCTACTCAAGTTACACTGCCACTCTTGGCAATTAAGGGATTGAAAGAAAACGAAATTGTGGTGACGGGGTAAGAATTTCACCACCCCCTCTCTTCCCGTGGGTATCATAGAAGTGGACTATTATTGGTTATGGCTTAAATTGTGGCCTGTCACTACAATGTCACAATTTTGTTTTCTTTCAACCCCCTTAAGTCAGCAATTCCCGAAAAGTTTGTACATATGGATCACATCTTCGATTTTGATAAACATTGTTATTAGGCTGATAGAGTCCATGATGCTGAGCAAGATCCACTAGGTTTCCCAAAATGTCCCAAGTAGTTTGTATGAAACTTTCCTTTTTTGTTACCGAAAATGTATAGAAATCTGGTAACAAAAAAGGAAGGTTTCATCAAGAGAACTATCAAGCTACCTGGGATAGTTTGGGAAACCTAATAGTGGATCTTGATCAGCATTGTGGACTCTATATCAGCCTACCAATTTTTATCAAAATCGGAGACGTGATCCTAATGTACAAACTTTTCGGGAATTAGGTACTTAAATAATTTTGTAAATACCTCCTCTACATAAACCGTTTTGTAAGTTTTAAGCAACTTTACTCGTTCTGAATATAAAATTGCAATCGCGGCACAAATGCAGGAGATGAGGAAAATTCCCTCAGCGACTTGTTTCCATCTCTGTTTTTTGTACCACTAGCTACACATATGCCAAGTTTCATGTTTTCTGCTGGAAATAAATAGTCCGCTTTTTAAATTTTGTTTAGCTAGAGAACGAATGGAGGATGTAAAATGGTTAAGGATGTATTTTTTCTTCGTTTGACACCGTAAACTAGAATCAAAAGCAAAATTGGAAAAAATATATATAAATTATCCTTGATGGCGATCAATGAATGTCATTTCGTAACATTGTATTATCTCAGTTTACATGTCATGGTAATCTATTTTCAAGAAATCTGATCTCAAGATATAAATTATAGGTTCACGGTTATTTAATTGAGAGGAGCTTACGATGCTAACTTTATTATATTATAACCTAGATCGATTATCGCTTGCTCGCAAAACAGGATAGCTGACTTCATCGATACCAAATAGATGCTATTCCTCCGGATTGTTTTTTTCTTTTCTTATTGTATATTTTTGGCTTTGCCATACAGTTGGCCCAACGCTACGCTCGTGAGACACTAGATGTGGGGGGGGGAGCTTATACGCTTTTAAGTCTCCTGGCATAGTTGACTTTACGTAATGAGATGGTTAGTGGATTTGGATGCACTGCTAGGCGATCCTTGTACATACATAAACCATAATAGCTTTTTGCCTCTTTAAGGACAGTCGGCATTTTTAGATAGTTATGGATTTCACAAAAATGTAAAATAAATCTACTTACCTACTTAAAATACTTAAGAATAAAAAGTAACTTGAGTTTTCCATATTAGGAAAGATTAGGAAAATACAAAATAAGTAGCTAAAGAAATCCAACAATCAATCAAGTTCAACCAAAGGAAATTTAATGAATGTCCTAAAAATGGAAATGGAACACTTTGTCAAAATCTCTTCAAAATTACTTTTTAGAATGTGGGTGTTTTATTTAATACAATTTAGGGCTTTCCAAGTTTTCGCACTAAAGGCATAGCATAATAATAATTATAAAATTTATATGTTTTATACTGTTTTGTAAGTGTTTTTTTTATTTTACTTTTATACTCATATTGTACAAAACCTAACTTAAGAAGGAAGATAAATAAAGGAATTATAAAAATATTCAATTTATTTTTATCAAAGTACACTGGTTGACTTGCCTCCTTAAGTTTTTACTTTACTGCAAATTGGCTGCATTCGCACGTCTTATGCATAATGCATTGCATAAAATGAAAATGGTATTCTTTAGCAATTACTCATGATAGTCACGATAAGGAGGTACTTTCCACGTACAAAATTTAATAATGTAGCCGCTCATTGTTAAACCAAGTAGGTACAATGCTCCATTACATATAAAAGCGTTAAATCACAGTATAATAAAATGTACTATCGTTAAACTAGTACCTACGCCAAACCTTGGGACTAGTTGTCAAAGCGGACACCTGGCTCCCATGAGCTGTGGCAAATATCAGTATAACGCAAGGAGGATGGTCACTACCGCTCCTAGCTGAAAGTGCCGCTCACCCGCTATCGGTTACTTCACAGTTACCGCCTGTCAGAAACGAGACCAGTCGACCTGTCATCACTCAGACGCATTCACCTGCATGAGCTTAGACTGTGTAGTAAGTGTAGTAACGCGCCTATTTCATATTTTCATCGCCATTGTCCGAGGTGTGGTATTAGAGACCAGTAAAAGCAAACATTTAAGTTAAACAGTAGGCTTATCGTATTTTGTAACGAATCCCTTACAAGTGCAGTATTTCAGAACGGATTGGCACTTACACCGAATGGCACTTCGCAAAATGTGAACCACTGTTGTGAATGATACTCACAGTCTTTGTTAAAATATTGAGCGTATTTTTCACTTGTCACTTCATATAAATTATGTTACATGGGTTTCACAAACAATGTGAAACAAAAATTAGATTTTTCTACTCGTCGACTTTAATCTGTCAATTAGGACACCACAGACAAAACTATAAGGCCGGCAACAGACAGTCTTAAAAATTCATAATCTTAAAAAAAAATTGTATGCAAATTGACAGTTCAAACTGACACTGACAGATCTGTCAGTGTCAGTTTGCATACATTTTTTTTTTAAGATTATGAAAATTAAGACTCGTCTGTTGACGGCCTAAGTGCTGACTTTTCAGTGTTGGAACTTGGATAGTCTTTGACACTTAAGCTCACTTGCACCAATCACTTAACTCAGGGTTAGTGGGCTGTCATCTAAATTCCATATAAAATGGTGGGTTAACCCTCCGAGAGTTTAACCTTTCCTATTCCGCTTACTAGCCGATTACACACAAAATGTATAGAGAAAACCTTCCATTCCGTTACTGTGTATGACGGAATGGGAAAAAAATTGGAAGACTTTTTTCTCCTATTTGGATTGAAAGAGCTCGCGATTCTGAGTGAAAACCACATACAAATTTCCAATTCCAAAAAAAAAGTGGGGTTGTCAACTTTGAAAAAAATGGCCCATTTCAGTAAATTTTACACTTGCTACAAATAAAACTCCCATAACATGATTACACCCTTGGAATGATTATGTTAACAAAGCGGCTGTTCACAATAAAACGATAATTAAGTTAACAATGTATACAGCCTGGAAACTTTTTACAAACCAATCTGCTGTCGTTATACTCATAGCGCTTTCTCACCGTGACTCGCTGAAAATGTACAGATAAATATCTGAATAGAACAAGCAAAGGGCGTTACATCGCGCAATACGCCTACGCCAAATCTTGGGATTAGTTGTCAAAAGCGGACCCCAGGTTCCGTGACCCGTGGCAAATTCCGTGCCGTGAGAACGCAAGTCCGATGATGTAAAATTGTAAATAACCTATTTATTGGCAAGTAAAAATTCGTAAATTCAAGCCTTGATTGCGCAACGCAAAAAGGCAAAATAAAAGTTACCTATTAGAATAAATACCTACAAACATAGGGCGTAGGTATCCTGTGAAAATCTTGTGTGTTTTAGAAAAAGTTTTATCGAAATTTTTTAGAATCATCGGTTTGAGAAACCGATTCCGATTCCTATTTTGAATCTAGTTTGAATTTTGTATTAAATTTATACATACATACACACACACAAGCCTGTTTCTCAGAGGGGTAGGCAGAGATCAGGAATTACCATTTGCTACGATCCTTACAAACAATTTTTTTACTATTAGTTAAATATATAGACGATAATTATGATTAAAATAGTAAATCCAATTAAGGATCGAAAAATCGAATTATACCAATCCCTTAAGGAGAAAAAAATTCTTTGCGCTGAATTTTTTTTATTATTTTTTATATTGTGTACTGTGTAACAGATTTCTGTGAAAAAAAATAGTGCTGTGCATTGGAGTCCTTCCGCGTAGAAGAAGTGAAACTCCGTAATGTGGAAATGAAAATTTTAAAATTCGAGTTGGCAACACTGAGCGTTTAACGAATTAACGCTGTCAGTGAGCGTTAAAGGTTTAACGACGTCAGTTGGAAGTCGCATTAGAAGTTTCACTTCAATAAATAAATAAATTATATTACTACAAATACTTTTGAGGAACCCCTTTTTTTTGCATCCTTTCTCCTGAGGCATCTACCATGTAACATTATATGTCTGTGACCGGAGCGTTGATGAAAACCGATGACGCTGCAGTTCCGTTTTCGTTTAAACTCGGTCGCATTTGTACCTACGTTATTTGGTAAATTGCGTTTTCTACTATATTTGTTAAATTGAGCTTCTATTGTATTGTATTGTATTGTATTTGCTATTTTCATTTGGAAATCAACATGAACGTTTCGAGTAAATAAACACTCGAGCTTTTACAAAATAATAAGAATAACATTTTATTTAATTCTTTTAAATTTAATAATATTTTGTTATTGGGATGGAGTCTACCTTACGTTTGTTTATTGAATACTTACACAAGTTACAAAATATTTTGCATTACAATACAAATCTTTGATTAGTTTGATTTCCTCACAATAATATTCTGACAACGACAGAGTCAAGACACCGGCGATCGTATCGCCTTTTTACCCGCCGCACCCAAATCTCAAGGAAGGTGGTTTTCTCAATTCGTCTGTATTTTTTTTATGTTTGTTCCACGATATCTCCGTCGTTACTCGACTGATTTAGAAATTTTTTTTTGATCGAATGTAATATATGCATACATATGATATTAGTCCCATTTTTATCAGAACCCGGGTTACGATATTTCATCACTGAGTTCCTATGGCCATCATCAGATCAGCTCCATGATACTATAATATATACAATATTCACGTGATTTACATATGTGTGCAAAATTTCAGCTCAATCGGAAACCGGGAAGTGGGTCAAATTTAACTTGCAAAATTTGATTACAGGCAGACTATGGGACAGGTGAAAGTAAATAAAAGCTTTTAATAAATAAATATCCATAGAGCTCAGAGTTAACAATCCGCAAACCCACAATTTATACAACACCAGACATTTTCGAGACTATAATTCCTCAGCGGCGTCAACTTAAACGGCAAACTCGACAGCTTGCTTACATTAGCTTAATAACTGTTTTATTGTTGTTTGTGGTTTCCTTAAACAATGTCGTTTACTGGCTACAAATTCTACGAAATAATTAATATCCCTTAAATAAGGAATATGTTCTTTATTAGAAATGTTAGGCTGTATGTTTTCATTGAATCTCGTGTACCTATTTGACATATATATACGGCTAATCTATTCAATCTACTGATTGGTACTGCATTATCCCGGCATTCGCCACGGCTCGTGAGAGCAAGAGGTCCGCTTTGACAACTAATCCAATTTGGCATGGACACTAGTTTTATGAAAGCTACTTTCATCTGACCTTCCAACCCGAAGGGTAACTAGGCCTTATTGGGATTAGTCCGGTTTCCTCATGACGCTTTTTTTCGAACTTATTGAAAATTATACTATTTATTTTTTTGTAAGCAACTGTGATAGCCAGCCTACTAGCCAGCATACATTATGTTTAGATCAAAATCGTGAATATAATATAATATTAAAATTATTCTAAAATAAAAAATGAGCTATAATATTCTCGCTAGAAATAATTCAATGCCCAGGCGGGCGCCTAGAATTCCGAACGAATGCCTCGCCATGCCATAGTATCCTTAGATCATACAGTAATGGAACAGTCTCTCAGTGACATCTTCTTCTTCTTCGTCGAATCGAAACCTCATGATTGAAGGTCGTAACCACCATAAGTCACTGTAAGTTGCAGTGCCCTCCACTCAGGCCGATCATTTGCCTTTCTAAAGGATCCCTGGAGCCCAACGCGTGTGACCTTCATGATTGTGCTGAACCGGCGCGTGGGTAATCCGGCTCTTTTACTATGGCCCTCCAACAACAACTTACCCTACAGTGACAACTTACCCTTCTGTCTATAACATTGTACGATGCGCCAAAAACTTCGGAGTCCATTTTTACATTATCCAATACGATATCGGATGTCGGAAGGATTTAAATATAATTTCTAGATGGCGCCTGTAATGTATGGGATATCGGTCCAACGGTTCCCCTTGTTTTGGCATAATTTTACAATCGAGAATTCTTTTTGGCATAATCTATATTGGCATAATTCACCTTTCGCATAATCTGTTATGGTATAGTATAGTTACGATGAATTTGTCTAGGCATATTTTTGTTTGTCCGAACATATTTTATGCATAAAGGTTATTCGCCGAATGGTTTTTATGCATAAATTATTTCTGCATAACATGGTTTAGTGGAAATTTACTACGCAGAATTTTTATCATAGGTAATACTACTATATTAATGTTGCAGTACTAACCTAACCTAACCGAAATTCTTGACAAAATGTTTTATTTGTTGAGGTCGCAGTTCTAACCTAACCAAACCGACTCTCTTAACAGCATTTAGTATGGGTGAATATTCTGATTTTAAGAAATATGCCAAATACGATTATGCGAATTAATTTTATTCATAAAAACAATCGGCGTAAACAGAATTATGCGAACTTATTTTCGGACAATGTGTTATTCGTATTATTTTCGATTATGACAAATAAGTTTTCTGCCAAATTAACATTCGGCGAAAATCGATTATGCGAAGTCTGTTATGCGAAAATCGTTTCGGACAATTAAAGTTATGCCAAATAGAGGGAACCCCGGTCCAACATCCGATATCGGATCGGATAATGTGAAAACGCACTAAGGCGTTCCATGTAAATATTTATTTAAATCTTCGTATGTCTCTTCGTGTTTCGGCATATTTCAATGAACGAATTTTATTATTTTACCAAAAAGTCGCGGGTTACTTCTGGACAAGACTAGCTTAGCGCCTGGGTCCTGGAACCAGGATAAGTAAGTGTACTTACCCAAAGAGATGCCTATGCGAGTGGGCGATTGAAGGTTAAAAATTTTATTAATTTTATTTCTTGGAGAAACAACAGAAGTACCTACGTGACATACATATTACCAAAGAGGATCGAGTATTATAGTTATTTTTTTAGTTATTGTAATCACACTGCATACACTGCCATCTCTTGACACAGGCTTAAAACTTTTGAACCTCCGTTTTGACAATTTGGCCCATATTATTAGCTTGACATGTGTTAAAATGTCAAATACCTATATAAGCGCTATCTAGCCGAGCGTCCCCCAAAGGTGTAACGCCATCTAGGCCACCGTACCTTTTTCTGTATGGTACCGAGGTACGTATTTTTCTTAGACTTTATTTGTCTATATGAAGTTATAAATATATGTATATGTATATGTCTTTGATATTACAGATACATTAGTAACAATACTTCGAGATTTGCACACAACTTCCTTGATGATGACGATGAGTTCTAAAATTATGACGATAATAATAATCTTTCGCATGTCACTTCCCCTCCAATATTAACATTAACAGACATGATTTTACACTATGTCGATAGTAATAGTAGTAAGCAATGTGCATAGCTAATAGACATCTGCGACTCCAGGGACGTTAATTTCTCCCCTAACTCTCCACATCCTTGTTGAGCTCTGGCAACCTTACTCACCGGCAGAAACACAGCACAATAAGTAGGCAGGTGTTATTTATTTATTTAAACCTTACAGCACAATATAAGAAAAGTGCCCGATGGCATTCTCTACCAGTCAACGATGGACTGAATCGAAAGATCAAGTTGGTTATTTAGTTGCGATTTTCTGCAATTTTTGTACGGCAACAAATATTATACCCATAGTCGATTCCAGTTGTTGTATGCTCTAAAATGACGTCCCTTCGGTTGCGACGTGTCCCGGATGCGCGCCGGATATCTCCCGCCTAACCGTCGCTATTTCCGCTTACCCGCTATTTTGCTAAAAACGCAACATGGAATAAGCCTGGTACAGGCGAGTTCATAAATATGTGTATATTTTTTCACCTTATTGCATAGAGTTAAGGTGAAGAAATGTACACATATTTATGAACTCGACTGTACTGATTAACAAGGGAGGAATAAGTATAATAGTTACTTAAAACAATATAAAATAGCATTACAACTAACGCCGTGTCTTGCGTGGGCGACGGTCGCGCGACCGTCGCCGTCGCGTCTCATACTTCCATATCGATAAGGTTGGTTTCGTATGCGTCGCATCGCCGTCGCGCGATCATCGCGCGACCGTCGCCCACGCAAGCCACGGCGTAAGCATTTACGCTACGCTTTGGGTCTTAGGTTATCCGGATTAGCAATGCACCGAAAAGAAGGTTCAATCAGGGAGGTTCAATGTCTATGGCGTTTGATGAGTTGATAATAAAGGCTAATGTGTAACTCAAAAATATGAAGCGATCCTCAAATGTTGAGGATATGGCCTAATACTCTTACATTCTATTCTGATTTTTATTGATCTCAATCGCAACTTGCATAATAATTGATCGTCTCATGAAAATTTCCAGTAATATGTATACGGAAATTTTGAGAATGTTCTGCAAGTTGTACATTGCTAATCCACATTAACATAGGTGAGACGCGTCAGAAAAATAATATGTGTTTCATACATTTCATATCTGACGGCTGCCTCATACAGCGTACCTCACAAAAATGTGTACACAACCATATAAGGTGCATTAGGGTAATTCCGAAAGTCGTCTAATTTCGAAAGTCGCAAAAAAACCATTATTTCCATCATATCAAGATTCCCCTTTCGAAATTACCCGAGCATTTCTGTCATTCGTAATTACCCTAATGCACCTTAATTATAGAATAAACCTTAAACTATTGCCTCCACCCTTTCTTGAAACTTCATTTCGTTCAAGTACATTTGAGAGAAATAACTAATTGAATTATAACAAACGGTACAGACAGCAGACTAGGCCGCTAAACGCCGCAGAAATGCAGTTTGGCTCTGTCGCGCCAATACGCAAGAGGGATAGAGATAGATTGCGGTGCTTGGCGTCGCAGAAATTCCATTCAGCTAGCAGGCCACACTATTAGTGAGATGAAGTTTGCCAGCCTCAAACAAGAATCGAAGCTGCGGTACAAATGGCGTGGTCAGGGGTCGGAGGAGAGATAACTCGTTAACAGATTACTCTTCAAGGGGCGAACTATGCTCAGATTTCACAATCTGTTATTAAATCATGCAAAAACGTCTGCGTGCGATATTACATATTTTTCCCCTCACTAGCTTGGAAACACGTATTTTGTCCTTTAATATCAGCGGGTAAAAACGCATTTTATCCACTAGTGGGTAAAGTAATTTGACCTTGAATAAAGTCAAATTCACTGCTTTAAAATTGATAAAAGTAGGAGAATCTAGTAATAAAGATGATTTACCACCTGTGGAACTACTGAAAGCAGTGATAAACGCATTTTTTGCGTTGTAGTTTCCTCGCTATAGTGAGGGGAAAAGTTTTGTGTTACACTCGGGTGCAAATGTATTTTACTTCTCGTGTGTTAAAAAACTCGCAAACTTTCACTTGCTCGTTTTTCAATTCCACACTCGGCGTTAAAATACAACTTTGCCCCCTTGTATAACAAATAACTATTAAAATTAAAGGAAAAATGAAAAAATTCACACCTCCGGGAGGACTCGAACCTGCGACCTTTGGCCTTACCGGGGCCCCGGCAATTTTTCCATTTTTCCTTTAATTTAAAAATATGTAATCTAAAACATTAAATAAATGTCATATACAAAGAAAGCTCGGAACACTTGGAGGCCTTGGTCACTTTTTCTTTGTATATGACATTTATTTAATGTTTATACTTAGTATAATATTAGTAGTGTTACTACTTAAAAAAATACAAATTAAAATATTTTCAAATGAGAATAATTTAATTTGTTCTAAGAATATGTAATCTGTTATTAATTTGAGCTGGTTCCGACGACCTGCTTCTACCCTTAGTTTTGTTTGATGTTTCAGACTTTCTGAGAAGAGAGCTCCCAAGTGGTTATACTTACTACTCTTACTGGAACTAAAAATAACATACTTAATTATACATTTTCTGTTACATATCTGTTCTAGTTTCAAAGGCTGGTAACAGTATTTTTGTTTGTACTATAAGCTCCTGCCGAAAGAACAAAATGTGTACGCGTTAAACATTTTTTTTTTCACCACATCAAAGATCAATTTTACTATTGGATAGCAAAATTGCATTTTATCCACAAGAGTGCAAAATAATTTCATACAATTTTTATCTGATGCCTTGAGCTGGCTGGTCATGGCTGGTAGAATTTACCTACAAATAATTAATTTGATTCAAACATATTGAATAGATTGCTGGATTTGATTTAGTTTAATGTTTTATAGTCAGTATTTTGTTCGTGTTGATGTGGTGAAAAATTGTATGTTTCTCTCTCGACGCCCTCGCAACGCTCAAGATTCCACTTTCTGGTCCACTCGCTACGCTCGCTCGCTCGCTATGCTCGGGTATTGGCACATGCGGTTAAAGAGTAACTTTGCCCCCTTGTAAAACAAATAAATAATCGCTACTAGACCTTCAAAATGATTATCAAAAAGTCGACATGATTTAGGAAAAAAATAAAACTATATTTCCTTTATTTTTCACAACGTTCCTCGAACTAGCAAATATATTTCAAGAATCCTAGAAAGATTTATAAACCCAAAGGTTGTGAGGAAGATTAATGAGCAAATTTCAACTATTCTCGAGAAATTGAGATATAAACCGACAGCCATTTGGGTCAAGAGGTCGTCCTCGTTAGGGATAGGTCGGCATATGGACTTACCTTTCATAGACTACGTATGAACAAAGACATATGTAACTCCGTATAGACAGGTAAAATCTAAGAAAAAACGTACCTGGGAACCATAGAGAAAAAGGTACGGTAGGCTAGATGGCGATACATCTTTGGGGGCTCTCGGTTAGATGGCGCTAATAACGATATTTGACATTTCAACACATATCAAGAATATGGGCCAAATTGTAAAAACAGCATCTCTATACAAGGAAAATGAAACAACAACGTCTCAACGTCTGTACAACGGGGAATGTTCTGATGAACTCTTTGACTTGGTACCACCGTCGCGCTTTTATCACCGCACCTCCCGCCAAAGAAACAAAGTTCATCCTCACTTTCTCGACACGTGGCAAACCAAGAACAAACGGGCCTCCCGCTCGTTTTTGCCGAGAACTTGCAAGTTGTGGAATGAGCTACCTTCTGAGGTGTTTCCCTTGCGCTATGACATGGGGTTCTTCAAGAAGCAGGTAGTTAGGTTTCTCAAAGGTCGGCAACGCATAAGTGGCTCCCCTGATGTTGCTTATATCCATGGGCGGCGATGACTGCTTACCATCAGGCGGCTCGTCTGCTCGTTTGCTGCCTATTTCATAAAAAAAAATGAAAGAGACGCTATCATGGGATTTATGTGTGTTCGCTACTTTTCCATACTTATGTGTGAACGAATAATAAGGACGACCCAATATGCTCCGTCTAATAGGTAAGTGATCTGTTGTTTGGAATGGTGGGATTCCAGCATTATGGATCTTATGATTACCGTAAAAAGTCGGTAATTATCAGGGAACCGCGTCGGAGGTAAGTTTAACAATAAAGATGATTTAAATATGGACGCCTTACGTCTGTTATTAAATGGGGTACTCCGTTTCGATGATGTTAACGAGACAGTGAAGAGCAAACATATTAATTACAAAATAAATGTTTGTTTATTTATTAATTTATTTATTTAACCTTTATTGCACAACATAAAGTACAAATGGCGAACTTAATGCTTTAAGGCATTCTCTACCAGTCAAGCATTGGACCAAACAGAAACTTACAATTGGTGCGGAAAATAAAACAGAAATTTAAATACTTAGATACAAGTCACTATCCATAGCTGGGCATTAACTCGTTAATCCGTTAATCGTTAATTAACGAAGTTAACATTTTGGTTAACGCATTAACTTTTAAGTTAACTTTAAAAAATGTTAACGGATTCGTTAACTTCCATTAAATTTCTTCGAGTCCGTTAATCGTTAATCTAGTTCCGCACGCACCGAGTAAAACTTGCTCTGACCGCTACTGTAAAAGCCCGGAGTACGGCGAAACCTAGGATTTTCCCGAAAATTCACAGTCTACATATCAATTGGTGCCTTTGGATCACTTGTTCGAGACCTGCTAAAGTTTATTAGTCCTACTGCACCCATCACTAACTGCGAAACATAATGTAAATTTGGGGGGGATGCAGCAAGCCTTCCAGAAGAGCAGAGCTTACAGCCAAATTACTGCTCGGGCCCTCCCCGTGAGTAGCGGCCTACCAGCTGTGAAACCGATTGCTGCGCACCGAAGGCGATCAAAGAGTGAAAAAGAAGAGTGTCAATATGCCACATATGCGATCAAGAGAGACGGCCCCTGTGGGCCCAACTCTGACAATAATATCCGTCAATATAGAGGGAATATCAGCTGAAAAAGAGTATATACTTTCCGATATGTGCATGTATAACAAATGTGACATCCTCTGCATGCAAGAAACTCATAGAGGACCGGACAACTGCCGCCCTACCATCGAGGGGATGGTACTTATTGCGGAAATACAACACCGCCAGTATGGAAGTGCATTATTTGCCAGACCAGGGATAAGCATTAAATCTGCACATAAAACACACGTGAACAATATCGAAGTCATCACTGTCGAACTCTGTAGCTGCACTGTCACCTCCTTATACAAGCCACCTAATGAAGTCTTTCAGTTCCACAAACCCTTGAACTTCGAAAATCAGCCAGTCCAACTGGTTCTAGGAGACTTTAATAGTCATAGTGAGAGCTGGGGTTACCGAGCTGGAGATGAAAATGGCATCCTAGTGGAGGAATGGGCAGAGTCCTGCGGTGTGTCACTTATCCACGATCCTAAGTTACCACCATCTTTTAACAGCGGAAGGTGGAAGAGAGGCTATAACCCCGACCTTATTTTCGCAAGTGAGAGGATCTCGAAACAATGTATAAAATCAGTATGTGAGGTCATACCTAGAACTCAACACCGACCAATAGTCTGTAAAACATACGCAGCAATTCGGCCACGCACAGTGCCCTTTAGGCGAAGATTCAACTTTGCAAAAGCGGACTGGGAAAGTTACGCCGAAGAACTAGACCACCTTATAGCCGATCTCAAACCCACCTCAGAGAACTACGCTGAGTTTGTTGAACTGGTGAAGCTAGCATCGAGACGACATATACCACGCGGCTGCAGAACTCAATACGTCCCGGGAATGTCTGACGATCTTCAAGAACAAACAGACGCGTACTATACCTCCTATGCTGCCGACCCCTTTTCCGAAGAAACCCTCTACTTGGGTCATAAGCTTATGGAAGAGATCTCCCAGGCACAGGGGAGAAAATGGAGTGAGCTAGTATAAAACGTGAATATGACCCATAATAGCAAAAAGGCATGGGCTTTCATCAATCAGCTCAACGGAGATAATAAATCGGGCACATATCACTCTAACATAACCGCCGATCAAATAGCACACCAACTACTCCTAAATGGCAAAACAACAAACCCACGGAAGCCTATTAAGCTTACTCGCCTCCCCTCCGCTCAAGAAAATGACCATCTGAAGGTCCCGTTTTCTATTTCTGAACTGGACGTAGGTATTGGAAAGCTAAAAAACGGGAAGGCATCTGGAATCGACGATGTTAGGGTCGAACAAATCAAACGATTCGGACCCAAGGCCAAACTGTGGCTACTCCAGCTTTTCAATTTCTGCGCCAGTACAACGTCTTTCCCAAAGCTATGGAGGAAATCCCATGTCATTGCTACACTAAAACCAGGCAAAGATCCCGATGACGCTAAAAGCTATAGACCGATCTCGCTACTCTGCCATACATTCAAGCTGTTTGAACGCCTTGTACTGGAACGAATTACAACTACGCTGGAAGATGTATTCATCGCCCAACAAGCAGGTTTCAGACCAGGTAAATCCTGTACATCACAAGTACTCAACTTGACACAGCACATCGAGGACGGGTTTGAGAAGGGTATGGTGACTGGCGCGGTCTTTGTCGATCTCACAGCGGCATATGACACAATTAACCACAGAAGACTGGTGACTAAGATATACCACACAACTAGGGACTACAGGCTCACGCAAATGATCGCTGAACTATTATCTAACCGAAGATTCTTTGTTTCCTTCGGAGGGCGCAAAAGTAGATGGAGTCGTCTCAAAAATGGTCTTCCCCAGGGTAGCGTACTGGCACCAGCACTATTCAACATATATACAAACGACCAACCCATTGAGAATAACCTACGTCATTTCCTCTTTGCTGATGACCTGGCCTTGACAGCGCAAGAAAAATCTTTCGAGGATGTTGAGGGTGGCCTAGCGAAAGGCCTGGAGTCACTTTCAGAGTACTACCATGAGAACCAACTCCGACCAAATCCAGCTAAAACACAGGTATGCGCTTTCCACCTCAAAAATAGACAAGCAACTAGGCAATTAAACCTTGAATGGGAGGGTTGCAGGCTGGAGCACACTCACGCACCCAAATACCTGGGCATAACGCTGGACAGGTCTCTCACCTACAAAGCACACTGCCTTAACACCAAACAGAAAGTGTCGGCAAGAAATAACATCATCCGCCGGATTACTGGAACCACATGGGGCGCAGCCCCACATACACTCCGTACTACCGCACTTGCACTTAGTTTCTCAGCCGCCGAATACGCATGCCAGGTGTGGAAGAACTCTGCACACACAGGTCAGGTAGATATTGCCCTAAACGAAACCTGTCGTCTAATCACTGGGTGCCTAAAACCTACGAAAGTCGACCATCTATATCAAATGAGCGGTATCGCCCCTCCTCATATCCGTAGAAACGTGGCAACTGCTGTAGAACGCACAAAACAACTGTGCGACTCCCGACACCCACTTCATGTACACACACCCACAACCAGTAGGCTAAAGTCACGCAGGAGCTTTGTCTCAAACTCAGCCCTCGAACACCAAACGGCGAAAGAGGCTCGTCTTATAGCGTGGAAATCGGAGCTCAATGAAGACTCGCTAAGCATTACACCCAACGAGCATCTGCCCCCTGGTGCGAGAGAAAAATGGGCGACCTGGAAATCACTAAATAGATTAAGATCGGGGGTAGGCCGATCTAAAGATAACCTCCTAATATGGGGAATCAACCCGGGACAAAGTGACGCATATTGTGAATGTGGTGAAATACAAACAACGCAACATATGATGCAATGTTCCCTCTGTCCAGCTAAGTGCACTGCAGAAGACCTTATAAATGCTACCCCCCGAGGGTTGGAGGTGGCAAGATATTGGCAAAATATTATTTAGTTTATAACTTATGATCCCTTCACACGATAAGAAGAAGAATGTAAATTATCAGGCACGACGCATGGCACATAAATCGCACAACCGACACATCAAGCCAGAGTTCGGCGGGCCGCGCTATCTACCAATTTACCGTGGATCACAACTTCGATTAGAGGTGTCTCAATCCGAGGAACCTACCCACCATGACTACGACCGCATGAGTAAGTCCGCGACTGCTACTTCGCAACGGTCCACTCGCTGCTAACGTACGGCATCGAACTATGGGGCAGAGCCTCTGAGTGGCTACGAGTATTCTCGATGCAAAAGCGTGCAATTAGAGCGATGGCCGGAGTGTCTGCGGACGCCTCAGCACGTGAGCTGTTTAAAGAATTCCATATCCTGCCCCTTCCATGCTTGTATCTTTATCAAGTAGCCGTGTTCACGTACGGACACATTCACGAATTCAAGCGCAGGGGGACGAATCAGAAATACAGCTTACGTAGTAATAAGTATGAGGACAGGCTAAGTTCAATCTCGCACAAACTTGCGAAGACGGAAAGATCCGTATATTACATAGGGCCTTCCGTGTACAATCGATTGCCAGCACAGAATTAGATTTAGATAGAAGAAACGAGTTCATTTATTTGTATGGCGGCCGAGCGTGTCAGATTTTGTACTGAAGTTGTTACTTGCCTGTGATTTTAAATATGTCTCAGGCCCTTGAGTGTCGATAAGTTTTATGTTGTTGCAATTAAATATTACGTAACGAGGCATTTTTAATGTTTTTGTTGACTTCAACTTACAAAAATTGACGCCCGAAAGCTGCAAGCTGCGATTAAAGACGGACAACTCAGTGGATTTCACTGAGTTCATTTGACACGCTAAGTAGATACGTTTGCTTGATCTATGGTTTATATGACATCTGTGATTGCCAGGCACTGTGAGAAATGCGGCATCCGCCCAAATTTTTAAATATAGACTAAAGTCGTGGCTCGAAGAAAATAACTTTTATAATTATCAAGATTTTTTCAATTTACCGCTAATATGATATTAAAATATATAAATTAGCTAATTCAATACAAATTGTAACAAATATAAATAATTAACATATTTACTGACTTATAACTGTATGTTACGAATAAAAAATTTCATTTCATTTCATTTCATTTCATTTCATTTCATTTCATTTCATTTCATTTCATTAAGTAAGTAAGTTTGTAAATATAGGTTACAGTGGTGGTCAGTTATTATATATGGTACAGTTTCACTATATTTTACCAGTTGGCGTACAAAAACATTAAACTTAATACTAGAAATTAGACTCGGCGTAATATAAAAAATCCGATATAAAGAACAGAAAATCATCATCCCCCGAAAGTGTCGAAATATTTCCGCTGATTGGCCATTATCGCTCTAATTTGACGAGATTAAACATGTCTTACGTATAATTTTCATATTCAATACTTTATGGGAATCAGCCATTTAATAATATCAATTAATTTGGTAGGTCTGAAAATATTTCACATTATGTAATTTGTTTTCGATATACCGAAATATTAATGTAGTTTTCACCGCATTTTGTATATTAATATTGTATATAATTATTATATAGGTCCTTACAAAAAAAAATCGGATCAGCAGCGATTTAAATTAATAATAACGAATACCATGTTTACATGACTTACATTAAATCACTACTTTATGTTTTAATAAAATAAACGTTATGTTCGGTATCAAAAGGTAGCCTATGTCACTCTCCATCCCTTCAACTATCTCTATTTAAAAATACACGTCAATTCGTCGCTACGTTTTGCCGTGAAAGATGGACAAACAAACAAACCCACCCACTACTTTCCCATTTATAATATTACTAGAACTAGAACTAGAATTTGAAACTAGAAAAATCACATCAATTCGTCACTCCGTTTTGCCGTGAAAGACGGACAAACAAACAGAAACACACACTTTCCCATTTGTAATATTAGTATAGATATATAGTATAGATATATATATTATATAGTATGGATAAACAGTTGGTTACATACCTACCTAAATGGGGCTCAAACAAAAGTCGCAAAACATAGTCCAAGTCTAAAATCGGACGCTCAAGCAAGGCGTTTCTGGTGCCGTAGCCGAATGGCATTTCTGCGACGCGAAACGAAAACAAAACGCCGCGAAAGGTAGTCTGGCTCTGTCGCGCCAATACTCAAGAGCGATAGAGATAGATATCTACGAGCGTTTCGTTTCGTGAGCGTTTCGTGAGCGTTTGTGCCATTCGGCTACGTACCCTGCATAGAAAACAAGGAAATTGCGATTATATCAGTGAATGTTACGTTTCTTATATAGTTGCCAAACAACATTTATAATTTTTTATAAAATTTTAGAAATCGAATGGTGCTATTAATTAAGACTGCCATTATTTTAATAATTGTTAAAATGTTTCAACAAAATTTTAATCTAATGAAATCTAATTGATTATAGAAAATTGACCATTAGGTATCTATCGATTTTATTAGAAAACAAATTAACATTAAAAGTATCGTTAAACCTATAATTAAAACTAAATAACAAACTTCATATAAAAGTACTTAGGTGCCTACACAAATTATTTAATTATAAAGAAAAGAAATGAACTACCGAGTACATTTTACCTACTTATTTACAATCCCAAGGGGCTTCAACAACTTTATTATAATTTAAATAGTACAAAATGCACAATAGCAATGCAAAGTGCCTCTTCGTGACAACGTTAGTTCCTTTTAACATTATCCAAAGCCCCGCGTGGGAGAATACATTTTCCTTCTCACTGTTCTTACAAAAAATAGCTTGAATTTATGTTGAAACCTCTTGAGAATGTTTGGAATTAATGGATCTTAAGGAATACTTCCTTGACAGCGACTCAACATAACTCAATTAAGTACCTACCTATAATTTTCCTTTATTCATTTCAAATCTTAGGCAACGCCATTTATAATCCATACTAATGTTATAAATGGGAAAGTGTGTGTATCTGTTTGTTTGTCCGTCTTTCACGGCAAAACGGAGCGACGAATTCACGTGATTTTGTAAGCGGAGATAGTTGAAGGGATAGAGAGTGTCACAGGCTACTTTTTGTCTCTTTCTAACGCGAGTGAAGCCGCGGGCAAAAGCTAGTGGATTATATGAGCAAAATATTAAAACCATTTACAAAATAATATAAAAAACATACCTAAAGTGGCAATCAATAGAATAAGAGAACAATGAAAAGAAAGTTTGTTTTTAAAATTTATTTTCAATTCTTTAATTTCAATTCTAATGAACACAAACTATAAACTGAAATAAATGTCATATACAAAGAAAAAATGACCAAGGCCTCCAAGTGTCCGATGCTGGATTCGAACCAGCGTACTCCGTTATAGCCACGGATGCCTCAAACCACTCGGCCAACCGGTCACGGCGGCAAGGGTCGAAATTTTCAAGTATATGACACAATTACCGAAGGCGTAAGGCGCCCCCTGCCATCTCTGAGGTAGAACCGGAACTAGTTCGACCTCCTAACTGAATCAAACCATGTGATTACGAGTTAGCGAAGAGAGATGGCGCCACCATATTCACTCTAAGACCAAATTAAATTATTTCATAGGAAATATTTCATATTTATTTTATTTTTTCTTTGTATATGACATTTATTTCAGTTTATAGTTAAATAATAGTAGTGTGTCTACTAAAAAAAAACACAATTCCTATGAAATAATTTAATTTGGTCTTAGAGCTAATGAACACAAGTTAAATTATAATCTATTGAAAATATTTCAACTTGTGCTGTCTTAAAGTAGTCACACTACTATGTATATAAATTAAAACCGAAAATAAATTACATATACCGTTCTGCCCTAGGGATGGACAGAGGGCACTACGAGTCCTTGTATATGTCGAAACCAGTTCAGACATTTGATCAAATCACCAGTTGAGACATTATCATTTCCCTAAATTTGTTTAGGGAAATGATAAAAGTAGTTGACTTTATAAGCTCGTTTCGTCAACTTACTGACGTGGTTCAGGGATTTTATCAAATCCCTAAACAAATCTAGTGAAATGACAAAACGTGGCGTGTCTGTTGGTCGATTTTGTGATTTCACTAAACAGAGTAAGGGATTTAGTCAAATGTTTTCTGAAATTTTCTAGAGAAATGATAAAATGGATTCGCCATTTTGACATGCTGCGTGATTTGATCATATCCCTTAGTGATTTGATGAAATCTCTGTTTTGACCATTTCCCTGCGACATATAGATTACTCATATGAGAGATAATTTCGACCTCGACAGCTGTGACCTGGGTGGCCGAGCGGATTAAGAGGCATTTCCCGCGATAGGAGAGTACGCTGGTTCGATTCCAGCCTCAGGCACCAGAGGACTTGGTCACTTTTTCTTTCATTATATGTAATTTATTTTCGGTTTTTTATGACTTTAATTTCAATTGTATTTATTTAATAATGGCTAATTCCATTTATTTTGCATTCAATTCATACCGCATCATGATTCTTATTAAAATAATAATAATTCTTATTAAAATTGATAGTTCACTGGCCGGTTTGGTTACATTGTCCACAATTTCTATTGACAGCGATTTTATAAAAATGTTTTAAAAACTGAAATAAATGTCATATACAAAGAAAAAGTGACCAAGGCCTCCAAGTGTTCAAAGCTGAATACGAACCAGCGTCCTCCGTCAGCGTCAGCGTGGAGGCCTTGGTCACTTTTTCTTTGTATATGACATTTATTTCATTATACAAGGTGCTCGCGAGGAACCCATATAACTTTAACGGCATATTCTTGGTCACATTTTAAGACTAAAATGTCATATAAACTTTTCTAGATTTCGTCTAGTTTCAGAGTTATTGCCAATTTAAAAAAAATATTTCCGTATTGTTACTCAGTAGAAAAGGTTTCTTAACGGCGCTGATGCGCAATTGTGGAGCATAGTCTCACAGTAGTCATTGATAGATGTCAAAATGTGACAAGAAAAACTTCCAAATAATTTGGTTTTTAGAAAAATAAATGAAGGAACTCATTTTAATTGCTAACTTTATGGATAAAAAATTTTATGTGAAAATACGTCCAAAAAAGTAAAAAAATAAATAAAAAAAATTTTTTTTTTGGGTAAAAATTTTAAAATTCATATAACATTTTTTCTTTCTTTTTGCCTCAGAAACGCGTGGTTCAAGTTATGCGGGTTCCTCGCGAGCACCTTGTATAGTTAAAATAGTAGTGTGTCTACTAAAAAATACAAAATAATTTGTTCTAAGAATGTTTAAAAAACCTAACCCTGAGTGCCGCCAGCAGCGGGGCAGGGCGGCCGAAGCTGCCGAAGGTTAGGGCTGCAGAGTGATGAACCGTCGGACTATCCGCGCCATGTCCAAGATCACTGCCTTTTGCATCTGACCCTTGATACTCCAAAGTTGTTTTTGTCATATCTCAGGACCATGGGGACCTTTCTTCTTCTTCTTCTTTGCTCATTCCCAGAAGTAGGAGAGCCGACCCCACCCAACGGGATAGGGCGTAGAAATTAGGTACAGAGATAAAACTGCTTACGACATACATGTACAATGTTCTTACATGTAGATAGTGTCCTACATTTGTAACGAGGTCGTTCGAAGGACAACAATTTGTGATAATAAATCCTTGACATTCAGCAGTATTGGATATAAAACGAGGACTTTCGTAATATTGGTTGAAGATCAGAATAAACAAAAGGAGAGGAGTTATATGGACGCCCTCAATCGTTGATCACTTCTGTTGGATGGAGCATGTAAATCGAAATATACTTAGAGTTAGACCGATCTCGCAACGAATTTATTAGCCTCGCCTATGCCTGGTTTAAGTAACTAATGGTCATAACAATGATTTGTTTTTTAAATAGTCACACTACTATACATATAAATTATAAACTGAAATAGATTTGAAGTAAAACTATGGAAACGGATTATATCGCGAATAATGAATTAACAGTTCCCAAATCCCTACGTTTCGAACACGTCTTTACAGCGTTGACCACGAACGCGTGAGTGACTATCGCGGTGACCGAAGACAATATTATGAAATAAATTTCTTGTGCATTACTTGTAAATGATGTGAGGAGTGCAGTTAAGAGTATTGTATTGTATAACTCTAACCACTACGAACTCCAACTAGTGATGGTTGTGGGTTAGATCCACCTCCTCCGCCACCGATCGCGCAATGTCGTGGCTGCGCACATGCACTCATGCAGATTCTATAGAGAGAAATCTGTGCCCCAATATTGTCTCCAGTCCAGTGTGTTTTTGCTCTTCGGTAACTCACATATTTTTACGTGACGTAGGTAACTGTTTACGTAGAAATCAAACGAAACTTTTTAAATGAAAATTCACAATTTGTCGTATGACAATTGAATATGTTTGTGCCATGCGCCACTTACAATAATTGTTTGTGTTGTGTTGCAGGAAAGCGAAAATAAGCAAAAAGTTTTTTCGGAAAATCTTAAGACTACAATATTTTAAATATAGTCTTAATCATGAAATAATTGCATGTTGCTGCCATATCTATCCGTTTTGATGAGTAAATTTTTCACAAAGTGTCATTAATTAGACAAGTTTTGGATAACATATTTAAAGTCACACATAGGTCGAACGCGAAAACGCGATTAATTTACATTAATTCATCCTCCTTCCTCCGAGATAGGCATTTGCCACGGATCATGGGAGCCTGGGGTCTGCTTTGACAATTAATCCCAAGATTTGGCGTAGGCACTAGTTTTTACGAAAGCGACTGCCATCTGACCTTCCAACCCGAAGGGTAACTAGGCCTTATTGGAATTAGTCCGGTTTCCTCACGATGTTTTCCTTCACCGAAAAGCGACTGGCAAATATCAAATGACATTTCGCATATAAGTTTCGAAAACGCGATTAATTTACATTATTTTACCTTTTTTCCAACGTTTCGGCACTTTGGGCCATGTTGCACTGGCCGTGGTCGCGCAAGACTGACGTCCAACAAAGTCTGTGTGTGACTTTAAATAAGTGTGTAGGTACAAAGCGCGAGAACTTAAAGTGTTATAACTTTTGGATTAAGTCTAAACTTTTGTGATAATCTTCCTGTAGTAAAATGCGGTTATATTTGTACACATTAATTACATTAAAATATGTTCGGGAATAGATTGTTTGAAACATTGTAACGTATACCTACGCTAGAATTTTGTATAAACAACATGTTTTACGCAAAAAATGTTATGATTAGTATGTCCTAATACTCCCAATTACCATAAAATAATTAATATGTGGGTGTCGCGAAGATTTACATATGTAGTTTATCTTAGTAGTTATTCTTGTTTCCTTGTACTTGTTTGTTTTCCTGGAGCTTAAGCAATAAACGTCAAGGATAGCGTCGTAAAAGTAAAGTATTACAAATACATATGACCTCATTTCGAATTGTGTTTTCTTTTAATTGTTCGCATAATATTCAAAAAAGGGACGGCCATTTCTTCATAAAGAATAAAAAAAGTATTATGATTTATAAATAAATCACATCTAACCTAACCTAATCACAAAATTAAAATTTTGAAAAAACCCCGACATAGTAGACCGATTTTCATGAAACATGGCTAAGAATACTCCCGATTAATTCAGCTTTCAAACAAAAAAACTAAATCAAAATCGGTTCATCCGTTCGAGAGCTATGATGCCACAGACAGACACACACACAGACAGACAGACAGACAGACAGACAGACAGACAGACAGGCAAACAGACAGACAGACACGTCAAACTTATAACACCCCGTCGTTTTTGCGTCGGGGGTTAAACTAACATAAAATAATGAAGTGCTACGAAACGTTAAACTGATCAACATATCGTCACTACTTTGAAAAAATCTCGTATCTCACACTGCTCCTCAAAGTTAAAACGCAGTAAGTCTATCTGTATTCCATACATACTTATTACATTTTTCTTTTCATTGACAGAAGAAGATACAAGTTTTTTTCAAAGTAGTTACGATATGTTCAGCGACTTTTAAACATTATGAAGTCCTAGTTTCAATTTTTCTCTTAATGTGAAGTGTACACAAGCGTCCTCATAACTAAGGGTACAGGGTGGCTAGCCGAATGGCATTTCTCCGACGCCAAACGAAAGCGATACGCCGCTGGCTCTGTCGCGCCAATACGCAAGCGCGATAGAGATAGATATCTACTAGCGCTTCGTTTCGTGAGCGTTTCGTGAGCGATTGTGCCATTCGGCTAGCCACCCAGAAATACACCCAAAAACTAGCTACAGATGTAGAACTTCTCAGATATTGCTAAGGGCTATTCTAGTAGTTTTTCACGTTACGCGTTGAATACAAATAGTTTATACACGTAATTTTTTTTTAACTCTTCATAAGGTATCATACTTAAAAAGCTTTGCCGAACCTAAACAATACTAAGTCTTGCCATTACTTTAACGTAATGGGTTATCGTTAACCCTTAACACGTTCGCTGCAGCAAACCAAAACCTCAACCCAAAATCTAGTGCGTTACGAGGCCCAATCCGCCCCGTAATAGTTTACATCGTAGTGCGTTACGGGTATAAAAGTGCCCCGTACGCCTAAGTCTGTTAAAAGTGCTGTAAGTTCCTGAAATATTGGATTTTCCAATATTTTTTTCGACTAACTGTAAGAGTATGAAATTTCCTACGTCTCATTATCCCCGCACGTGGATACGATACAAACTCAGAAAATTATATAGAAAAGAAAATACGGAGTTATTTTATCCCCGTATCGCACTAAAATTGAAAAAATACGGGGCTTAGTACACCCCGTAACGCATGTAATGTATTAAGGTCGATAAATTAGTAGTGATGGGAAATAAAACAATCGATGTATATGCTGTATTAATAGAAAAATTACACATCAAAAATATGATACTTCGCACTCTTGTATGTTTGTGAAAGTAGTTAATATAATTAAGTAACAAAGAGAAATAAAATAAGATAAACCACCACCGTTTTTACATATTAAAAACATATATTTAATTACCTGCTTGCAATTAGATGTCAATTTGTGGTGATTTTGACGTTTATTGTGTGGGATAACCTTTGTTCTTGGAATATAGTAGTTCTAACGTGTGGTTCGAGCGCTTCATTTTTAATTTGCCGATAACAAGTATTTCAGTAAGCACTGCACTAGCGATTCTGTGCCCACAACCCCGTACGGGCTAGCAAATTATTTTACGGGGTTCATGGAGACCCGTATCGCACTAGAAGGTAATTTTTGTCCCCTGGTCGGTACGGGGTTCCTGAGACCCCGTATATAATTAAATAAAATACTTTAAATAATACTTTTGAACAGAAATCCAAATGTATATTTGTCATTTTCGTAGTTGTAAAAATGACCAAAATACAGCTTCCGCACCAGCGGAGAGAACACGATTTTTCTAACCCGCACTGAGTGATGACAGCGTACGGGGTTCAAAAACCCCCGTAACGCAGTGAACGTGTTAAATCGACAACGTCCACTATACAAGACATCCCAATTAAAAAATTCTACACCGAATATTAAAGCATATCAATACTTTTGATGCAGCGTAACTGAATCCTTAGTTATTTTTAAGTAAATAAAAAAATATTAGAAACCAGTGGAGACCTAATATTTGTGTCAAAGTCCTACAGAACACAGACCTTACTAGGAAGTATCCGACTGACTGATATCGTTGCTAGCTGTTTTTATTTTTTTGTATGACAGTATTATGCAGCGTTAAAATATATAATATGTTAATAATTATTTAATAAGTCACAGTCTAAATAACACGAAAAGGTGTTGTTTTTATGGGTATTAGACACTTGAAAAGTGCAGTGTGCAGTATTTTACCCGTTGTCAAGTTCACGATACTTTTGCTACGTCCAGTATGTTGGACGTTGCCAAGTAAACGAAGATTAAAAACAATTATTTTTTTATGATTTTTTTATTGTAAATAAGGGGGAGTAAGGGGAGAACGGTAATAACATCTTATCCGACCCAAATGTCAACCCCACCTGCACGCGCCGGATGGCGGCGGCGACCAATCGGCTGCCGTGGTGCTCCCTGCTAGATAACGAACGGGGCTCTGGCGACCGAGTAAGTGGCGGTATAACCACTATCCTAGCCGGGCAACCGGCCAGAAGAGGCCTAGCCAGCCTTGGGGATCAAATACCCTCAAAAAGGAGCAAGTGCAGAAAGACTTGGGGCGCTACTGCATACCAAATGCCCTAAGAACACCACCTCGGACTTACAACACAAACATGAACAGTACACCCAGCAGAAAGATTATGCCCAGCGATCCGGCTAGCGCCCGGCGTCGGGAGAATACCGGGTCTCCCGATGTAAAATTTGTAACCGGAGAAGAATATGCGATCACAGAAGCCATGCCATTATCAAGAAGAAAGAAGAATAAACCGCTACTAATAGGCACCTGGAATGTAAGGAGCCTTATCAAGACAGGAAAACTAGAGAATACCATTCAGGAAATGAAAAGACTCCAGTTGAGTATTCTGGGACTTAGTGAGATCAAATGGTCTGACAATGGCATAGTAAATAAGGATGACGTAACGCTATACTACTCTGGAAAGCCAGCAGCAGAAAAGAACCACCATTACGGTGTCGGAATGTTGATTAAGAAGGAAATGTCAAAGTTCGTAACCAATTTTGTTCCATACTCGGATAGATGTATGCTGTTGCAGTTCAATGCTAAACCCTTTAATTTAAGTGTTCTTTAGGTATATGCGCCTACAGCTCGAAGCACAAATGACAAAATCGAATCATTTTATAAAGAAGTAGAAGAGCTAATACAGAGCATCAATTCACAAGACATGATCATTATACTAGGCGATATGAATGCCAAGATTGGTAGAGGAGCCGTAGGAAAAACAGTAGGAGACTATGGGCTTGGCGAAAGAAACGAAAGGGGCGATAGATTACTACAATTCTGCGTCGAAAAGGACTTAATAATAA